>NC_034593.1:71915165-71954883 GCF_900095145.1 Mus pahari
AACTAGAGTGATATTAATGCTCTAGAGAAGGAACATCAAATTTCTCATTACTTTGCATGATAATCAAGGACATCAAACTCTCAGGCAGAATGTCCTTAATACTTTATCTTCATTATTCAAACCACGTGGTGGTTTAAGTTTCTACTTTGTTGACCTTTGAATGATTTGAGCTTTTAAAGGAATAATTAAGCATCCTTCCTAGTCCTTGTCATTATTAGGAAACCACAGAATAAACTGATCTTTGTTTGTTTGCTGTTGTTGTTCTTCTTAGTTAAAAGATAGAAAAAAGAAAAGAAAGGAAGGAGGCGGAAAAGAGAGAGGGAGTGAGAGAGAAAGGGAAGAAGAGAGGAAGGGAGAGAATGAGGGAGGAAGGAAGGGAGGGAGGGAGGGAAGGAGGGAGGGAAGGAGGGAAGGAAGGAGGGAGGGAAGGAGGGAAGTCTTTTCTGGAAGCACTCTTTGAAGGTCTGGGTAAATCAGGAGAGAGTCGCTGGACCTGGTACCCTCTGTACTACAGTTCCTTCCTATCTTTCTCCTGTTGGTACATATATCACCTCTGAACCTTGTTTGGATTGCTGGTCCCAGGGTAGTAAACCTCCCTTGAGAAAAGCTGTGCATTATACAAGTTGTTATTATTCATGGGATTCAGAGGAGGGTACAAAGAAAGTCCTTCCCCTGAAGAACTCCCATTGCTCATACAAGTATCATACATATTTCTTTACTTGTCATAAGTATTTCCAGGAGTATATAAATGTATATCATTAAAGAGATGCATGCTATGGCATTGTAAATATATTTTATTGATAAGGACCAGGGTAGGAAATGGTTAAAAATACTGGTGATTTTCTTCCTTAAGTTAATTTATTCTTTTCTAACTGTTCTTCTCCATTGAGCCCATATTAGACTAGAAACATCTCTGTGTTAACTGTTAACCCTAACCCAGAGGTTTGAATAAGAGCAAATCCAAGCCAAATTTTATTTCATTCTAGCAGGCAGCATCTAAAATGCATGGTTGAGGGTTAGAAACCAGGCCCTGGCACTGCGGACAGTGGTGTTAATATTTTAAACTTGGCACTGACTTTTATCCCAGAGGCTAGTGTGGCTATATATTTAATGCAGGAGAGTGCATGCCCCATCCACACAGCGGAAACATACTAACAATTATCTGTGTTGTTTTTGGCACTTAGTAAGACATACTGTTTTTCTAACATCTAAGGGTTTGGGAAGAAAGAAGATAGCTGCCAGCATTTGGCAACATAAAAGAATTTTTTTTTTTAATTTCCTTTTTCTGTGTTTTCTTTCTTCATCCTTTTCCTCTTTTCTCCTTTCCTTTCCTTTCCTTTTCCTCTTCTCTCCTCCCCTCTCTGTTTATTTTTCTGACACTTTTTGGAAGCATTGGGAATATGCCATCTGGTTGCACACCATTAGAGACAATTGGGTATGGGAGAGTATATGAACTGTAGAGAAATTACTATGTTTACAGCTTACTTATAGCATGGCAAATTAATTTATAGTTCTCCAGTCTGTCAATACAGATAAATGGATTGAGAGATTGGAGAACTATAAATTAGTTTGCTTTTCTAAATATGATAAATCTACCAGGTGTACTGGCACCCGACTCTTACTGAAACAAGCTGCCTTTATTTGATCCAAATGATGCCTGCTGATGCTTTCTGACCTGGACATCTATATTTACATATTTGTGACCTCTCCATGGGAAAACCAGGTGAAAACTCTTTCAGACTCCAGATATAAAGAATGGTGAAAATTCAGCTCTAGGGTACTGTATTGCCATTTTGAAGGAGCACTATCATTTGCATTTATGATACTAATCTCACCATAGGTTGCTGTGGTTTTTGTTTTTGTTTGTGTTTTTGTTTTTGCCTATAAATGCAGCTATACCTCAGTGGGAATAACCATTTGGGATGCCAGTGGTCATTAATGTGTCTTCAGGTAAAGAAATAAGCAGACGAGTTGCCTGTCCTCTGGCCTTTGGTCTTCCATCCTCTTTATATCCTAATGACTAGGACAACTCTGGCCCCCTTCACACACTGCAGTGGCAACGGTAACTCAGCTGACTTACTGAGTGCTCCCCTGGCCTCTGACCACAGGCATCGATCCTAAGGCTGCCCCTACCTCAACTTCTCAAGATGAATATAGATGTATATCCTTGTTTAAGTGATATCTAAAAGTCTCCAGTGTTTTCAAACTGAAAGATACATTCTTACTACTTATTCACTGAGAAGTTTCCGATTAAGAAAAAGCTTTAAGAATACAAAGACAGAGGATGAGAGTGACTTAGATGCCACCTTGTCCTGTCTAGCCCTTGTGCCGTGTAGCAGTGAGGTCAATGTAGGTGGCTGAGAGAGGGGCTGGAAAACTAGCTGACTCTCTCGTCTGACTTCTTTCTCATGATATGCCTTTCTGCTTGTATGGGCCACATGATACACAGGAAATCAAAAGACACCCCTCACCCATCGTAAAGTATTAATCCTTTTTTTCTTGAAAAAAATATTTTTAATTAAAAAAAACAAAAACAAAAAACAAAAACAAAAAACAAAAAACAACAACAACAACAACAAAAAACCCAGGTTACTCCATGTGGTGAGGGTGTTCTGTGGCTTGTCCTTTAATGACCTTGGCAGATTTGAGCTCCTTCAGGGAAAGGAGGTGTTTCTAAGCAAATAGATTCTGATGTCATGTGAAGACAATGAAAAAATAAGACCTTTTTACACTGTAGAGCTAATCTTACCTGGTGTTATTGACTTGCAGTTTCCTTGCTATTGCCAGTCAGCCAAAGGGAAACAGCGAGCCAGACTGCAATGTGGGCACATCTGGGGTTACAGCTTTTGCACTCCTGCTTGCTTGTCTGCTGTAAGCTGTGGGGCAAGAGCTGTTGTTTTTCCCCAGTATGATAGCATAGTCCATACTGCAAATACTGAAAGTGTTCTCCTCCACACCTTCGGTGCCAGGCCCGGGTAGGACTTCGTGTTGGTCCTACTCCTCCTTTTCGCATATTCTGTAAACTTTATAGTAGTATATGACTTTCACGGATGGGTGATATTTCCCTCCTAAAGGCAGATACTGAGTGGTTGGTTCCCAGTTGGTGGCTGTGTTTTTGGAAGCTTCTGGAAACTTAGGGAGATGGGGACTAGTTACAGGATGTGGGCAGAGCTTTGAGGTCGTGCCTAGCTTGCAGTTTCTTCCTTGTTCTTGCTTGTGTTTTCCATGGAATGAAGGACATTCACTGCAAATTCCCCACTGAGATTTTTGCCCAGACATGTGGCTACAGTCCACTGAGACTATAAGTCATGGGCTGAAATTTCTGAAACTGTGAGCAAAAATTTTTTCTTCCCATTAAGTGGTTTCTTTGGGTTATTTATCAAAGTGAAGAAAAATCTATCATACCCATGAGGAGATACACATACACATATACATTCATATTACATTATGTTATAAATACATTATATATAAAAATGCATATACAAATACATATACATATATAAAATGCATACATATATTAATATATACATATGCAAATACATATATACATATACACATATACATATAAGACACATATACATAGATATGTTATAAGGCTTCACATGAAATGACAAATGGTTGTTGAAATGACAAATATTGTCAACCCTAATAGAGGCTAGAATATGGATTTTTGACTTGTGACTTCTTATAGCATATATATTACATATATTCTCATATATGTAAGGTCTGAGTGGCACTGAAAGAAAAGCTGAAAACTTTATGCCATGAGCCTTGTGATTGGGGTTCTGGAGGGTCTCGTGGGGAAGCAGCCTCCTGAAGAGGGGATGGTGCTGCAGTGGCTGCTTGCAGAGGAGAATTAAAACTAGACTGCAGACTCTGTGTGCTCACTAAAATTCCCAAGGTGCTTTTGACAAGATTATGGGTGGTTAGCCACCGCCCCAACTTGTGAGTAACTGCCTGTCAATCACCACTGTGATTCCATTTGTACAAACCAATTGCATTTCCTCCTTGAGCTAAATGGCCATGTTTAGGAGAGAAGGAAGCTGCTCAACAAACTCATATGTGTATCATTTTTGACTTTGCTTTGGAAGAAGAAAAGTTTGTTTTATACCTAAAATTTGAGGTTCTTCCATTTATCAATTCATTGAGTACCATCTGGGGGAAAGACTACTCGTGTCTCACACTTTCCTCCCGATAGATTTGAATTTACCAAGAAATCTATACATTTCTACAAACATTCCTGCAATCTTTTAATTAATTCTTCCAAGAAGTGTTCTTTAAATGTTTACTACTTAGGCAGTAAGAGACTATTCACACATGATGCAACAGTTAACAGGATGCATGAAGCCTGGCTTGAAGTTTGCTTCCTAGTGAGGGGAGACATGTCAAACCGTGTACCTGAGTAGATTCTTTCTGTGGTGAAAAATCAGCATTGGGGATTAGGAAGGGTTGAGGCAGAGGGCATTGCTGCAATTTGATAAGGGCCACAGAAGACCTTCCTGATATGAGGATTCTGAGCACAGATTGCAGAGATTGGAGAGAAGGCCTTTAGGCAGAAGTAAACACAATACAAGACCATACATAGGACAGAAGTTCCTGGAAGGATGTGACTAAAGAACCTGAGAGTGGATAGTGTTCCAGAATGGGGTGACGCAGTGAACAGTGAATGTTTTGTAGAGATTTCAATTTCTGTTGGCTTGAGAATTCAGTATAGTGACACCAGGATGTAAATGTCACAGTAGTGACCAAGACGGGAGTGAGAGAGATCAGACTTTGAACATGTTTGACGTTACAGCTATTGAGATCTGTGGACTGACTGGAAGGAGGAGCTGTCTAGATCGGGAGAGGTGGGACTGGAGTTCATCCTACTACAGGTCTTAGCAGATTTGTCTTTGGACACTGTTTCTGTCTTTAAATTTGTCAGGGAACTTGTCAATATCCCTGTTTTGGCAACAGTGCACACCTGAATTGATCAGGACAGTGGACTTGGATAAGAGATACAGGTTAGAGAGGAATTTGACTGTTCTTTTAATCATGTGAGTAAGACAATAAAGATGAAGGAAATAAATGATGTATTGACCTGGAAGATTTGCAATTCCCTAGTCAGGTGGAACTCTGCATTGCTTTTAAATAGAGACTGCTATATCAAACAGCTTATATTTAATAGTACAGAAAGGGAGCATTAATCAAATGTTTAGAACATACTAGCTATACACTTACTTACTTTGTACTTCTTAATTCTTTTCATCCTCATAAAATTTTTTATTAAAAGAATTAGGAGTATTGTTCTCAGTCTGAGAAGGATCTGGGCCATTTAGCCAAGGTTAGCTGGCTGCAGTCTTGTAATAGCCAAGGTCTGCTGTTTTAGTCAGAACCCTTCATTTTTCACTCACATTGCCCCGTAAGGGAACTTTAACTTAGTAGAATTGAAACCTAGCTTGGTTAGGTGCTGTGGAACTTGCTTAGTTTATAATTTCATGTCTTATATGTAGACAAGGCACAGCATGTTCTTAAAATACTCAGGATGATTCTTATCAATATTGTGCAGGTGTTTTAAGGCGAAGCATAGATATTTGGGACAAGAAAAAACTCTGGAGAAATAAAATATAAAGTCTGGATAACTGATAGCCAAGTCAAAGAGTATGTAAGCTCTGGCTGACCTACTTTTCAATCCCATGATCTGCACTCAATTTTTCTCAGCACTTAATTTCTTCATTTGTAAAATTTTAAATTTGGTGACTATTTGAATAAGGACTCTTGAAAAACTTCCTTTCCTGGTTAACATATATTAGTTTCTTTCTCCATCTTCCTGGCAAGATGGCTATAACTAAATACAGAAGTTCTCAAAAACAAATTAGATGGAAATAATAATAATAATAATAATAATAATAAAACAAGTTCAATATAAGAAAAAGAATTGTGTGTAGTATCTTAGATCTGTGTGTCTCAGTTTGGGCTGTCCACTGAAATCCCTAATCTTCACCTGCAGATTTGGGTTAGCATGGAAGCTGAGCCACTGATAGTGTTTGCTGGGTGAGCCTGAGGACATTATTCCAATCCCTAGATCTAATAATGGGAGGAGAGGCTGCTCAGCTGTCTCTGACTCTGCACATAGGCCCTGGCATGTGTGTACACACATATAATAATGATAAACACACGAAAGTGAGAACATGCCAACTCTGCCTCAGTAGGCTTGAACTTGAGGCAAAGGCCAGGGGTTCTGTACTGTAGCAAGCTAACGAGATATGAAGCTGCTGAAGTGTGGCTGCGCGTTAGCTGCAAAGACTTAGTAAAGTAGGTTTATGAAGAAGTCAGTGAGAAGTTAAAGGCAGTGAAGTGAGCTCAGTGGGAGAAATTTGAACAGAATCCCACTGACAAAATGAACCTCGGTGTAAGCGTTGCTCGTGGACCCAGCTTGAATGTGTTACTTTTGATTTGTGATTTGAATTTCTCTGCTTTACTGGACATGGGGCCAGGCTATTGCTTTTCACCAGGGACAGTTACCTTTAAAGGTGAATGGCCAGATCACTGAAGTGTCACTAGTCAGAAAAGCTCTCAGAAAAGCTCCCTGAGCTTCCTAAAGTTTTCTAATTGTGAGCTCTTGTTCCTGTGAGATTTCTATTCGACCCTGAGACTCTTAGTCACTGTTCTGTTGTTGTAAAAAGGCATCAAGAACAAGGCAACTCTTACAACAAAAACACATTTAATTGGGGCTGGCTTACAATTTTAGAGGTTTAGTCTATTATCATGACAGTGAACATGGTGGCATGCAGGTGCTGGTGTAGTAGCTAGGGGCTACAGCCTGATCCATAGGTAGAGAGAGAGAGAGAGAGAGAGAGAGAGAGAGAGAGAGAGAGAGAGAGAGAGAGAACACCTGAGATACTAGGCCAGGCATGGGCATTTGAAGCCTCAAAACCAACTCCCAATGATACATTTCCCCCTGTAACAAGGCCACACCCCCTAATCCTTCTTTTTCTTCTAAACAGTACTACTTCTTGGCGGCTAAACATCCAAACAGATCAGCCTATGGGAACCATTTTTATTCAACCCAATGCACTGTGTATATAGGCTTACAAAATAGGCATGAAAATCAGGTGTACTGAGAACAAATCATAAGGGTATTTAAAGCAGTATTTTGACTGGCTTTAATTTTACCTCCTTTAAAAGACAGTTTCTGCATGCTAAAGAGATGAATGTGTGTTTTTTTTTTCTTTTTTTCCACAAAGGCCTAATTTTAGCTGAATATTTGATATGATAGAACATAGGTTTTCAGTGTTTTGCAGAATTGATTATTTACAATCATCAGTGTTGAGGAAGGCTCTTCATATGAGTATGTAGTATAAAGTGGCATCATAGTGACTAGAGAGATGGGTAATTGAGTAAAGCACTTGATCTTCCAGCACGAGAAAGTGATTTTAAGTGATAACCTGGCACCACACAAAAACCAAGGCATGCTGGATCACACATGTAACTCCAGCAGTGGATGACTGCAACAGATGGATCAAATCTAGTCAGGAGTCTAGAGGCCCTATCTCGAAAAGGAAGGGAGAGATAGAGGAAAACATTGTCACCAACCTCTGCCCTCCACACATGTCCTTAAGGGCCAGCACAGCTGTACATGTACACATACATGCACACCACACACATATGGTAGTGTACACACACAGAGGCATATACAATGACATGCATGTAGAGCATGCTTATGACATAGTTATGACATATCTAGGGTATTTCAGAAATGTTGGAACTTTCATCCTACTTGATATTTTATGAGATTCAAGTCAGTAAGAAAAACAGCAGATTTGAAAATCAAATGTTCAAACATAATAATTCCAAAGCAACCCAGATAATTTGATAGATACTGAGGCATGAAGGTAATAAGTCATATATCTTTGTGTTCCTTAATTAAGCTATCATATTTCTGTAAAACCAGCAACCTTAGTATATAGAGAGAAAGCACCTCAACTTGTAATGTACAGTAGTCTCAGCTGAGCTCTTTCCGACAGCTGTCGTTATTGTTGGTTGCTGTGACTACATCCCTAGTACAAGGTGGGTAGCCTGTAGGTTTTTTTTAAGTTGTTTTTTTTTTTTTATTAAATATTTTTTTATTTACATTTCAAATGCTATCCTGAAAGTTCCCTATACCCTCCCCCCACCCCTGCTCCCCTACCCACCCACTCCCACTTCTTGGTTTGAACGCAAAGACACAGTGAAGTCACATGCGGCAACATGACTGAGCGCTATCAGAAACCCCTCCTACCTGTCACACATTTGAGCTACAATTCATTTTTGCTTGTTGTGTGTTCAGAAACCTTTCCTATCCCCAACTTTTTAAAAAAATGAGCTCTGCATCTGTTTTGGACACTCACATAAAATGCTGTGTATTAGAAGGAAGGGCCTGAGCAAGAGGTGATGCATTAGATGAGTGACCATAAGACGTAGCCTGGATCTTGTGGCATGTCAAATTGTGGCATGCCAAAATCAGATATGAACTGGCTGAGGAGACTCATTATCTGGGTCGTAGGTAATATCCATTACGGAACAGAAACCTCAGAGTCCTTTCAGAGTCTTGAAGAGAAGCCCTGGTTACTTTGACACCCATTCTCTTGAAAACCCTTTTGTCACACCACCCCTGCACAGGGTCTGCACATGTGTGTCCCTGCTCAGTGCTCAGCACTGTGCGCCTCCAGGTGCCAGGTCTTTAATTTGTTGTTTGCTTTTTGCTTTTGACTTTTGGCTCATTTTGATGATTTATACACTACCTGTTCCTAAGAACTTCCAAAGCAGCTTTCGAAGTTGCCGAGTAGGGTAAGTGCACAGCCCGTTGTTATTGACCGTAAATACATTCTTCTTTATTCCTCACTTTCCCTGTGGCTGCAATGTTACTTGAAAGGGGTCTCTACCTATAGGAGATGTGTTTTCTGCCCTTCTGAGGAAACTTAAAGCCTTCTTTTGAGTATTTCTAAAGTTTTCACTTGTTAAATTATAGTGACTCTGTGTGTTTGTGTGTGTGTGTGTGTGTGTGTGTGTGTGTGTGTGTGTGTGTGTAAAGAAGCTAAGCTAGTACAACAAAATACATTAGCTGTTGGGAGGAAAGTCGAAACAGTTTTTGAATCCTGTTTGCTTTGAGTCCTGGGACTCTCCTGTGCTGCCAGCCCTTCAGAGTGCCTGTGAGCACAAAGACATGGGCTGCATAGTAAATATGACCCTGTGTGCGGTCTGCTGAGAACATGCAGACAGACCTTTTATGGTCAACCGGGGCTTCCCTCTGGCTCTTGGGCAGACCACAGGACTGCATGTTTTGGTATAGTTTTGATACCATCTCTAAAAGTAGATTCATAATTCTGGCTTTCTTTTGTGAAAGTTTGGATGTATTTTTTAGATATTTGCCTCTAGTTCATAAAAGATCATCTAGGAACTTTTATGAAGGGTTTTATAGGGTAAGATAGTATCATTCTTTTTTTAAAAAGCTATCTATATTTCTCTTTAATTTTGCCAATAGAGTCTATTTTGAAAGAGGGAAATCATTTTTTCTTCTGTCTCTATCTCTGTCTCTATCTCCCCCTCTCTTTCCTTCCTTCTTTTTTGTTGAACATGTTCTCCATATATCAGAACTGTTCATGTTCTGTCAAGAAATGTACTGTATGTTACTTATCACTTGAGTAATGTCTGATTTGAATTTGAAATGTCTTCCATGAGCTCATGTTCTGAACCCTCAGTTCTCAGCGTGTGATGCAAGTTTGAAGACTAGGGAGCCCTTAAGGGCGGAGCCTAGGTGGCATTGGTTTTGCTACTTCGCCACAATTTCATGATCTCAGAGAAGTCTCATAGGATTTAGCTGATGAATTTTCTCAGGACACTTGGAAAGTGACTTAAGTACTTAGAGGAAAGGCTCTCCTGACATCATGGAACAGCTGATTTAATGTAATAACAAGATAGATTCTTTGAAGTTCTTTGGACATAAGGTAGTTTTTATTTTCTTCAAATAGATATACTAGGTATACATTTGCAAATTCAAAATAATACTTATATTTATTTATTTCGTGTGTGTGTATATAGGAGTGTGTGTGTGTGTGATTTCCCATGGCACACTGATGTAGTCAGAAGTCAGCTGGCAGATCTTAGTTCTCTCATTTCAGGATGTGGGTCCCACAGATTAAACTCAGGTTGTCAGGCTTGGTGTCAAATTCCTCTACGCACTGAGCCATCTTGTTGGCTCTAAAGATGCACTTTTACAATCCACATTGTTAAGAAATCTAAATCTGTTTGCATGCTAATATTCTATCTTGATCATTACTTGCTACGGTATGGCAAATGCTTTCTCCCTAGCACATGATTGTGAGTTGGGAAAAGTGATTCCTGAAAGTGTTGCATAGCAACTACATGGCTCTCTCTCCAGTTAGCCCCTAAAAGGTTTACATGTGACAAATTCAAATAATTGCATCCCCATCTCATTGTACATTTTGTGTCCTCTAAACTGGATCTCTTCCAGGAGTTTTGTATGGTAGGAATAATATTTAGGGAGTAAAGCTTATAGAGAGTTCAGGGTTAAATCTGGAATCATCGTATAATGCATGTTTGAAGTTAAGTATTTTTAGAAGAATGTGTTCACTCCATTCCATTAGAAGGTGTGTGTGCATCAACAATGATGTTGAGAGATATGTTATGCACACAAACCATGATTTGTAGCTGTAATGCCAAACATTTATTTCTTATAATTCATTTGCACCAAGCACAAGTCCTCTTGCTACTTCCTCAGTGCTACTGAAATGAATCAAATGTTTTCTTAACAGCTCAGGTTGTGTGGGTCAACTCTCCACGTTCTCGCTGATGAGCCTGGCTTCAGTTCTTAGGTTTATGAAAGAAAACTTCAGGCAGTTCCCACTTCGTCCTTCTCGACTGACAGATTTTCTTTCATGGGCAAGAGAAACTGCATGTTATTTCTTGTTTGTAGCTCTGACTCGTTGAATTATTTTTTTCTAATGAGTTCACACTGTTCATGATGTCAGTAGTACAAGTTGTTATATAACATAAGGTAATATTTGGAACCAGAAAAAACACACACACACAATATAAATAAAAGTGTTGATATCTACAGTAGAGGTCAGGTAGGGTGAGCGTGTAGCTTAGCCAACTGTAGCCTAAAATCTAGTAGTATGTAGTTTTAATATCAAAACTTGTTTAGCTAATTAATAGTATGTGCATGGTTGTTACTTATTTGGAGTTTGAGAGAGAATCCATTGTATTCAAAGAGAACCAAAACCCTCCAGTCCTAAGGAGGATCAGAGTCTACATAGGCCTTGTCATCTACTCAGTAGGATTTTTAGTTCACTATTTAACATTAAGACGGTCTTTATTTCAAATCAATATGATCTGAAAAATTTAAATTATTGTACCTAGTCAGTATCTGGATTTTTTTCTGAGTATTGAAGATGTTAAGTAAGTTGCACTTTTATTGTTAATAATTTCTTAGTATATTTTGTTAGGTGTGCCCTGCTATTACATAAGTAACTTGCTCAGATGTGCAATATTGATGGTGTGGCTCATTGACAATTTTCAGATTTTTCTTCTGAATAAAAAATGCTTAACATTTGCTCACAAAAATCATTAAATATTTCCTTGGATAACATTACAGTTTGTTATGTATAAATTTTTTAAAAAGATTTATTTTATTTTCTTAAATTCATATGAGTATATTGCAGCTCTCTTCAGACACACACTAGAAGAGTGCATCGGATCCCATTACAGATGAGTCACCACGTGGTTTCAGAGAATTGAACTCAGGACCTCTGGAAGAGCAGTCAGTGCTCTTAACTGCTGAGCCATCTCTCCATTCCATGTGTGAATTTTTAATCTAACTTTTTTTCCCATAGAAGTAAGGTTTCACATATATTATTTTAAGTCTGCCTTTTCATGGTATACACTTTTGTGAGTACTTTTCTCTATAAACATTTGTTAATGTTAGTGCTGTTTCAACTGTGTTCAGTCATTGGATATGCTAAAAATATCTGTTGAGTATTTCTTTCTCTCATAAAACTTTATTCATAAGAGAATATTATATGAAGGGCTCAGGGTGTTTGAACTGTAAATCTCTCTGGGTAGCACCAGACCTGTTTCATTCTTTTGTGTGCCACAGGAGTCCTGCCCCTACTAACAACTTCAATTTTGTTTGGTCAGCACCTTATAGCTCCACTCTAAGTCTGTATTAAATTTGGAGATATAACAGCTTTACAATAAGCATCCAGACAATGCCTCCCCCTTTTGCTTGGTTTCTTGTGTATTTCATTACATGCCTTCCCATAAGTCAAAATTATATTTTAAACTATATATTTTAGGGAGTGTATAAATCACTCATGTAAGACTACTAGAAATACTTTGGTGAATGCCCCATTAAATACCTCATTTTTTTGACTTATCTCATATGATCTTCTTAGTCAATGCTCAAAGGTGATTTTTCTTGTGAATTATACTGTGTAGTGCAAATTAGTATTTCCAGTAGGTGATTAGCTTCTGAAGTCTGTACCTCTCTTCTCTTCTTCACCCCTCGATTTATATGTTTAACAAAATTTGTTTCTCCTACTTACCTCCATGTGGGTCTCAAATATTGCGTTAATCCTGTTGCTTAGTTCAGGATGACAGTATTCCTGGAATAACTATGGGCTCTTCTAATTTGAGGTTCTCCTTAATGAGTGTGGGCCGTCCTTCACACAAGCCCTCTGTCCGGCAGAGTCACCTCTTACATCTCTCTACAGCGTCTCTGTGGCCTTGTGGAAGGAATCTAAGTTCAGGTCCTCAGTGTGTCTTTCCACCTTTTCCGTTTTCTCATTGCCTTTCTCTGAGTCTTCTTTCCCCCATTGGAAACGGCGCATTAACAGTTTAGCGTTTATAAGCCAAAGGAAGTTGCACGTTACACCACTGATTCTGATCCTTCCTCCCCTCTCCTGAGTAGTAGTCAGCCTGGGGCTGGTTTGAGGAGATGGGGAGTAGAGGGTGGAGCTTGTAAGGAAGAGAGACACCAGGAACGTACAAGAAATTCTCTTTTAAAGGTTTCTGGTCTCATCTCATCAAGTGGTGATTGCTTCCAGTGTATTTCTTTTCACACACACAACCTTTAAGACATTAGGTTGTCACTGGTATTTTCTAAGAAGCTTTGCCTTGACATATTTTACATGGCACTCCTGGCCAACATTACTGTTCCTGCTGCCAGAAAAACAAAACAAAACAAAACAAAACAAAACAAAAAACTTGCCTGGCATACTTTTTGTCTGTAAAGCACTCCTTCCAATCTGCATTCTTATGTTTAGAAGCAGTGGATTGGACTTCAGAACTTGGCTTTTATATAGCACATTTATGAATAAAAATCCAAAACCTAGGGTTACCTGTCCTGCAAACAACAACAGTGTTTGTGACATATTAGAGCTGAAGATGAACATCTGCAGTATATTGATCCAGAGCCTGGGAATATGAGCTGGGAAAATAATGCCCCTGGGTCACTCTCTGTAGTATCTGCATGTGTTCTAAGCCTCACAAATGGAGCTATATTCTAGGTATTGATTTGCTTTAGCAAATAATTTTTACTGAGTAGGCAAATGTAGTAACAGAGCCTCTAAATAAAGAGACTTTAGTTTAAGGAGTCCAGATACATTATTAAATGCAGTAAGCCATTCCCTAAGGATGAGGTCAGTTCTGAGGAATGTATTAGTGGGTTATTTTAATTTGAACTTTTATAGAGGTTGTTGGTACAAACCTATATGGTATAGGCCAATGGCATCCCTAGAGTCTCTTGATGCAATTAAGAGATGCATGAGGCTGTTGCTGGTATAGCACCATGGGTAAACAGCCCTGTAGATAGGAGGATCATGATCTACAATAACATGAAACACTGCAAGTGGATACATCAGTTTAATGTTAATTTTCATGATTATACAGACTATATTTGAGCAGCATTACTTCCTTGTTATTTGGCGACAGATATTTTGGCTAGTTATAACTACTTCAGACTAGCATTTCATTAGTTTAACTTCACCAAAGTCTTTAAAAAGCCACATGGATTGCTAGTGTCCTTACAAGGTTGAGAAAGCACAAATGCAGGGATGCTCGGTATGGAAACAGTCTCTGGTCCATAGTTCAGTGGGAAGTGCCAGGGCCAAGATTCTCCATAGGCCAGGCTGCTCTACTGCAACGACTGTCATAATTCTCATCCCAAACTTTTCTTTTTCACTCTTTGAGAACAAATATAAGACATTTGGTTTATGCTTACTTCTTTTACCATTACCATAAGGTATATCTACTAGTTTTGATTTGTGAATGCTATAGTGAAAGGCATTCATTTATAAAATTAAAGCAATGCTCTGAAGAATGTAAGTTGGAAAGGACAGTAGCTTAGTTGGTGATGCTGTACATCTGTAATATAGACTTTTGGGAGTGAAGACAGGAGGATAAGTTGTTCAAGGTCATTTAGGGTTACATAGCTATCATCAAGTTCATCTAAGATATATAAAAGCTTGCTTTGCAAGCAATGAAAAGGCTGGAGACGTTATTTAGTGGTTAAGAACAGAGCTAATTCTTGTACAGGACCTGGGTTTGGTTCCCATCACAACTATCTATAATTCTGGTTTCCAGGAAACCTGATGACTTCTTTTGACTTTCTCGAGTATCAGACAATGATGATGTATGATGATACATATCATACATGCAGGCAAAATAATCATACACATAAAACAATGTGTTACAACACATGATACAACCTCCTGGAGAGATAGCTTGGCCATTAAGAGCACTTGCTGCTTGTGCAGAGGACCAGAAGTTGGTTCCTGTAGTTCAGTAGCTCATAAATGCCTGTGATTCTAGATCCAGGGGAATCTGAGGCTCTCTATGGCCTCCCTGGACATGCACACATACATATCCATGCACACACACACACACACACACACACACACACATAAATGAATATAAAAACAAAAATAGCTGACAACAATGTAAGAAACAGGAAATATGAAGCTAATCTCTACCATGTGGCTCCTAACCAAAACCAAGTTTACTAGTGTTACTAATAATAGATTAAACTGGTCTTATACTAGAAAGCAAACATCCCCATATTATCTCTCTTATTTATACATTTTCTAATGATTTGAGCTATTTTTAAAAGCATAAATGTCATGGATAGGTGTTATAGATGTTTTTAAAGTGTTGATAAGATATCCTTTTGTGAGGGATGTTCAGAGCAATTTTCAAAGGTAGGAAAATTCTAAACTAAAACCTTGAATAACACTTCACTACCTTAGAGGTTTCTTTTTAACAGATGTTAAAAAAATAAAAACCTCCTATAAATGTAATGTTTAAAAATCCTATAAATGCAATGTTTAAAAGTCCATGCAAATATCTGCCCCAGTGTAAGTATAAACCATAATTCTGAATAAATATCTCCACTTTAGTTGAAGAGGATAGTTAACATAGCTAATGTCTGGGTGGTCCAAAGCTTCACGAGACTGGAACATGCTGGGGTATCAGGGCAGCAGGTTTCTTCTCTTGCAGGAGAGCCTTGCATCTGTCCCTCCTTGAGATGTTGGTCATTCCGGTGTTCATAAATGGCTAAGATGTATGATGAATGGCGAAGTTTCTGTGTGTCTGGCTCTTTTTAAAAACTGGGAGTGAATAAACACAGACTCCCCGCACCCCCAGGCAGGCATCCTGAAGCAGAAGCAGTAACCAGAGGTAAGCAGCATCCAGGCAAACATAAGCCTCCCTGGATCTCTGCCCATCATTCAAGCCTACTTAGCAGTACAAAGTTTACACTCTTTTTTTCCTATAGTCAGAGACATCTAACTGGCTTTGGATTGTCACTGTTATCTTTTCAGATTCTCCACAATTTGTCCCGAGAAGGAAAGGCAAATAGGTTTAATAAGAGGAGCTACATGCTATTGTACACACCACACAAAAGGAGCCACACTTACTGATTTTAAGTTCTAATGGTCAGAATTCCAAGGCTGTCGTATTCGCATTCTTTGCTTTTCCCCCTTTCCCCCCCCCCCCGGTATGTTCAGAACATATACCTCCTATGAATGAATTCCATACATGAGTGAGCACCACCCTCCACCTCACACAAAAGTAGCAGGAGAAGGTGTGAAATCAGCGCTAGGATTACTATGCAAGGGAATTAAGCCCAGAATAAAATGCAGATTGGTAATTATATTAAAATCTTAAAGCTATATTCTCAGTACATAATTATGATAAGTTAATAATTTAGACAAGGTGTTTCAGCTTTAAGTTTTAGTTATTCTTCACAATTCTGTAGCCGTCATCACAAGGCCACAAAGAAATGTCTTTTTAAAGAGTCTGCAAGCAGTTCACATTAATTCCTCTCTTCAAAACCATTCACATTTGGGGTAGATACATAGATCTTCCAATGATCAGGTCACGTCTCCGTCTTTCAACCTTCGTTATACTAAGGAGTTCTCTCAGCTCTGGGCTTTGGTGCTGTTTTCCATGTTTTTTGGATGAGTGATTTTAATCCACTGTCTGACTTTGCTCCACCTGTCTACCTGGAAAAATGATGTATGTCAATAGGGTGTGCTATACAGAATTGTGTAAAACAAATTTACCTGTGAACGAGATTAGCTCCTAAAACTGTAACTTTTAATAAGTATTTGTAGTTTTTACACAGTGCGTGGATTCCCTGGTATTCATCGAATATTACCTAGTAATATGCTTTGGAGGGATGTCTGAGACACATCAGTGTTAGCTGAGCAAACCGTTTGGTTTAGAGCCATAGTTCAGGGACTGTCGATTTTGTGTTCTAACATCTGGCATATCACCATGTGTGACCTGAGGAATTTTTTCAACATCTCTACTTGTGTGGGCTTTGGTGTAGGGCTTTATGCTTCTCAGGACATTGCAAGCTCTGGCTTGTCGGCACTGGTATCTTCAAAGGACTGTTTGAAATGTACGAGAGCAAACTTTTAAATCCCCCAGTTAAAAGTGTTATCAATGATTGCTGATGTCATAAGCACAGGCAGACGAGGAAGCAGGGACTCTCCCATTCTTCTCTGGCTGGGACAGGGACTCCCACTTTGTTATTAGCTGACCGAAACTAACCCTTTTAGAACATCAAGTCATTAACTGATAGAGGCAGAGGAAGAAACGGAAATATTTTTTTTTTTCTCTCGGGTTAATTCCTTTGTCTTTTACCTCTTCTGTGAGACTGAGAGATTAGAAATTTCATGATCTGATTTCATGGAGCAAATCCGGCTGTATCTGTGGAACTTGGAACTGCTACTCTATTTTACTTTTCAAGGAAAAACTGATTTTATGAACTATAACATTTTTATAGGATATTATAATTACATTCTATCCCTCTACTTCCATTTTCTTCCCTTTCTTCTCCAACTGGCGCCTACCCTAGATAGCTGAGCAGAGGTACAATTTTCATAGTATATAGGATTGGAAGAGATGATATAAATACTCTTGGAACACATACAGATGCTTGAGATTAGATTCACATATTTTTAGATAGTGTTTTTATTCTTTTATTACTATTTTCCAAAGGCCAACTGATTTGCATGTTATCTCACAGGCTTCTCTGTCTTTTATCAATTTCCAAATGACAGATGTGTCTCAGAAGACTTCAGTAGTGGTCTTGTCAGAGCGCTCTGTGTTTCTGGCTCGCTTAAATTGCCCCTCACAGACGTATTGATCAATCATTTTTTCCTTATTCCTTCTTTTTGGGATACCATACACATTATTTGAATTTCTACTTTTTCCCCCTCTATTCTATTTCTTTTTATTTCTTTGCTTAGCTTTGCTCATGCATTCCTCACATGGCTGTCCTCTTCAAAATCACCCTGGAAGACCATTCTATCAGCAAAGTGCTCACTGAACAAGCAGAGGAATGCGAGTTTGTCCCACTCAGGACTTGTGCAAGAAGCCCTATAGAGTAATAAGTACCTGTAGTCTTAGAACAGGGGAAGTGGAGACAGTCAGTTCTCAGTGGTTCCTGCTTGTCAATCTAGCTGACTGGGAAGTTCTGGGTACAGTGAGAGAAGATACATTAAAGAAATAAATTAGAAAGAAATCTAGAAGGCATCCCATGTTAAGCTTTGGTTTCTGTGTATACATGCATGTCTGGATATACATATATATTCATGTGCATGAGCACAGGCACGTGAACATCATCTACATCTGTATGTACTAAAATACACACAATGAAAGAAAGAAAGAAAGAAAGAAAGAAAGAAAGAAAGAAAGAAAGAAAGAAAGAAAGAAAGAAAGGAAGGAAAGGAAGGAAGAAGGAAGGAAGGAATACAAAAAGAACCACCCAAGAAACCCATACCTCATCTCAGTAACTATAAATACTATTATTATGAGAAAAGGAACACGTGGTTTATGTAGTGTTTTGTAAGGAGTCTACTATGTTAAATTCTGTTCTCCAGGAGTTGTGTACTACAAACTCCTCAAATACCACACAAGTATGTTTCTCGGGGCTTTTTAAAGAATGGGAAAAAGAAACTGGACTAGTGGGTTTAGATGTAAGGACACCCAAAGAGACAAGTGAGAGCATGCCACGGGGTGTAAAATCTCTCTGTGGTCTGTGCCTTGACCTGGCCCCTCCTGGACCACTTGAGATTCAGTCATTCTTCCAAGAAGCTTGACCCCTGTCCTTTACTGTTGGGCCAGCTATTCTGAGGCTGGCTTTCATCTATTCCTTGCTCAAACAAGATCTCTTCCTCTTCTTTTACCCAAATCCAGTAATTTCATCCTTGGATGCATATTATGTATTTATGTGTAATTCGTGAGATTTTAATCTTGAGGAATAAAACTAGACAGCTGTATAGATGAAAATGTATAAGGAAGTGACCTATGGACTGGAAAAATATAAACGAAATGAGGCATGTGAGTGAGAAGCAAATTACTGTCATCATTATTTATGGTCCAGTTGTATTAAGGAAAAAATATGGTATTGTTTTTGTTTGTTTTTGTTTTCTTGAGCTCAAACTAATATTTTGGTACCATCCAAAATTAGCTATTTTTAATATTCAATTTTTGGAAGTCCCTTTAATGGTTTTAATGCTATACAAAGAGTTCATAATAACCCTTTTGTGCACTCTATCACAGAAGAGTCTGCTATGTATTGAACTTGAACTCGAGCCTTAGGAGTGCCTCAGTCTCCTACTTGTTTCTCTACATTTGTCATTCAGAGTAGGTCCACATCTTGAGAACTTCCAGGCTAGATTTTGAAAGGCTTTATTTATTTAAACAGCTTCAGGTGTGTGTGTGTATGTATGTGTGTGTGTGTGTGTGTGTGTTTTAATTCTTAAATATTTTTGGAACCATGTGAGAATCCCCCTTTCCCTGAGTGTTCATGGGCCTTGATCTGCATCTATTATAAGAAAACCTTTGGCCATTTTGGGGTCTCAGCACTAAAATATGAGAAATGATATAGGAAATACCATAACTATCCTATCCCTCGGTTCTCTGTGCTTGGCCATAATTTCTTTGATGTTCAACATTTACAGAATGAATATGAAAACTATTGAAATGACCATTTCATGATTTATAGAATAATGAAGATGGTGGACACAAGCTTATCCTGTTTTCCTTTAGATTAAATTGTTTCAGGATACCCCACCTGTCTCATGCCTTCAAAATGCCATATTATGCACAACTCTCGAATGTTCGTGTGTGTGTGTGTTTGTGTGTGTGTTTGTATGTAACCTAATACACATCTTAATTTTAATGTAGTCTAAGAAAATCTTCATTTTGTTTCCACATATGTGCCTTCGTCCTCCCCCTCTTCCTCGGTAGGGGCCAGAGTCATAACCTCATAGAGTTGCTTCTGAACAGGGAGGCATGGCTGTTTTCTGCCTGTCTGCTACTTCTTATCACTGTGAACAAGTTAGCTGTCTGCATACATGCTACCCTAACATCGTTCCATGACTTAGTAAAATGTTTCTTTACTGGTATGACCACCACTAGTCATTTGCTCTAGAGTCATCTCTTAAGGGTGCAAAAGCAACATGATCCTGCCAAGCATTTCAGTCTCGTTCATGGAGCTTTGTAATCTGTTTTTTTTTTTTTTTCTTTCTAATCTGCTCACCCAATTAAACATTACTCTGACCCTGTAGTCTGAGTAAACTTTCCTTGTGGCAAGTATGTTAAGCTTCCTTGAGTTCTGACATTGCTTCTGTCTGGATCATTCAGCAGCCTCGCACTCAGATTCCAGCATCCAGGTCCCCAGGAGGTCTCTGGTTGGGCGCCTGAGCAGCTCACACTGCTTACTTGCCTGTCACCTAGTAACACCTGCCTTCTAGGACTACTCATGGTCTCCTTGCTGCTCACAGCCCTCCTCTTGGACTTCACAGAGTAGTACAGGGGTTCTCTACTCACAGGGCTTGCTACATAAATGCTAATGAACTCCCCTGTTCCTCGCCTGCGTAACTCAGGAACATGGATGAAGAGCATCTGCACTGGGAGGTGACTGACATCGCTCACTATGGCCGTGGTTCTTTTTTTGGGGGGTGGGTGGGGGGGTGGGGGTTTTCGAGACAGAGTTTCTCTGTGTAGCCCTAGCTGTCTTAGAACTCACTTCGTAGACCAGGCTGGCTTCAAACTCAGAAATCCGCATGCCTCTGCCTCCCGAGTGCTGGGATTAAAGGCGTGCACCACCAAGCCCGGCTTGGCCATTGTTCTTGTGAGCCCCAAGAAGAGGAATTAGATGGAGGCATCCTATTTATGGCTTAGTGATCCATGGTCCCTCACTCTCTACATAATGTCTGGTTGTAGGTCTGTATTTTTCCCAATCTGCTGCCCACTGGTGTGTTGATTAATTATGTCTGGGTCTTTAATTTGATTCTATTGATCAACACATCTTTTTTTGCACCTATATCATGATGTTTCTTTTTATTATTCTCGCTTTGCAGTAAAGTCTGGGATGGTGATCCCTCCAGCAGTTCTTTCATCACTCATGATTGGTTTAGCTATCCTGTTGTTTTTTACTTTTTCATTTTTGTTTTGTCTGGCTATCTTTAAAGTAACTAGTAGCAAAAAAATTGTCATCTGAATGACTCTGAGGACAATTTAAAAAAGAGAATCTTTGCTTTTACATTTAGTTTTATGGAATGGCTTGAAGAAGAAAACAGTTTTTGCACTTTTCCTTCTCTTTTATTTACAAGCTAATTGCTTTCGTTAGCATTTTCCTTCCGTGCTAGTAATTAGCAATATTTAACATTAGTTGATAATGACATCCAGGCTTAGCTTTTTTTTTTTTTTTTTTTGTTTTTTGAGAAAAGGGTTTTTTTTGTTGTTCTTGATTTTCTGGGGGGGGTTTAGTTTTTTTTTTTTTTTTTTTTTAAAGATTTATTTATTTATTATATGTAAGTACACTGTAACTGTCTTCAGACACTCCAGAAGAGGGAGTCAAATCTCGTTGAGGATGGTTGTGAGCCACCATGTGGTTGCTGGGATTTGAGCTCAGGACCTTCGGAAGAGCAGTCGGGTACTCTTACCCAATGAGCCATCTAACCAGCCCAGTCTAGTGTCTTTAACGCAAGCTATCATTTGTCGAATAATGTTAGATTAAGATGTATGGGTTAAAGATATTAATAGAGCTATTTATGAATCAATGTTAATTCCATTCCTGGATTCAAGTTTTTAATCTTTTAAATTCTTAAATTTTCTTTAAAACTTTCTCCATACTAAATGACCTTAAACAGACAAAATATATACATTTTGTTATGTTTTACTAATGTTGCTCAATGTTCATGAGGCATCAAGATGGACTATAGAATTTCACTTCTAACTTGCAAATGTTACTGTTTCTATACAGCTTCTCATAGTGGCTTTTCTATGTGAGAACCTAGAATTAGGACCGTACTTAAAAGCATCTCTTCATTGCCTTGCACAGCATATTAGAGGTGTTTACCACAGGTTTGAGAAATTAAAAAGGAAATGTGTATCTTCCTTCAATTCATGCTTCCTGCCTCTTGGTTCTCTCTCTACGTAGGCAACTGGCACACGTGACTGCAGACTGAAACCTATGCAATTAATGAACAAAAATAAACCCTTTCTCCTTAAAAGTTGATCCTTGTAGGCGTTTGTTTTAGCAAAGTCTCGGGGAAGAACCGGAAGGGGTGTATGGAAGGATGTGGCCCTAGCTTCCTTCTCTGGAGTAATTTTCTTCATCTGGGTTTGCTAAGAGCTAAGTAGATTTGTAGGCTGGTACCCTCCCACCTTGGCTCCCACACCTTGTCAGGGTCAACATGTTCTTTGTTCTGATGAAGTTTATGAAATTTGAAGGCATCATTGAGGATGCTTGCAGTTGTCTGTACGTAAAATCACATGTGTTTTCTGGAATTGAATTGTTACTTTAAAAAAAAAAATTAAAGAAGATAGTTAGAAAGTGTGGCTTGACTCTAATTTTCAGATATCTTGATATAAAGATCTTTTAAAATATATTTTATGTTATTCATTTCTAACCCGTGTTTCTGTATGGGATTAAATGCATAAGTGGGAACAAGCTGACATTTTTATATGTTTGGGAATAGTGGATTGAATATACTGTTGGAGACATATTCAAGCTAGCTACGAAGGCTGAAAAAATGGTTTATATTTTTGCCTTAATTCTAGTATGTAACATTAAACATTGTACACTCAAAGAAATTTCTCTGGGGAAATTTGATGCTATTTTTTTCCGCAGTTTTACAAATCTTAGTTTTCAAGAATGTTTTGCCTAGTCAATTAGGACACTGCTGGCTGTGGGACCAGATCTACACTTGTGACTCGTCTGATTCCTGACTTCTCCTTTTTTTCTTTCTAAATGGCTTATGTGAGTTCAATGTCCAGCTTATATTCTCTCTCTCTCTCTCCTTTTTTTTTTCTCTCTTCTCTATTCCATCCCCACTATCCATCCTTGCTCTACATCTGTGTTTTGGTTCTGAGGTCTAAATCTTGGACCTTATGGCTATAAGTTAAGAAGTTTACCACTAAGCTGTACCCAATCCAGTTATATCCTTAGTATTAAAGTAATGATAGCTCAGAATAAATTCTCTAAGGATGGGTTTTTGTAAATAGATGTATAAGGTTAGTGTGATGGTTTAAATAAGACTGTCCTTCATACATCTGATATTAAAACACCTAGTCTCTACCTGGTAATACTGGTTGGGGAACTGGTGCAGGATTGCTAGAGCTAGACTGTCACTAGGAGTGGACTCTGAGAGTTCATAGCCTACCCCCACTTACTCTGTTATAAGTTTGTGGTTGAGGAGTTAACTTCTCAGCTCCATGTCTGCTGATTGGATTGATGACATATCTCCTGCCATGACGGACTTTGGAACCAAAAAAACCTAAAATTAAAAACAAAACAAAAAAAAATTAAAGCAAGTCTCTTCTGGTCATTTTTTGTTTGTTTGTTTGTTTTGTTTTTGTTTTGTTTTTTATTGTTTTGCTTGGTTTTGTTTTGTCACAGCAACAGAAAAGTAACCCATACTAAAAAACTAAAATTAACTATAACCCCAAGACAAATTAAAAAAAAAAAAAGGAAATGTATTTAACTATGACTTAAGAATTACACAGTAGAAGTGTTTGATCTTAACATGTCAGCCTTGTAGGATCTTAGCAATGTACACCTCCCAAGGAAGTGTGGTTCCATGCACACACAACTGAACTCTCTAACAACACAATGACACCCCTGTCCCTGGCACCACTGACAGGGTTTGATTTGATTTGGATCAATTTGAAACTTCTCAGGGTGTTCAAGAGGCAATCTTGAGCCTGAATCAACTTGAGCAATTCATGAAAAACAAAGTACTTTTGGTAGTGGGTACAGAATTTTATTTTAACACTTGGAGTTTGAAAGCATATTAAATACAAAGGTTGTCTTACAGTTGGATCAAGTTTATTTTTTTAAGATTTTGTAAGATACGTATTTTGAAGTTCCAATTTTAAAACTGCATTTAGGAAGTCTTCCATTATATGAATTTAAAAATAAGTAAAAGATCAGACTCAGCATAGAAATAGAAATTGCTTTAGGCTTAAAGTTTAATTTATGGTCAAGTATGACAGGATTTGGATGGTTTCATTGTGATTTTTCAATTATCTTCATATCCAATTAACTCTGAATGTAGAGAATTTGCCTGATTTAATTTTGGTCCCTAATTTTCATATCCTGCATTAAATATGAGGCCTTTGAATTGGACATGTGTCTCTACCTCAATGGCTCTTTTTTGTGGAGTACACTCCCCAGCTGTGTGGACACAAAAGGAAGGTAGAGGAGTGCAGAATTTCTCAGCTCTCTCCCTGTCTTCAGCTTTAGCTTCCTTAGTGACTTACCCCCAGGGATTTTCATAAACTCAAGTTCAAAGGGAACAATTAGAAGTTAGTGTCACATGTGGGTGAGAGGCATTAACTCTCTTTAAAGAATCCTTACTTCAGGAAGGTTAGATGTTACATTGACATTATACTAAGTGTTTTATGTATTTATGCTAAGAATAAAAGTAGTATTTAAAGGATAAATGAGTACAATGGTAAGTACTCATGTCAACATAATGATCTAGTTAAGACATTTAGTTTCATGGCTCTTGAAATACACTAAAACTGCTGAATTATACATTTTCAGTGGGTAAATTGGCATGCATTTGCATATCGGTAAAACTGTTTCAAAAGAGAAAAGCTATTGACCCATCGTGCTAGAGATTTATATTAAAAATTATCTGTGCTGCTGAAGGATGAAGTGGGATTCTACACTGAGGAATCTTTACTGTGTTGTTAGTTGGTGCCCAAAGAACATATAAAGTCATTGTGAAAGACTTGTTCTTTCAAGAAAACAGCACAAAAGAGCCCAGGTTTCCTGAAGCAGGTACCTTTAACTTCAGTGTTGCATGGAGGCTTTGGTGTTAGTGGATCATTAAACACCAAACATCGGCTTCCAGATAGATGCCTGTGTTTGAATAGAAGCAATGGATAGGAATACATCTCAAAACACTTTAGCATCACAGAGATGAAGGCAAAACACCACTTAATATAAAAATTTACTTTTTTATTCTTCCAGCACTTTTTTATTTTATCTATGTTATTTATCTACCAAATCCAAGCTAAAAATCTATGAGTAGACCATGTCATATACTACTATGTAGGTCTTCCAAAAAATTGGACTATTCAGATGTTAAGAATTATGGGTACTCATATAGTATTGAAAGTATTTTTACCATTTCTTGCATTTCTTTCCTTAAGATTATAACAGATTTATGTGTCAAGATTTTGTGATCTCAAGTGGACACAGGAAACCAGCTTTGGTGCAATAGGCTTTGATTTAGGGCTGTCAGTCTTCAGACGTTAGTGATACTTCTGGGGTTTTGCCCTAGGCACACATTTCTTCACATGATTGCCTTGACTACGAGAAAGCAAAGATGTAAGAAAGGAAAGGAGGCAGAGAGGTAGAAGGATGGAAATTGGGAGTATCATACAGGCTTTTCCTGGAACACCCTAAAGACCGCCTACAGTTAAGATTAAGAGACATTTGCATATTTAAGCACCTACTATCAACTGAGATCTTGTAGCTGATTCTATGTCCAAAAAGGCAGAGTTCTTGGCTTTGGGCTTTCAGCATACTTTCAGAGGGTGGTCTGAGGCAAATGAAATACTTTCAGTCATGAGTATCGCTCACTGTCAGTTTCCCTGCCTCCATACTGAATTTTTGATTATCCAATATCTGTAGTACAGGCTTTTTCTCTTGACTCCCAAAACCCACTCAGTTTCCAAGTTCCAGACTAGATTTGGTCTTAATGTCTTCCTTATTTGTTTTTCATGTTGAGAGACTCTACCTTTTCTGCTTCTAAGTTGATCAAACCATTTAATTGTGTATGTATTATACAATCACAATTAGTTATTAGTTAGCTTTAAACACATTTTGGTTTTCCCTTGTTTACTCTTTGTCCAAGTGTTTTTATAGTGCATAAAACATATGTGGTAGCAAATGTCTAACATATGAATGCCCTTTGAGCTACTTTTCTGAAAACTGTGGCAAAAAAATGACATATAAAATGAGTTTAGGTTTTATGTGTCAAAAATATTAGTGTTTTACTCAGTCTCTTGATGAAAACATTCATCTTTGCCAACAACACCCTCCCAGATGCACCTGGTAGTCATATCTACCCAGCTACATGGACAGATCTCGTTGTTCAAATGAAGTTGTCATGTCATGCAAAACCAACCATGGTGATATCTGCAGTAAAGCGTAACCAAGAGCGAATCTTAAGTCCACAGCTTGGCGAGAGCTTTATGGTTTGACCGAGTCAGTCATGGTTTGACCGAGTCAGTCATGGTTTGACCGAGTCAGTCGTTACTTAACTCTACAGAGACTCATTTTGAGTTCTGCCACCCTTTACCAGTTTTGCTGCTTCTGAATTTCATGTAAACATAAAGGCACAACTTTGTTCTATTGTTTAAATATACAAAACATACCCCTTCATAAGCTTTGATTTTCAACTCAGAGTTAGTCTTAATTCATTACCATCTTCAAAAGGTCACCTTAAAAATACGGTTGGACAGAAAGGTACATGTGAAATTATTTATGTAAGGGCTAAAACATTATGCTTTTGAAATTTTGTGTGTTTTTTTCGCATTTCATTGGATTCAGAGATTTGTAAAATATATTTCTATTGCTAACACATTAAATATTTTATCTTGCTTTCTTCATTCTTGTATTATATTTGAGGAAAAGTTTAAGCTTAACAGGTTTCATGTACCTTTAAAAAATAAATCCTTTTTCTTTCTTCCTGGCCACTTAGTTCTCAACCATAATGACTCTGAGAATAATTATTTATTAATAAATGCCTAGGCAATAAGCTTTGGTTCATTCCCTGACTAGATCGTAATTATTTAACTCATTTAAACTATTAAAGACTTCCTCATGGCTAGTTTCCTCTCCTTCAGTCCTAGCACCTTGCACCCCGAGTTTCTCCCTAGAATCTTCCTTTTTCCTCCCATTATTTCCCAGAGTCCCCTCTTCCAGTGTTCCACCTCCTATTTCTTACCTCAGATAATTGGCAACAGGCTTTTGATTGACAGGTGATACTTACAAGATCCTCTCTACATGTTCCTATGGAAATATATTCAAATTAATTTTAATATTTGATTTTGATTTTTGTAGATGTCATCATCACAAATTAGAATAGGAGAAGCTACCAGTGCTCAGATTTTAAACCAAGTTATATATATTTATTTATTACTCTGTGGCACAATCTAGTAAATGACTGATTTAAGTGATATAACACTAATCATAAGTTTTCTTAGTGCAAACTGGTGGATCTTTTTATAACATATTTTAAAATACAAATTAAAAGAGAACCAACACAGAGGGCTTTTGATAGCCACTGAAGTTTTTATTGAAAAGTTGCCATCTCCTGTAATGTAGACTAAAGCACAGTAACTATATAACATGTACATCAAACCTTACATTTAAACTAATACTCCTTCCCATGTGAGTAAGTATTTGAATAGAAATGAAGGGAAAAGACGAATTTCTCAAGCAGAAGAAATCCAAGTGCTGTGCACACCCTTCATCACAGAAGAAATGGGGCTGATGTACATAGCAATCAAACAGTAGAGGACTTGAGCCATTCTCCCTTAGCATGGCTCACTATCAATGACAGTTTTGTGGATAGGATACTCTCTTAATATGATATAATATGATAATATACATGCAACTTGGTTGCTTATCCTTGGGGTCAATTCTCTAGACTAAGGGCTGATTGTGACAAATAGCAAGTTTTAGACTGAGAGACCTTTTACAAAACATCTTTGCCTCATTCTGCAATACTGTCTTACTATCCAGAAACAAGAAAAGCGGCAACCAGAAATAAAACAAAACAAAACAAAACACAAAACAAAACAGAACAAAAATCTGTGAAAAATTCCACAGTTAAGAGAAACTTGAGGCAACCAACACATTGACCAGGTATAAATACACTATCTTGCAACAGAAGAAAGACTTTTTGGCAAAATTCCAGAAATCAAAACAAGATGTTGGCTCTGGTTAATAATAGTAGCATTGTTTCATTACCTGGGACAGATGGAGTGTCTGGATGCTAACTAGCTAATGAGTGACAAAAGTAAAAACAGGGTACCAGAGTGCTTGGACTATCTTCACAGTTTTACTACGAATTCAAGCTTCTCTGGACTAAAATGATAAGATTGTGCCTTATTACATGTAACTGAGAAAAACATTGAAGGTGCCGAGTTTAAGTGAGCTGCCAGCTCACCCTAACTGCAGCTCCTTTGTCCTTTCTTCACATCCAACCTTCCTCTGAACCATGGCAAATAACGAGAATTCCAGGTCTGGAAAAAAAATGCTCTCATAACCTCAGTAGGAATCAAAAGTCTATTTACACTTTAATTATATCCCAGAACTTCAAAGATAAATGTTTGCCCATGCTCAGGAAATTTTAAAAGTACATCATAAATCTTTTTTGTTAAAACCTATCCCCCTAAGCTACTTTCCAAGAATTCTAATTACAACAAAGTGAAAACTCAGGAAGTCAACAGCTATTATTCACCTGCCTGCTCTTAAAATGATAGCTTTACATTCCTTTATATCACGTGTTTTACAAGTGGTGCAAAACAACACTGTAAATCAAAAGAATAAAGTGATTATTCCCACTTTACATTAAATAAGAGTAAAGCCAGATCACTCTTTCCCCATAAGCAGCAGCTATTCTAGAATTGTAAACAATGAACTTAAATTGACTTTACCATCTTTAGCAATAGATACAACTTTAAAGATCAGGGAATAAATGAAATGTAGTACCTTATGAAGTACAGACAGGTAATATTTTTAAGTAATGTGTTATATTGAATATACTGAGTTTGTGGAATGTTGTAAAATTATTAACATTACCATGTGATAACTTCAGAAACAGTAGCATGAAAAATATATGTTATATATACATTACTCTTGTCTTTGTAAACACAGATATGCATGCAAATGCCTAGCTGTTAAGAACACATTTCCCTTTTGCTTGGCCACACAAATTATACTTGTTTTGGGTACCACGATTTATCTTTTGGCTAATGGCATTTTGTATGACTTACTTGTAAGCAATGAGATCCATGTATGGGCAGTTTATTCAGTGTGGGACAGTGCATAGTCCTGTTGTTTCAGGTATCTAGTACAGGCCTCAAGTGTCCCTTGGACCACCCAGAATGGCCTCTGTAATGTAATCAAAGTGAGTCTGAGCTCTTCACTCTCCAAATGGATTTATTTAACACCTGGGAGTGTAGTGGTTTGTTTTTTTATTTTTTATTTTATTTATTTATTTATTTATTTATTTATTTATTTATTTATTTTTGGTTGAGTCAGAGATTGAATGCATGATCTGAATGGTTACTGGGGTGGGAGAATCCACACAGTTGAATCAGGTGATGAGAAGTTCCTGAAGGCTAAGAATATTCTAGACAAAAATAGGAGGTTTGCAGTCAGAGGCTAAGACACAAAGCCTGCTTCTAGTCCTTTCAGCCTTGTGTTATTTGAATAAGCTTGATCAGTGTTTTTGAGTCACATACCAGTTTACATAACTGCACATCAATAATGACCATCTTTGAATCTGAAAGTCAGCATAAGACAGTTCTACAAAATACCTTACTAGGCCATCTGGACTACAATACTCTAGAACTCTATACTGCAGCTATTCATAAGCTATTACTGAAAACTCAATGAAATCCTGAACAGGAGGCAGGCATCAAGAAAACTGTCTGGTCTATACAGAGCATCGTTCATAGCTTAGCAGGCATGTGCGGGTTTTCACACTCTTAATCACTGAGCACATATGACCAATTCAGTAGACCTGATGACTGTGAAGTTGGCATTTAGTCCTTCTTCCAGACCTCTTCCCAACCTTACCTATGTATTGTGTCTTCATCCCTTTTGGAGTTCCATGTGAGGAAGGTAGCTTGATCGGGATCACATATCAAATTTTATTCTTTAACTAAGGGATTACTTTCATCCTGGGTGTTCATGGACGAGTCTCTTTAAAAAAAAAAAAATGTGAAGTAGCTTTACAGAATACTAATATTTGCTAAACTGTGTAGTAGATAACTTACGTTATTTTTCAGAACTATATGTCTAAATTATTTAATGGCAGAAGCCATACACATATTTGTAACGAATATATCATGTCGGTAGCTATATAAAATAAGTTGAAGTAATCAGGAGTCAGATTATAGATATTGGCTGTGTCTTGCTAAACATTTGAGTTTCCTGTGGGAGTGTTTCTCTGTGGTCTTCTGTGTTAGGCATTGTTACATTGCTGATTTCATAGCCACGGAGGAGTTCAATCCCGTGCCTCCTGCTTCTGTTAGTGTGAGCTTTCTCTGACTTACTGAATTTATTCGGCTGTCACTGTAGATGCAGCATGTACAAGAAGAAAGTAATCCAGCACTTGGGAGGCAGAGGCAGGTGGATTTCTGAGTTCAAGGCCATTTTGCCTAACTGCCACTGTAAGATTAGTTATCCTGCATGCCCTTTCTTTCTTCCCTTTCAGCAGTTTCATGTCTTCAATCCCTCTTTCCTATCTTTGCCCTGGGCTTATCTATTTCCTATTATCTGTCACTTGGTTTTGTCAGTGATCCTGTCTGAAGCACCTGGGTCCCTGTTAAAAATATGAATTCTGGCTCTGTAAAATGGCTCAGTCAGTAAAGGACCTTGCCCACACGCCTGATGCTCCAAGTTAGATCTGTCTTCCTTCACATAGTGGAAGGAGAGAAGGCATTCCTACAGGCACACCCAAATGTACCATGGTATTTTCTTTAGCCCACAATAAATATATAAAATCCAGTAAAAGGGGAAAGAGTGTGGATTCCTGATATTGCTTCAGAGCTGATGGATCAGAACTCTAGGAGTGACTTTGGTACATTTAAGAAACACCCCGGATAAGCAATACTCACATTACAATTTGAGAACTTTCAGTTAGTTGCAGAAAACATACCTCTTGGCACTGGTATGGAAGATGAATTGTATATTATTTCTTTCCCTCTGTCTCTCTGAGTCCCCCTTACACATCCCTTGGGACTATAATATGACAACATTGTATTTTAAACTAACACCTCTCATTTCCCAGGCTTACATTTCATATACTTACATTCGCTTACATCCTCTGCCTACTGAAGTTTCTCTCCAGTGTTGTACTTTTTAGAGATGCTGCTGCTGAGCCCAGGTAACTTCTTAAAGGTTGCATACAACATAGTTCTGTATGTTGGATGGGCCTTTAAAAATGTTTAAATGAAAGCCACCATTCTTTCCATGGCTGGGTTTTGAGCCTGAATTTTTAAGATCTAACAGATAAGGAAGATCAAACTTGGACACAGATGTTTCCAGTAAGAATTATGAATTAGATGTTTACAGGGCAATATTAGAAATGAGGATTCAATGAAAGCAGAGGTGATGGAATCCCAGCATAGAGGAAATGGAGGAGTTGGAACTTTTAATGTTCATATTCCTATCTATGTTCCATATTTTTCATTTGTTCACTTAATAGGCATGAGTATATTTACTTAGAGATATAGCTCCTGGCCTTAGGTATAAAAATCAAATATTTGGAAGCTTTCAGTCAAGTTGGGATCTCTGTCTTGGCAGAGTTAGATTATCATCTAAAGTGGGAAATGAGAGGTTCAAGGTAAAGTAAATACCATTATTTAAAGAGAAGAACTGAAGTTAGGACCACATTGGACAGACAAGAGGTATTACCAGAAAACTGGTGCTTTTACAAGGCGAAAAGCAAACATGATGGCATACACTATCACATGCTGCAGAATAGCCACATAAAAATGAAGATTGAAAGTTCTTTTGGATGTTGTGATCACCTCAGTGAGGAACATCCAAAGGTACTTTAAGAGGGCAGTGGGAATACAAGTAGTTAGGTTAGGATGTGCATAACCAGAGAAAGTGCATTGGTGGAGTCCCCTGGGCATTCCCGAAGCTTGGCTGAGAAACTAAAGTCCTAAGGCAGTGCTGGATTTATGACCTTTCTTTTGTTGGTTTTAATCATGAGATGTTTAATTCAAGCATGCATGCATGCCAGCAAGATGAAGTTCCTGGAGAAACACAGCTTCTTTTAGAACTTAAGACTAACATTCCCAGTATCATAAAGAATATGAGGGTAGATTATTTTCAGAATAAATAGGAGAACTATAGCTTGGAAAGAGGGATAGGTGCCTATTCCTATGGGATGCAAAGGACAGCAGGATGGAACTGCCATTGCACACATTCTGTGAACATGGAGCTTAGACCTGTGAGGTATCTACACAAGGCTGGGCTAGCCTAGCCTTAGTTATGAACCTTTGTAGTTCACAGTAAATATACTTTACCTATTTTCTTTATTTTTGTCTTAGTTTCTCCAGAAATAATTGTACTACAAATTATAAGAAACTTATGAATAGTAGAAATGTGTTTCTTGCCATTTGTAAGGCTGTGAAGCCACTGGTTAAAAGGCCTGGAAATTCAGCATCTGTATTGGGTTTGGCTTTCTTCTTCATCCTTTAGACTTGATAGAAGGGACAGACAGCTCTCCGTCTTTGTTTTAGAAGGACTGGAATTCCCGAGGACCTAGTCATACCTCATGTCTCAAAGGCTGTACCTCGTACTTTATTGCACGAGATAGTCTTCATACGTATTTTAAGGGAGGGCACTGCACCAACTTTGTCAGTCATATTCACATGCAAAATATAATATGTTATTACTTTATGCTGGGTCTTGATGTCCAGCCCACAGTGACCTTGAGCTGTGTTGATCATAGCAGTCTTCAATACCCAGCAGTTCCCCTGCTTCAACCTCTCAAATTCTGGGATTTGAGTTTGAGTCATCCAAGGCCAATGTGTTTGTTATTTTGATATTCTTTTTGACCAAGGGTTCCCACTTCCTCACTCTGTAGGATAGATTGGTAGCTCGCCATGAAGACTAAGCTGGCTTTGTCCTCTTGTGCGTTCTATCTCAGCCTACTCTGGGTTGGGATTACAGGTGTGAACCACCACACATGCATGCCTTTCTTTTATACTTATGACTGCACAGGACAGCATCCCTCCTGCCTTAGTCACAGGAAGAGCTTCAAGGGCCATGATTATGATATTTTCCTGAAGCAATCAGAAAAAGCCACAAACCATGTTTATTACTCAGTGTCACAGGGTCAAAGAAATGGCACTAGGTGGGTCAAAGGCAGGCGGAGTTTAAGGCCAACCTGATCTACAGAGTGAGTTCCAGGACTGCCAGGACTACACAGAAAAACTGTCTTGAAAAACAAAAAAAGGAATAAACAATTCCTTGTTACTGCAGTGAATATTAATGGGCCTTCTTTACCATGGATGTGAGATTCTCACAAAGAAATCATTTCTGCCCAAGAACCACATTACCATTTCAGAAAATGGTCAACACATATCTTCTTGGACCAATTTTAAGCCTTAAACTTTTTTTTTAGAAGGAAAATTCCATCTCTACTATTGCTCAGTAAACATCAGTTTTGTAGAATGTCGTGTGTGTCCAGGGCTGAATGTGTTGGGGCTGCCTGTGGTTTTCCTGGACTTGAAGTGCCTATGAGACTTGGGGGTGGGGGGGTCACTTCCTGATTTCTCTTCCTTTCAGTTGCTAAATACAGTCACTTGCTGTTCAGAAATCTCTGCGGTTTCTGCAGCATTTTCTGTATTTTTATCTTTGTTTTATTTGCAGAGCCAGGGTGGAGCTCTGGTCCTTTTGTGTGTCCACAGAAGGCCTTGAGCCACACCCTCATCCACTTCAGCTGTTAATGTATGCTTAATTGTTTTATGCATGAATTTTCTTAATTTTCATTTGTTTACATTAAATATATAATGATATTCTAAATAAAACTTGCTTTGTTCAAATTTAAATAAAAGTTGCTGACTTTATGTCGAAAATGGTTCCTGGATGGGGATGGAGGAATTCACAGCGGAGGGTACTTTACAGTCCAGTCTAGACAGCTGTATACTCAGGCACAAGACAGCCTTCATCTACAGGCATAGCTTCTGCAAACCGACAACCCTGTTAATACTTAGCTTAAGAGAATAACTGAGCACGTGAATCAGTGTATGCAAGCATCTTCTGCGCCTCTAGCTGTGAACGATGTACTTGCAAAGACTGATTGAGAGCAGATGATCCTCCAATAAGTCTAGAGCTAACTAGACCAATGATGTCTAGAGCTAACTCTGCACACTGTAGATGGCTATGCAGTTCTGAATTATCTTTTAACAATTCTTTTTTTAAAATTTATTATTATTTTCTTTATTTACATTTCAAATGCTATCCCGAAAGTTCCCTATACCCCCCCCCCCGCCTCTGCTCCCCTACATACCCACCCACTCCCACTACTTGGTCCTGGCCTTCCCCTGTGCTGGGTCATATAAAGTTTGCAAGCCCAAGGGCCTCTCTTCCCCAATGATGGCCGATTAGGCAATCTTCTGCTACATATGCAGCTAGAGACTCGAGCTCAGGGGGTACTGGTTAGTTCATATTGTTGTTGCACCTACAGGTCTTTTAACAATTCTTTAGTGATTCTCTATATGTTTCTAAATCATGTATCTGGTAAACAGGCATTAGATTCGATGAGATGAGTTTGTTGCTTTCATTAATATTTAAGGACTCAGGATCCCTTAATCCTGGCATTTCTTTGAAGTTTGCAGTTAAAATATTACAATCATCTAATCTCCCTTGTTTTCTGCCAAGGTTTTGGCTACGTGAGCTTGTTTTGATTCACTCTAATGAAAAGGGATTAATAATTAATGCAGCAGAGCTAACCTTTAATAGGTTTGTCGTGTTTGCTCTCTCAGTGAATCAGCACTCAGCTTTTTCTTTTCTTTTCTTCTTCTTTTTTTTTTTGGCCTCATTGGCTTTTTTCGTTTCACTCTTCTTTCTGCTTACTCTGCCTTGCTCAGACTTCAGTCTCGTGCTTCTTCAAAGACACTTATGTGCCATATACATAGAGATGTACAAACATTGTGTACGTTTGTGGTGTCTGTGCATGTTCCTGTGTGTGCAAATGCACTAGAATGCCCGAAGTTGAGGTTGGTTTTCATTCCCAGTCCCTGTGTACCTTCTGTATGTATGTATATATGCATGTATGTATGTTTGTGTATGTATGTATATGTGTGTATGTAGGTGTGTGTATGTATCTGTATGTAAGTATGTGTGTATATTTTATGTATTTATTTGATAGAAGTTCTTTCGCTTAAACTGGAGTCTATTAATTTGAATAGACTGGCTGACCAATGAACTCCAGGACCGAGCAGCTCAGACTCGAGATTACAGTCTCAAGTTGCTCAGTTCATCGATTCTGTGCTGTGTTGAGTGCTTTCTCTCAGGTGTTCCTTTCCTGCATGATAAGCAGTTTGACTTATATCTCCTTAGAACAAGAACACACTTTTAATCACTTTGAGGATCATGTAGTTATTTTTTTACTAAACAGAATTTACTATTTTAAACAATTGTGCTGGTCACTAATGTTATAAATGTATTTCAATTTGAAGGGCAAGACAGCTCAGTGGGTAAGCGTGTTTACTGTGAAGTCTGAGGAGATGAGTTAATTCCCTGGAATCCACACAGTTGAAGGAGAGAACAACTCCTACGGGTTGTCCTCTACATATAAAATTGTCAAAAAACCTAACAAGGACAATACCACAGGACATGCCAGAGTGGATGTGGAAAGATCCCAAGGCCTCAATCGTACAGAAAAAGATAAAAGCAATGGAAGAAAACTGACTGTAGCAGAGGTGGTCATTTCCAGAGGAGAACACACCTATTGGTTGGTTGTTCAGTACCTAGTTGTCAGTCCCGAACATGTACACAAGTAACGTTTTACAGACTGAACAAGTATACTGAGGGATACATATGCATTTACATATATGCATGAAATAACAAATAATGCAAAAAGGAAGCCATAAATTTGAATGAGAGTGGGGGTTACATGATATTGTTTGAATTACTACAAAAGAAGGGAGACATAATTATATTATTATATCAAAAGTAAAAAATTAAAATATGTCAGAAGTATAAGAAATCATTTCAAAATATTGTACCTTTTGAATTTTGCTAATATTTGATAGTTTTACAGATTGAATATTTTGATAATTGTGTATCACATGCCTCTTTTTATCTTACATCATTACTAGCAGAAACTCTATGTGATACCCAAAGCACATATACATGAAATTGTCTATGACTGACATAGGGTTTTCCCTATATCATTCATGAGGTAGTGGAATCTGTGAGGGAACATGGAAAATATGCTATGTTGTCTGAATTCATAGTATGCATACTTTACTCAAGGACACTGTACTACCAAAGTGGAAATGAAGATCATGTGTTAGATGTGACTGCATACCAGTGTGCTTGCAAAATTAGTAGATTTTTGTATGAAGGAGCCATGATAATTTGGGGGATAGTTAACAACAATTACACAAGGTTCACTGGCAAATATGATGCTGTGTCTGAATATAGAAAATTAGATAGAGGCCGGGCGTGGTGGCGCACGCCTTTAATCCCAGCACTTGGGAGGCAGAGGCAGGCGGATTTCTGAGTTCGAGGCCAGCCTGGTCTACAAAGTGAGTTCCAGGACACGGAGAAACCCTGTCTCGAAAAACCAAAAAAAAAAAAAAGAAAGAAAATTAGATAGAATCTAAACCTAAATCAATGTCTTCAAAGGAACCAAGAATCTGTTACTTTTCATGTTTCATTTTTAGTATTAGTAGAGTAGTATTTTAGAGAAAAACTGATGATTTATTTACTGGAATCTTTTTAATTTCCTTTAGATAGAATCTCAATTATGCCCCAACTTTATATTTGCACACAGTGCCTATAAGTAAGGAGATTACTTGGCTTTGAATGAAATTTGAAAATTAAAATGTTTCTAGGACATAATTAGTTAGTTTCTATACTTACTGTGTCTAGTAGGAGAGGTAGGACCAGCCTTACTGACATAAGTCATCCACAAGGAACCACTGGAGGTATATACTGAAGTGCTGTTTATGGAAATTGCTTATGCCAAGTGCATGTATGTGTATATGCATGTGCTTCTGCGTGTGCATTCGTGTGTGTGTGTGTGTGTGTGTGTGTGTGTGTGTGTGTCTGAATAGTTAGGCTGACAAGTTAGAAAGGTAGGGTGATAATCTAGGTTACAATATCCTATGCTATTTAGTTTGGACTATAATTAAATCATTTATTTCTCTAAAGACTTTAAAATAGTCATGCTATTCTATTCTTTGTTAACAATAACATAAGATTATGAAAATAAAATATAGTTACTTAGAATTGTTCAAAGGAGGTTATTAATGCAACTCACTTGGGTCTAACTAATATGCCTTTGCTGATGTAATAATGAATTTAGGTATAACTGTTCTGTTAGGCATTGGTCAAACAATGGATCGGCAGTTAGCTGGCTCAAGAATGCTTTCTCAGCACATGCTACATATTAGATACCTGGGCAAAGTCAGTAATATAAGGTGAATGTTACATTATGGAGAGCATCAGGGAAAATACAGTGTCAATTAAGGCCAGTAACTTTTCTGTGGAGGAAATGTGACAGTCAGCATGATTTTCACGGTTGACTCTAAAATAGGATATTGCTATGTAAATATAGATGTGATTGAAATTTTCCATCTAAAATGTCAGCAAAATTTGAGTGTATAAATTGTATGTTTTGTTCACTACAGCAGTTATCCATTCAGCTCGTTACTAGCCTGTCTAGTATAGAAACTGATAGACTGTGTCCCCATTATGGCTTCAGCAAAATTTACTTTTAATCGTGATGAGTGATCTCATAAATAAATGCAGTGAGGCTCTTTTATTTGTTGTATATGTTGAGCTGGCCTTGTTTTGACTGAATTGAGAGACTGCAGCTTGTCACGGCAGCCTTCATGGTGACATGAGAGCAAGGCAGTTGCATCTCTGTCACATACTGTGGACAGAGAAACAAGCTCGGGAAAGTAGCAGGAAGAACCATCCATGGCCCGATGTTGGCAATGCCAGGCCTCACTTCATAAAGGCTTAGAACTATTCATGGCCTGATGTTGGCAATCTGTTTGCACTAGCCAGGCCTCACTTCATAATGGCCTTACAGCCTTCCAAATGCCATCATATCTAGTAGTCATGCATTCAAAACAAGTGCCAATACCAGACCACAGCATTCAATATTTCTTTTTCTAAAGACAGAGTGTTAGATTACCTAATACAAGGTCTCCAACAGTGAGAAAGAAGGTTGTAAGGTGTTACTGAATGAACTCCTGTGCTATAGGCAGCAGCTAGTGAGGACTTCATTGGATAGGTGTCATGTTCCTGCATTAACTAAGAGGATTTAGTCTTCTAAAATACCTGCCAGGGTATAGTTGTGAGAACCTGCAGCCTGACTCAGAAGGCTGCCACAGACAGGAGGAAATAACTTGAGTGCCAGCTACCTGGGTTGCCACTTGCAGACAATGGTCATGGGGCACACATGCCTGAGCAATACAAATGATGCCTTCAGCTGCTTCTGAGAAATTACGAAGTCAGCAGAAATCCCTGGGCTGAACGGCTCAGTTATTGCAGTTCTTCCAAGGAAAGTTTCTTTACTTTTCAACTTTCCTTTTGAGATAAGGTTTCTCTGTGTAACAGTCCTGAAACTTACTCTGCAGAACAGGTTGACTTTGAACTTAGAGATCTGTCTACCCCTGCCTCCCAAGTGCTGGGATTGAAAGGGTCTGAATGCCACCACATCTGGCTATTGGTTTATATTTCTTTCTTTTTAAATTTCTTAGGTATTGGCAGTTTTTGTTTTGTTTGTTTGATTTTCTGAACTGGTCTTACCCCAGTTATCACTGGAGATGATAACCTCATATCGTGAGGTTTTCTCATAAATTTTTCATAAATTAGGAGAGTATCTTTCATGCAACTTCAATTCTATTTGAGAGTTTGGGTAAGAGAGATGGCACCGTCAAAGAAATTTAAAAATTGTAAAATTACAACATCAACAATGTAAACCCTCAGAGCTATTTATGGGGGAAAAAAACCCATTAATTCTTTCTGGGATATATTGAATTTTTGCTGCCTGAGGGACTTCACAGCTGAATTGACAAACATGTATTCCTCTTGCTAATGATGCAGAACTGGAGTGTTATCTAGTAAACCAAATGATTACCATTCCGGTGACAATATCTGCCACCATCACTTCCCATCACTTCCTGATATTTTCCCATGGTCTCTCCTTACTCTGTGAGGAAGGTACGGTTTACCCAGCTCACAGGTAGAGCTTCTAGGTCAGAGTTCAGCCATTCCCTCAGCTGGAAGCAGAGCATCTGAATCTACTCAGAGCTCTCTTCAGAGATTGCTCCTCTTCCTTACAGAACCTCCTCCAAGGGTTGAGTGAATACATGACTATGTCCATCGTGTTCAGTTAAAATGAGACCTCTGCTCATTTTATAGTGTCATTCACAGTATGAATTCCAATTTAGGTTTGCTTCCACATCTTTCAATTATAAACCTTTAATAATGTACATTAGTGTCAGTGGAAAGCTTTTTTTTTTTTTTTTTGTGGAAAATGATCACCCAGAGCAAAACTTTTCTCTTTGACATTGATGAATGATTACTCAGTGAGTTACCACCATGTCTCTAGACAGAACAGGGTCCCCAATGGAGGAGCTAGAGAAATTATCCAAGGAGCTAAAGGGGTCTTCAACCCTATAGGTGGAACAACAATATGAACTA
>NC_034593.1:71954958-71977492 GCF_900095145.1 Mus pahari
AGTGGGAGTGAGTGGGTAGGGGAGCAGGGCAGGGGGAGGGTATAAGGGACTTTTGGAATAGCATTTGAAATGTAAATGAAGAAAATATCTAATAAAATAATTTTAAAAAATGGGGGTGTGGAGGAGTGATTTACATTGATCTGCTGAATCTGCACTCGACTTTTTTATCTGAGTACTGCAAAAGTCTGACAAAAACTTAATCTGAGGTCCGCTTAGTTTGCCTGTTCATTCTGGCTTGGTGGAAGTCACCATTTCTAAATGTGCTTCAACAAAGTGGAGACTGGTCTTGGTTTGGCAGTCCTCACTTGAAAGGGTTTGACTGTCAACATAAACAGTACTGATGCTTATCTTGAAAACTTTGTTCTGCTCTTCCAGTCTTCTGAAAGTTTGCAGATAAAGTTTAGCATGTATTTTCATGAAACCAATTGTGGTTTTGGCATGTGTATATGTACATGTATATGTGTATGCATATATGCATGTATCTGTTTATGTGTATATGTATGTATATACACTTTACCAGGTGAGCATATTTGGGATAAGAGTATAAATAAAAGAAACACTTAAAGACAACACTCTAGGAAATATTGCATTTGTAAAAGATGCTCTAATTTTTTATGTTATTGTTGTGCTATCTTAACAATATTTATGCACACATTGTACAGTTTACTAGTAGAGCTCTGTATTGGCATTTTGGAAACACTTTTATTTGGTTTTCATTTTAAGGTGTGCTAAGTTCTTGGTATAAGGACAAGAAATCTTGTTTCTCAGTTTGGTGACAAATTAACCAACTAAAGACCAAAGCACAGCACACATACACACACATTAGAAGCATGGAAAATAAGTCTGAATCTTCAGTAAGTTGAGAATCTCGATGGTGATTGACTACAGGAATTCCTGAAGTTATCAGAAAAGCTTTTCCTAGGTCCAAGTGATGAGAGGTAGAAAAGGACTTTCTGAACAAAGGCTGAACCTGCTGGTCCTAGGATTTGGTGAAGCAGTCACTGGGCTAAAATGGCTGATGGGTGGAGCATTATTTTTGGTTTAGCACCACTCAGAGTCCAAGGAGGAACATGATGTGCCCAGTAGCAGTCGTACCTTTTCCATACTGGCCATTCTGTTCTCTGAATATAACTTCCAACTCCCTCCTTTTCTCATTTCTTCTGTCACCACACTTAACACACATCAGCTCCAGACTAAAGCTCACTGTCTTAGTAACCTAGGACTGGGAAAATGCAGTCAGCCAGCATGTATGAACCCAAACAGGTACCGTGTCTTAATTTAGAAGCCCTGCTTAGGGATCATGCATACAAATCCCTTCATGGATTTTGCCAAATAGCCAAGAAAATGTTTAATATACTTTGTAATATAATATAACATTTTTCCTGTCATTCAACACTTGGACCATTTCACATTTAAAAAATACACATGTATGTATGTATGTGACAATAAAAATTAATAAAAAAAATGGGTCCAGAATTTGAAAGAGTAAGGAGGAGTATATGGGAAACATTGGAAGAAAGGGGAGGAGGAAAGGATTAATTTTTTAATAATATCAAAATAATTATCATAATAAAACATGTAAGCACAAGCTCTCAACCATAATCCCACATAAACATACCCACAAAGTTGCAGTTATATGTACAAATGCCATCGAATATGTTCCTCGAGAAAGAAAACTAAGTGCTGTTAAAAACTGGGCATACACCAAGATTAGAAAATAAGACAGAATGGATTCTGCCAACCACAGGTCTGCTTTTAGTTCTGGGGATGCCTCACAAGGCTCTCTGAGGGTGAGCTGTGTGAAGCTCTATAAGCCTAAGAGCTTAAAAAGTCTGCACTGCAGGTTCCTATTTGTATAACCCCTATTTACCATAGCCTTTACATCTGGACCAGTGGTTACTAAGTGCTTGGAGCTTAAGGAACCACTTTCAGCTCAGTCTTTACGGGTAGCTAAATACATTTTGCTTCCATGTATCACAACAATGCCCTAACCCCCATTTTCTTCTGAGTAATTCTGGGACACTAGGAGAGATGGCTGACAACTTACATAGACATTTATATTAAAAAGGGCAACACTTGGTACAATTGAAGGTGGGATTAATCTGTGCGTATTGTGTTTAGGGATGTTACCACACCTGTGTAGGAGATATAGTCACAGTGGGTAGCTGGTTAGATAAAAGGAAGAGAGAAAGGTAACAATGGGCAGTGTTAAGAAATCCTGGCTAAGCAGAAGCAGGGCCTCTGTCTGGACATGAAAATTAGATTCCTAAGGATAATAGTTTTTAGTGAAAAAATGAGAAGTTTCAGGATGGAGTCAGAATCCCTTTCTGAATCCTTTATCACTTGTTAGAGACACATAGAATGTTTGTTCTTTCACAGTTTTTACGGGAGCTCAAAGAGGAATCAAGAACATGAGACAAAGCTCACACTTAGACCACAGCACAGGACGGATTAGAAATAAACTTTCAAATGTGTTTTAGTTTTTTTGTTTGTTTTTTTATTCTCTCAGCATGCAGGTCTTGGCTAAGCAATACCTTCTCTAATTATGTGAAAGTTGCATGTTTTCTTTTATGGTACTTGACATGCTTACCATATCCATCCACCAGAGGCTCATGTAATAATTTGTAAAGGATTAAAATAATGACCAATAAAAATGTAAAGTAATATGTGTACATATCCCAGAATATAAGAATAAACCTAAGTGAAAAATGTGAATTAAAAATACTAATACAGAAAACTAAAAATTATATATATAGGAATACAGAGAAAGACTTAACAGAAATAGTAATTAATAAAAATAAAGGTAGGCAATTTTTAAAATGAGAGAATTCTACATAAAGACTTGTGGATGATCCACAGAAGGAAACACACGGCAGGAGATTGAGGTGCAGCCTAGGAATGAAGAACGTGCCTATCATAAGGAAGTTCCTGGTTGGCCTAAACCCAGTTACACAAAGATCTTATTTCCATTTCCTTAAGGGCTTCATGAATCTAAATCAAACTGCAAATGTTTAGATGTGATAAATATGTGTATAGAGTGCAGCTACATAGTAGTACCTGTGTAGTGGTAATTGATTATATCAGGATAAAGCTTATGCTTTGAGATATTAAATTTTCTTTGTGTACACATTACTCTTTAGCAAGAGGCATGTGATAGTTCAGATAAATACAAAATGAAGACAAGAATATCCAGCTTGAGCAATAGAGCAGAACTGAAGTCTTATTACTTAATCACTAGCAACAAGCAAAGTCTGCTATTCCTGGGAGCCACAGGAACTCTGTAACAACTGACATGAAAACTGTGGACTTATGCATATAGCCTTTAAATTTTTTGAGCATTCTGTTGATATTTATCAAGGGCATGTGTTTTGAAAGTGAGTGTTATACAAATAAGATTATTTTTTTTACTGTGAACTACTTCAAAGTATAGAAAAAACCAATTTTTCTATTTTTTTTTTATTGACTTTCAAACTCACATTTGTTTAGTATTGTTTTTCTTGATACTGGCATGGCCACTTGGATTTTTCTTAATTGATGGTGGCTTGTTTTTTGAAAAATGTTAATGAACTTTGATATTACCAACTTCCTTATTAATAAAAATAATGAAAACCAAACTTCAGGCAAGCTACAGGAATATTAATATTTGAACAAATGCATGGCATGTTACTCTGTAACCATAAATATTACTGTGGATGAAGAATGGCAGAGGGATATGGCAGATCTGTGTTTCAAACATCACTTGTAAATAATCAGAATGAGAGGAAATCTCATTTCTAACATATTAATGGGTTACTATATGAAAGACTGGTGTAAATAATGTCAATAATCTATAAATCTACAGCATCTTTTCACATGTCATAGGAGGTGATGACGCTTGTTGGTGTGCCCAGTCATCTTTACCCATCTTGTTTAATGTGTGATTAAATGTGTGAATACATCAGCAAGTTATATGGCTTTGTCTTAGGGTACTTTTTTGTTCTGTAGGTATCTACAGAAACTTTAACACAGGACCCTAATTTATCTGATTCTAGCTGCAGATAAGAGATCCCAAATCAGGCTTAATTGTATACTTAGTATCTCATAGAATAGGAAATCTAGGATTAGGATAGTTAAAGGGTTAGTAGGAGGAATCAGGGATGACACCATTAGTCTCATGAACCTTTTCCTCTTCTTTTTCTAACTTTAAGTCCCAGGTTTGTCCCATCATCAGCACCCCAAATAGTTTTGTCCAAACAGGAAAAATTGAGCTCTCCTACAAACACCTTTTTGTAAAGTAACTTCCCTATCATTGGCCAGGTCTGGGTCACATGATACGACTCAGGTCATTTACTATTTAAGGGTCACCAGGAGAACTGTATTTGTCATCATTGTATGTTACTCTTTAATTGTGATCCACCACTGAACTTGGAATGGTATTTAGCATTTCACAGAAGTCATGGTCCTTTGAAGATAGGATAAATATTGAGATTTTGCTAAGACAGTATTTTGGTGACAAAATTGTCCCTGCAACATATTAATTTAAAATGTTTTCTAAAGCTCTGTTAGTTACTTTCCTATTGCTATGATAAAACACCACGAACAAGACAATTTACAGAAGAAAGCATTTATTTGGGCTTATAGTTACAAAGGACTAAACATCTATCTAAAAGTCCATGATGGTAGAATAAATGTACAGTGGCTGGAGGAGCCAAGAACTTACATCATTAAGGGCAATTACCTAGCAGAGGAAGCACACTGAGAGTGTCCCTAAGGCTTTAAACTTTCAAAATCTATCTCCATGGACATATTTACTCCAAAAAGGTCACATCTTCTAAACCTCTCACAATAATACCACCAACTGGAGACCAAGCATTGAAATGACAGCTCTATCTATAGGGACGTCTCATTCAAACCACTATAGTGCAGCATATGCTTGCTTGTACAAAGGCACATGGGAACCATGGGACATGTGTGGAGGTGAGGGAGACAGTTTTATATATTGGTTCTCGTTGTGAATAGCCCTGGGGTTAATTATATTTGATGTTAATTCCATTCTCCTGTGAGTGGTTGTGAACTAGGAATGGGTCAGCACTCAGGTGATTTCCTGTAAACCTGCTCCCACCTTAATTTGTAAAATAAATGAGAGCTGATGATTGGGCAGATGAAAGGGAAGGTGGAGCAGAAGGTGGGGGAGAGAAGAAGGAGAAAATGGAAGAATGACAGGATACAGAGGAGGAGGAAGAAGGAGAAAAGCAGAGCAGACTTTTCCTTCCAGAAAACTCAAGTATGGTTCCGTTTTGGATGAATCCATTAGATGGTTTAAAATCCTTTTCCGTAGCACAGTAATACTTTTTGCACAAGGCATGTGCAATCACTTTCACTTGAATTATTGCTTCAGAGAATTTAGGCCCTGAGGTTGGTAAACCACCATGCTTGTGATTGAAGTTGGGTTTGGAAGAGTCTCTTCTGCTCCTAGGGACTCCTACAAAGAGCTCTTCTTGACTCTAGCTTATATCAGTGGATTTTCTGTCACATATTAAAAGAATAGGCAGTGTTTAATCAATTTGTGATAGGCATGTCTCTCAAATGAGTGACATTTCTTTCTGTCAATGACAGACACCAGGCACTAAAATTTCTATTCATTTACCTCCATATTTTGCCATCACAGAAACAAAGATTTGACAAGCTCTATGTATTGCAGCATACTGTGTATGCACTTGATTTTATAATCTAGTTCTCTTATGAGAAAAAGGAAACAATGATAAGAAATCTACAGATTTTTGCAAATGCTCCAGATTAACTGAATTCAGCAGAGCTTATAGAATATAATACATATGAGCCTGATGTTTGTTGTGGACTCTAAATAGATTTAAATGCAGTATATATATATATACATATATACATATATATATATATATATATATATATATATATATATATATATATATATGAGATCTAGTGTGCATTCACTAAATCTGTAATCAATGCATTTGCAGCTGCTTCTACAGAACGTTTGTGTTTATATTTTTCTAAGGATGCCATGGATGAATTTTCATGAGAACTAAGAACTCAGAATGTGAAAGAATACTGCCCAAAGTTGCTGAATCAGTAAACATTCAACAAATTTTGGTGCAACTCACAGATATTACATTTGCTATTTAACTTTATTTATATAGTACTGGTATTTCTAGAGACACAGTTTGGCAATGTAATCTAGGCTGGTCCTCCTTCCTCAACCCTTCCAGCAACTGTGATTACAGTTATGTATGACTGTACCTGGCCATGTAGATTACTTCATAAAGTCAAAATAAGAGAACAAAATCAAAGGGTAAATGTGGTAAATACAATTGAACTTCTTAATGTATTTCCTTTATGGATCTAGCAACAGAGGCCACAGTAGACAAGGTATGTTGTAGAGAGGATTCCAAACACAAGGATATGCTTGCTTTGCTATGATACAGTATCTACCAGAAGCCAACTGAAGGGAAGAAAGATTTATTTTGCCTCACGTTTGATGGATGTAATCTAGCATGGTAGCGCTGATGTTAGAAGCAGGAGAGTGAGGCAGCTGGTCATATTGCATCCATCATCAGACAGCAGAAAGAGGTAAGCACTGATTCCCACCTCCATTTCTCCATTACCTTAGTGTGAGCACTGATTCCCATCTCCATTTCTCCATTACCTTAGTGTGAGCACTGATTCCCATCTCCATTTCTNCTCCATTTCTCCATTACCTTAGTGTGAGCACTGATTCCCATCTCCATTTCTCCATTACCTTAGTGTGAGCACTGATTCCCATCTCCATTTCTTCATTACCTTAGCGTGAGCACTGATTCCCATCTCCATTTCTCCATTACCTTAGTGTGAGCACTGATTCTCATCTCCATTTCTCTGTTACCATAGTTCCAGGACCTTGGTCCTTTCACAGAACTGTTCCTCTTTAGGGTGAGCCACTTTTCTTCTTTTAGGATTCTCTGGAAACATTGTTTGCATTGTGATTCTAAAAATAGTTACATAATCTATCATGGGATAGAGTCACGTAGTACTTAATTGATAAATCTATATGGCACTTTTATTGAGCTCTTTTCTTAATAGCTGTGTGATATGAGCATATTTGGATAATAACAAATTGAATTTTGTTATGTATTTTAAATAAAACATTTGCTTTTTTCTTGAGTATAAGAGTAGAGTTTCTTAAAAAGTACTTGATATCAGCAAATAAAATACCAAAATATTGAAATTGCTCCTGCCTCAGCCTTCTGAGTGCTGAGATTACAGATGCCCATTTTGAGTCCCAGATCAACTGTGTTCTGTGTAAGGAATGTGAAGAATGAAGATCTAATGATTATTTCACGTATTTTTTTTCCTATTACTTAAGTGTTGAAAGTTTTTCTTGTTAGAAAGGAAAATATATTTATTAAAGGCTGCTTTTCTTCTAGTTAGCAATATGTAGCTTTCTTCAGGCTGGACTCTAAGTGGTATATTTGAAGTAGGCATTCCAGAAAGAAGGCAGATGATTTAGTGAATAGGCTTTGAAAGTATTCAAGCTAACTTGTTTTCTTTTGCATTTTATATATAGGAGGTATAATCAGTTAAGGCTGTAGCCTTACAAAATATCCCTCAAGGCGTCTGCACTTCTACAATAGGGTCAATTAGTCCCCATTTGAAGTCTGTTATTTAATATTGGGGCATGCCAAAAGTAAACCTGTCATAGACAAAGTAATGCAACAGGCTGGGACAAGCAGCCCAAGATTCTGACAGTCAATTGGGAACACTTTCACTCTTGGTACCTAACCTTGCCAAATCCTAATGACTTTGACATAATTATTTCATTGAACAATTCAATGTTCATCTGTTAATTATAAGTTAGAGCTAGTGACTTCTGAAGGTCTTTCTTTACAATGACATGTAGTAATAGAAAAATATAATAACACTCAAAACTATGTATTAGAGATGGATATGTTTTTAAAAGTGTTTAGACATTATTATCAATACTCTACATACCTACTTAACAAGTATTCTCAGAATCTGTGCTAACATTGTAAATTCTGGAGAAGGCTTCTGTGCTGTCATTTACAGGAACCAAACAAACAACCAAACACAAACCTGAAGAAACAATACAGTTCAGCCTGGAATAAACTATTGCAATACAATCTGGGGGCATGCTGAGAGTACATTAGGAATCCCCAAAGACCTGATCTCATAAGCTTATTCCACTTTCATCCAGATTCTCTCTTCTGAGTGTCCTAGAACTTAGATGTCTACATAAGTCATTTTATTTTATTAAATAAAAATATGAAATAAGTAGTATGTTCTGCTTTGCTTCACATCTTGGCTATACTTTTCTAGAATGTGGGAGTTGATATCTCTATGACTAGTGTCCCTTGAATGATTATTTACATATAATGTGTGCCCAACTCAATTCACATCTGCCAGACATGGAATGAAGAACAAAGAAGAGTTTTTAATGATAATAACTTACTCAATGATAAATGTTTCTCATCCTGTCATTGTTTAATAATTGTCTTATTAATTTTCATGGATACATTTTATATTAAAGAAGAATAATACTGAAAATGAAGCTAGACCACTAAAAATCTATATCAGTGTTAGTCTTTACTGATGTTAATTTAGATGATCAAAGATATTGGCTATTTCTTCTAGCATTCTGGATTTTTTTTCTGCTTGTGGAAGCCACACATACATAGATTTGCTAAGGTGTGCATCAGATCTTACACTATTTTGAAACAGGACATGTTTCCTCTTCTCCTTTAGAACTGGGCAAAAATCTTTTTTTAAAAAATATTTTGTTTTGTTTTGCTTAAAAACATAAAATATGCTATTGACAATATGGAAAGCTTCTATCTTTCATGACTTCAAGAAAGACAGTCATCCCACTGTATAATACAAAAAGTTACTTACAGTTATAGAGTGCAAGCATCTGTCAATCAGAAGTCTCGCGTCATGAGGAAAGGTATGTTTCAACAGTCTTCTGTTTTTGGAAGCATAAAGGAGGTATGTAGCAAAGGGAACTCATGATGATAAATATTCTTATCAATTCATAGAAGTGATCGAAGGAGTGTGAAGATATGTGTGTGTGTTTATGTGCACATATCTGTGTGTACATATGTGTGAGGGTGTGTGTATGTTCAAAGGTGTATTTGTGTGCTCATATGTGTGTTTATGTTCACATATATGTCTGTGTGTCCATATGTGTGTGCAAGTGTATATATGTTCAAATGTGTGTGTTTGTGTGTGTTCACACACGTGTGTCTATGTGGAGGACACAAGTCAATGTCAGATGTTTTCTTCTCCAGTCTCTTTACCTACCTCTTTTGTTGACTTGGAGCCTATTCATTTGATATACAGACTGGCCACAAGATTCAGGAATTCTTTTGTGTTTACCTCTCCAGTGCTAGAATAGCAAGAGAATGCAACCAAGTATGACTTTTTTCATGGGTCCTAGGGAGGTGAACTCAGATCCTCATGTTTCCATCTCCCCAGCCCATGACTGAAGTCTTTAATGTCTTTATGGTTGATGGCCTTCCTTGTTTGTCAGTGTACCCATTCTGCCCCATGATCCAAAGCAATTCTCCTTGGATGAGGGTTCTATCTGGATAATGAAGGACTAAACAGCATCTGTTCAAAATCTATAGTGAGCACTAGACAGAACAAGTAACACAGGCTTAGAACATATTTAGTCCTCAAGGAGCACTTAGTTTGCAAAAGCAGTGTGACTGGTGGTGAAATTCCCTCCAGGGAAAAGCAAATCAAGAGACATTTTAGAAGAAGGTAACACCTATTTATAAGAATTTTATTGTGTCATTAAAATCCTTTTTATTTGTGCATGATTGGCACTGTAAGGAGAATCTTGGAGGACCCTCACCTTCATATTTTCACGAGGGCAGTGACACCATGTAATAAGAACACTACTCTGGTCCTGTAGATATTGACTTCTGTCTTTGATTCTGTCTTCTGTTCCTTCCCTGGCAATATATTTATTCTTACCTTGGCTAATCCTTCTCTGAGCTCCTTGTTATCTTCTCTTAACTCAGAGTAATTAATTTCTTAGCTTTTGTTGATCACATAAAACCGCTTTGTTGCCTTCTCTGCTGTGTCACCTTTTCTTTTGTTTTTGTCTCTGCTTCTCCAGTATTATGTGCCATTCACCTGTATTTTAATGTGTGTGCTTCCCCTGTATTTGTAACCTCTTTATAGAACATTATAGAAAGGCCGAGATTTTACTGCATTTACTGTGGACTATCTTATCCTGTCTCAACTGACACCTGAATGATGGTCACACTTGTCTTTCAAAATTGTCTCCAGAGTTAAGTAAGATTCATGAGATTCCACTCCATTCCCAGTGGCTAGCATCTTGAGAAATTAAGTTGAGATGTTTTTGTTTGTTGTCATGCTAGAGATGAAAAACCAGGGGCATGTACAGGCCAAGTGAGCACACAACCTGAACTGCTGATGCAGCTAAAGTTGGCCTAATTTATTCTCCATTGCCTCTGATGCTATGTCACTGTGACCAAATGTAGGCTATAATAGGCATCTATAGATGCTGACCTTATATTTCCCAGACGAATTCTTAGAGACACTGTTCCTAGCACACCTATGGCATCTGTCCTTGAGAGTGTCAACATCAGTCATCTGTTTTTCTCTTCCTTCCTTCTTTCCTTCTTTCCTTCTTTCCTTCTCTCCTTCCTTCTTTCCTTCCTTCCTTCCTTCCTTCCTTCCTTCCTTCCTTCCTTCCTNCTTTCTTTCTTTCTTTCTTTCTTTCTTTCTTTCTTTCTTTCTTTCTTTCTTTCTTTCTTTCTTTCTTCCTTCCTTCCTTTCTTTCTTTCTTTCTTAATATGATCTCATTTTCTTCTTTCTGTTTTGGGGAATGACAATATTTGAATTTACATATACGTAGGAGGTTAGGAAAAATGAAATCTGCAGTTAACGGGATAAACCCAGTGTTTAACTAGAAACTATAAGAAGGATGCTAAGTACACCCTTTCCTTCTCTCAGAAAGACTGGTATTTTGTTTATGGTTTTATTTTTGTTTTGAGATGATCTTTGTAGCCTAGGCTGAGCCACCAGAAGCTAGTAATCTCAGTGTCCACTCCCAGATGCTGGGACTGAAGGCCTGTAGTTTGCTTTCTCGAGGTGAGTCATGGGCTGGCTCCTGGTTTATCTTTCTACTATTGTAGCACTGACTTTCCCATTTGTGGAAATTCTTTCCAGAAACAATGAAACTCTTTCTTAGTGATGGGTTTCCATCATATTAGAGTTTGCATCCTCTTTTAAACATCTATCTGAGAAATCATTGAAAATTATGCCTATCATGTTTGACTCCTGAAAGCTATTAAATAAGGGGTTAAATATTCAAGTATATGTTGCTACTAAGCTCCTGACCTATGACATTTGAGGTCATTAATTCTGGTATGCACTAATTTCCCTGCCATATTTGTTACAGGTAAATCAATTTATTAGCTGTGTAATACTGGCCAATGCTTGGTTGTCACACTGTGTGAACTTATTATTCATCACACTGTGTGAACTTACTATTCATTAGCACACACTAATGCAGGCTGCTGATTTTTACTATAACACAAAAATGGGCTTCATGCTTCCTCTGTGGCCATGCCAGATCTTCATCAGAGTCATTAATCTGAAAACTGCTGATGGAATGTTAGGTGTCTATGCCACAATAAACAGGAAGTTGACTGCACACTAGCTATTTGTGGGTTAGGGTGAACCCTTAGTTTTTGGTCCAGTAATAACTTGTGACCATTTCAAAATATATGGCAAGTCAGTAGAATTTTAAGGGGGTGGGGTGTGACTTCATAAAAATTATTTTGCAATGTGGTCTGCTTTTTTGTCTAGAGGAGCTGTTTTCTTTCTTTCTTTTTTTATTTCCTTTTCTTTTCTTCTTTTCTTTTCTTTCCTTTACTTCTATTCTTCCTTCCTTCCATCCTTCATTCCTTCATTCCTTTTTATCCATTTTATTTTATTTTTTTGAGTGACAAGAGTCATACGTTATATACTTTCAGAACACGGTATTATGAACACTATATGTCAAAGATTGCTGGGGACTAATGTGGTGGACCTGTTAGCCATGGTTCCATCGTCATGGACCTGTGTGTTTGACAGAATTTCACACTGCCCACCAAAATAAAATCTTCTTCTGTTTGTTCTTGTTCATGAAACATCTGTCCTCGAAGTAAGGAACCTTGATCATTTTTTCAAAGATGATATTTTACTTTTAACTATGTGTGTATGCATTTGTCTCTGTGGGGTTACGTGAATGTGAGTGCAAGTGCCCTCAGATATTAGACATGTTGATCTAGATTTTCTATATCTAGCGTTACACCCAGTTGTCAGCTGTCTCATGTTAGTGCTGGGAATTGAACTTTGAGCCTATGTAAAATATAGTAAAGATTCTGAAGAGTTGTGTGATCTCTCAGGCTCTTAAATAGACTCTCACTGGAAGATATGGAAAATGTCTATAGAAAACACACACACACACACACACACACACACACACACAGACATAGAGTATCAGTGTTAAACAGGTTATCTTGTTATGTATTATCTAAAACAACAAAATATCAGTATAAATTTATTGTCTGTGAAGTAGATCATCAATGGTTAGCAAGCACATCTTTAGTGTTATAGAACAACCACACTCAGGGACTGGTGATGCCATTGTTCACTCTAAGAAACAGTGTTGCAGAGCCTTAGTGCTGAGTTCAACATCCTGAAGAATATTGAAGCTCATGGCTACCTTTGTAATTGGTTTGCAGATTAGTGGAGATTAGTGCTAATATCAACCTTCTTCTCAAGCCAAAATTAGTTATTGAACTACTGATGCTGATTGGAGAATACTTCCTTGGATAGCAGGGTTTGTAAGAAACAATATGAGTTTTACATATTTGAAATCTCATTATGTAGTGAGCCTTACATGGAACACATGTAAATTCTTTCACTGTGTTAAGTCCCAAGAGAAGCCTCAAAGAATAACGCTTTTTAAAAACTGATAGCATTTGTAAAATGACTATGGTTAGGAAAGTTTTTGTGCAAGATCAAGTTGAAATGACATATCCAGTAGCAGGAGCAGGAACAGGAACAGGAACATTAAAAGCAAGATATAATAAGACATGTGCATAGCCTTAGGTTATTTCCAATTCTGCTAAGAAGGTGGAATACCTCAACAATCATCTTGCAGGAAGGCCCAGGAGCTTCAGTTGCACAATGTCAGTCTGCTAGATGTACCGTGGGCTTTCAGATGGGATGAGATCATTGTGTGCTGTGTATCCCAGACTTTGTGCAACACATCAGGCTCACTGCTCCTTTGAAGTCTTGAGTCAACAAGGAATCCCAGTCGACATGCATTGGCAGTGTTTGCTGAGGGATGTGTTAGAAACAACAAATTCTTAATCAGACTTTTGGATTGGAAGGTCTAGTTTTGTTTTTGATTCCTCCATTACCAGATAAACCATTCAAGTTCAGTGATGTGTGTCTGTGTGTGTGTACATGCATGCATACATTTGTACATATGACTGTGCATAAATGTGTATGTACACACACATAAATGTCATTTTATCACTATAGTGTAACATATAAAATAAACAAATATAAAATTTGGGAATAGCTATGACAGAGCAGGCAATAGTATCATTCTTTATTCATAGTGGCAAATGAGAGCTAGAGCACTTCTGTGTACCCAGAATTTTTGTTAAGAGGGTTATTTTAATATACAGGATATTTGATGTATTATTATTAATATTATAATAGTTAATTATGATTTCTATAATATTTGTCACTGAATTCTTGGGAAGCTAGAAACAGTTAAGGTTCCTTAGAATAAGAGAAAGCATTTAGACTCATCTTTCTATGTACAAACATGAAGGACAGTTTAAACTTTATTTGTAAAAACCCTTGTGTGTAACCTATTACCCTTGTATTACCCAGACATTCAGTTTGGTCTGAAATACTGTTTTTAAAACAACCACTTTAAGGTCTAGCCTGAATTTTACAAGCAGTTTATTGTGAGGAGTACTTTCTTCTTAATAAGTCATGCTCATTGAATGTGGTTGTGCATGTCTGTGATCCCTGTGCTCGGAGAGCTGAAGCAGGAGTTCACCCAGGAGCCACTCTGGGAACTTATGTTATTATTATTTTTTTAATATGAATTAACCTTTTAATAGATTATTTGAAATTTCCAATCTTTGTACTATACAGTCATGGTTTTGGTCACATAACAAAAATTTAATCAAACAGTAAAACCAGTTCAGAATAAAATAATCTAAACACAGAAAGTATTTTTTTGAAACATGTCTTAACTAGTTTCATTTACACAGTGGTGTTTTAAGGATACTTCATAGTTAGTCCATATGTAAAATTAATATAATTTATATGCTGATAAAAAATACTGCAGGCTTTGATACAGCTGACAGTAGTAACAGATGGGGACTCCCAGGAAGGGTCACTTGTCCACCATTCCACTTCCTCATTTGCTTCAACTTTAAGCTCTAACTGCAGCTATTTTCCTTTTCAGTCAAACCCTCAGAACAATGCATGGATGACTAGCTTAGAGCCACTGGCTTTTTGTCACTATCCTTTACTTTCTTGATCTGCAGTATTTGCCAGGAAAATATTTTCTTGCTAATATTTGCCAGGAATTTCTTATGCAATTCCCATTGTTAGTTGGTTCAATCTCCGTTTTCAAAGCTGCTAAAAGAAGTCGCAGCTGTGCCTACAAGGGCAGTTTATCGGCATGAACTTGAAGGCCTATGCCATTTTCTTCTCACTTTGTTTCTTTTCTAGCCTCAGTATGTAAGAATGCTCCTCCATGTGCACTGGTCCTGTTTGCCCCCAGGATTTCTCACCATCTGAACTTTAACCTTTATTCTTCCTCTCAGCATTCAATATGTCCTATTATTGTTGTTGCTGTTGGTTTGTTTGTTTGTTTTTTTTTCAGTTTAACTTAGCCTTTATAATTTCTTCAAACCATGCATTAAATTTGTTTTTATTTTTGGTCAGATAAAAAATCTAATTCATGAAAATGTATTCTTCTAAAGTCAACTTAAACTTTGGATAGCGGTGTCAGCCATAGGCTGGAGAGAGTCACCCAGTTAGTTTTAGGACATAACTTCGTATTAAAAAGGGATCTTGATCTTCAGGGTATTTTTGTTATGACTTCATGAGGCTGAACATTCGTTTGAGGCACTCAACCTTTGATTTATTAAATGCTTGAATTAACAATCTTCTTGAAGTGAGTTTATAATAGCAATTGCTTATAGGGGAGGAGCATATAAGCCATTGAAGCAGAGAAGGGATAATAAGTTGTACTTCAAGTTTCTAGAGAAGAACACTTTCCCACATGCTGTGTGCCTCAAAAGAAACATTCTTAGAAACATAAGATACTACGTTGTGTGCTCTTTTTTTTGTTTGTTTTTTTTCCATTCAAGTCAAGGCCTTGTTGCCTCATAACACTGGAATACAATGTGTCTTCTAAAGCACTCAGGAGCTTAATGTCTAGAGAGACTCTTTTGATTGCGATATAAGATAAAAGATGGGAAAAGTAGGAAGAGAGAACCTCATCCTGATTAAATAATATAAAGAAAGTTAGATTTATTAAAGGTCAGGAAACATGTAGAGAGGAGTGAGGGCGAGGGTCCCTGGGTAGAAACATGGCTAAGGAAAATGGTGACATGGCTAAGGAAAATGGTGGCTTTTGTGAGGCTGGGTCTTCTGATTCATTGCCTTTCTTGGGTTCCTTTTATCGATAAGAGGATTAAAAATCTATACAGTCGTTCTGGCAAAGTCTGACTGTATTCATGTAAACCATGTCATTATATAAACATGAGCCTCTTAATTAAATACATGTTTTGTGTACCCCCCCACACTCAGCTACTCCTCTGATTGCTGGAGATTTAACAATATACAAAACAGACTGCCTCCCTTCCGTTCACAGAATGTGCCCCTGAGGAGAAGACAATGAAACACATTCTGTTGAACAAGATAATGTGAGAGCTCTCTATATACTCAGGACCTTAAAAACTTAATTTCATATGACAAAGGACTCTATGATAGATACAATAAAAACAGATCCCGTTGATTTAAATAGTATTGCTGTTAAAATAAGGTATGTGAATATTTGAAAGTTAATGGTAGATACAGAACTAGTAAGGTGGTTGCTATGATTTAACATCTTTAAATCTGGGAAACACAGCCAATATTTAGAATCTGTTATCAGATTATTACTGACAGAGATACTGGTGGTTAACTTCTACTGGCCCATTGCTTTTATTTCCTATCTTAAATATGTGATCTGTTTTTGAATAGTGTCCCAGAATGGCATGGGCAACTCCCAGTTGACAGGGATCCAGTAAGTAGCCATTGTTCATTACTTACTATGGGCAGTTTTATGTGGGGCCTGTTTATTTTCAGCATCTGTATTCACAATTTTTCAGCTAATATTAAAAGACAAGGGACACAGGAAATCAGGGTAAATGAAGGGAGAGAAGTCATTTTTACTAGTAGGTGAATGTAATAATATAGGTAAATAAACCCCAAATGCTTTTTATGAAATTAACATAATTACTGTGAGTTATAGTTATCTCTACGTATAAAGTTCTTGGTTCACCCAGGAGAACAGGGAAGAATAAGGGCCAGTGTTAGCTAAATTATTAATAACACCTGTTGAAACTAGAAGTGTGTGTCTTCAAGGAAGTATGACAGGGTGTAGAAGTAGGAGTCTGAACTGTATGGCGAGTGGACAACCCAAGCTCTTACCCACATCTGTAATATTCATATTCAAGGACTTTCTCTTTTTCATAAACAATTTAAAAAGTAAGTTTAAAATGATATAAATACCACACCAAATAATGAAGTCCATTCAAACCAACAACTGCCCACCTGACCTTATGGCCTGCTCGAGGTTCTGATTGTTCCACCTGTGTATAGTGTATGACAATCTCTATGTGAACCCAATAAAACTCATACTTCACCTAAAAAAAAAAAAGAATGTTGGCTCTTCAGCATTGTACACAATTCATAATAAATAGAAATAGTTAAAATATTAAGAGGTGAGACATGAAAGAATGACTTTTAATATTAGAAATAAATTTAAAATTAGAAATAATCATTATTTGGCTGTTTTAAGTTAAACTTTTGGTATAAGTTAATAAAGCATTAACAAAGCTTGAAGAACAACATATATATATATATATATATATATATATATATATATATATATATATATATATATATGTTGTGTGTGTTCATGCACTCCAGTGCCAATGGCATACAGTTAGGAATCAGAAGAACTCAATTTTTCCTTTCTCTACATAGGATCCTGATATCAAATTAATGTTAATTAGCTTTGGGGGTAAGATCCCTTAATCTCTAAGCCATCTTGCTGACTTATTTACTCATTCAGTTAAATAAGAATGGACAGGAATAGGCTTACTTGTTAGAATACCTTTACTTCTTCAATTGATTGTTGGAAACTGTGATATTAGCTCTTTATTTTCACAAGCTTTTATACTGACAAATATGTCCAATTGTTATAAAATATACAATGTTTTTAAAGGCAACAAATAATAATTGCTGTTGAAGACAATTGCAGAAAACTAAAATGTGGGCTTAGTGATGTTTCATTTAAACATTATCTCAATGATGGTCAGTGGAAACAATGCCATAAATGAATGATGAGATATTTAAAGGGGCCTGCTTGGTGAAATGGGGAGTCAAACACTAGGGAATAGGAAGTGGAGAAGGAGCAGAGCTCATAAATTGTGCATGTGTCTGGAGTGGGTGTGTCTGATCTCAAGGGGAAAATGCCTGTGTGAATGTGGCTTTGTGACTTAGAGAAGAAGAAGAGCTTCCAATGCAGATTCAAAGGACCTGTGCTGTGGGGACAGTGCTTATTTCAGTCTAAGCACGCTTGAGGTCACTGGGGATTTGGGCTGATGGAAGGGTGGCTGAGGAAAGCTGGGGCAAGAGTTACTCCCACATGTAGGAGGAGGCAAATCAAAAGAAGGCTTAAAGTAGAATAAGAAATGCAAAGTAGGTCCATACAACAGAGGAAAGTAAAGAGTCAATGATTAGCCAATCACTGCTGTTTCTCAATTTGCATTTGGTAGGCTATTTATAGAAATGATCATACAAACAGTTGGTGAGGACATGTTGTTCTTCACTTACCTCTCTATTTGTACTGAAAAGAATGTTATGTTTCTGAATGGAGAAGGATTAGCCTTCTCCTGCTGTAATGTCCCTTATTTTGTAGTTATACATAAACTTTTAAAATAAATGACATATCTTTATAACTTCTTCTGAACATTTAGTTTTGGAGAACTGGCCCTGAAGCTCAGGGCCTCATATCCCCATGACTGTACTCTACCAATGAACTGCCTCTTCAGCCTGGATAGTATCGAAAAATTTTCAGTCTACTTACATTTTAAGAGTGTTTTGCCTACATCTACCTGTCTGTCCCATATACACGCCTAATGATAATGGAGGGCAGGAGCGGGTATTGTACCATCCGGAACTGGAGGTATAGACAGTTGTGATCAATAAAGTAGCCGTTGGGTCTTCTCCAAGAACAGCAAAAGCTCCGACCAGCTGACCATCTCTCCAGCCCCGTGGATATTTTAAATTGGTGGTTGGAACGAATTCTTAGGTACTTTTTAAATTGAAAATAATTTTTTTTCATACAATCTGTTCTGATTGTACTCTTCCCAGATATGTCCTACTCCCTTATCCACCCAAATCCACACCCTTTCTTGTCTGTTTCTCATTAGAATACAAATAGTCATCTAAAAAAACTCAATAAAATAATGCAAAATTTAAAAAGAGAGTAAGACCAAACAAACTAAAAAAATGAGCTAAGGAAAAAGAAACACATATTAATAGTGTAACATACATGTTCACACACACACACACATACACACACACACACACACACACACACACACATACACACATACACACACAGAAATTCATTAAACACACAAATCTGGTAACCATAATATACACCCAAAACACCTACGTGTAAAACTGCCATTGCATAAGTTTTGCGATGGCCATCTACTGCTAGATATGAGGCATGGCCTGAACACTGGTTGGTATACCAAGTGAAACTAGTGAAGAAAACTAAGTTTTCATTTGCATGTTCTTATCAATTGTAGATACACTGGCTTAGATTGTTTAAAAATACTTATTGAAGATACAGTTCTTTCCAGACAGCATGTTAAATACTTTTTCATACACTTGATTATGAATATGTGAAGTGGTATCAATTCTCCATAAACACATGACTTGAGACAGAGTACAAATTCTAGAACAGTTACCCATCATGTGCAAGAACAGTGTTCTAATTTCAGAACTACAAAACCCAAATGACTATAATGCTACTTATCTTTCCCCATCTTTAAATGAAGAATTTATTGTGTTTTTTTTTTTTTATGGTGAAAATGTTAACTTTAGAGAAATTATTCTTTGCTTCTTTTTGGCCAACAAAAGGTTAAAGGTTGGCTTCTGATCATTCAACTCTATATCAGTAATCTCTGAGAAAGGACACTTTTTAGTGAGTACTAAGTTCCAGAATATTCTTTACTTTCAGAGGTAGAATTAATGTCAAGTGTAGTGATCCAAGAATTGAAAGGACTCCAGAATTAAGCAAATCATTCACAACTTGTAATATCTCCAGATCACAATTTTAATAGAGACAGTCACACAGAAATGTTGTGGGTCACTTTGTTGTAGCTGTTTTAACCCACTTGAGTAACATACTGTAACTATCAGGGATCTTACCAAATTTGTGAGAAAAAAAAAGGAAAAAGTTCTACTCAGTGAGATAAACTGAACAGAATGCAAATGGCAAAATCTATGTTCATTACCAGTTTGAAATTTACACCTATGGTCACATTTATTTATGGTAATAAAATCAGTGGTCCTCCTTTTCTAACTTAATGTAGTGCATCTATTGAACACACTGTGAAAGGGTGTCATCCCTTTTCATTGTTTCGAGTACTCATTGTTACTTGTGGACATGATCTGTGACATGATCTGAAGTAATAAGATTTGGTGGAAAGGGAGTTGATAGCCATTACACTAGAGTGATTTGAGTTGAAGGTTGGTGCTGTCTTTTGTTATTAAGGTAACTCTGTATGTAAGCTTACTGGAACCACTTTATGGTTTATATCTGCGGATCTGACATGATACTGTTACTCATTTATATTCTTTCAAAATGGACTGGTTTAGGCCCTGGAGATGTCTTAGCATGTAAGAGCATTTGTTTTGCAAGTGTAATGACCCAAGTTCAAATGCCTAAAAGTCATGTAAAAGGTTGGGCACAGTTGCACTCCTGCCTATTACTGAAAGATTGGGGTAGATTTGGAGACTGGAGGATCAGTGATGCATAGAGCTCTTAACTTTAGTGCAGGGATCCGTATAAGACCCTGTTTCAAGGGAATCAAACACACACTGATAGAGCAGTGTACCTGGCATTCTCCTAGGGCCTCTTCATGCTTACATTGATGTGCTTACCTACACACATCCATATGTATACACCCCTCACAAACAATTAAAATTAAAATATAGAAAAATAAACATCACTTTAGACAAAAACTATTATGGCCATTCACATTGGAAAGCATAACTCTATTTTGACAGGAAAATTCTGCTTGAGATATATAACTTTTAAGATCATTGTCCTCACTGGAAAATACTTTGGCAACTCAAAAAAACCTAAGACCTATAAAGCACTATTAAAAATAGTGTTCTTATTTGGGAAGTGCGATGAGGTAACTCTACAAAAATAGACATTTATTTTAGTCATGCTATTTTTGAATGAATTTGTGTTTTTTATTCGATTAATTGTATCGTGCTGTTTTCCCACAACATGCTCTATTAAAATCATGTGGCAGATCATGTTCTTGAGTAATATGGGGGCTTACGCTCTGCATGAGACAATGAGGAGGAGTGGTATCTTTTCCTAGTGGGTTCAGTGTGTGGGCACACTGAATGAGAAAAGGAGGGCCAGGGAGCTCATCACCATCCCATCGGTGTTAAATTCGATTAAGAATGTCTTTTAGTTGTCCCCTCGCCACCATTTAGGGATACTTTATTAGCTTTTGAAGGTGACAGAGTCCGTTTTGTTTCTAGATATCATTCCCAACAAGCGCAGACTTTTCTGTGTTCCCCTTTGAGTTTGATCTCAAGAAGGCCAGAACCAGTCCTTAAACAAAACCATGTTCCTTGTTCCTGGGTTCCTCTAGTTCTTTTAAAGATGATCCATCTAATAAGCAAATGATGACATTTTGGCTTTATGAATTTCTCTGTGGATAATTGTGAGAGGATATGTTGATTTGAAACAAAATAATACAAAGCCTTAGTTTTTATCATCGGGAAAGGGGTTTTAAATTCTAAGGCCCCTTTGTCAGTAGGAAGAGAACCTGGTCTTGCCCAAAGTAGATGATAGGTTAAAGACCTAGGGGACGGAGAATCATGGCATGCAGGTAGTTCCAGGTGGGCTTCAAGCAAATCCAGTGTCTGATAGGACAGAGCTGGGGAAGAGTAACTTACAGGGTTATTAAAATGTTAACTGGATACCATATAAGAAGCTCTGGCCAATAACATGTCCAGAATGAATATAGGTGTTATTTGAGCGAGTAAGCAAGTTTTAAGAGAATAAAAATGTCTAGGTTAAATAACCTACCATATAATGCTCTTTCCTGTATTTTTTCTATGCCAGCCAAGATCCTGTCCTATAAAAATTAGTGATTATGTCCACAAATAAAAGTTCATTTGACTGACTCAGACATTTTTACAAACTATGTGTTTTTCAGTGATTCAATTTTTTTCAATACCCAAATCCAAAATTGAAAATTCTTAACCACCTAGATTAGGGTTTGAGGTCACTAAGACTCAATTTTACTATCTCCATCTACTGGCAGGGAGGAACTATACCCAGCATCTGGACTGGCATAGAAAAGAGGAGAAAGAACATTAAAAGGTAAGCCTGCCATATGTTTTTATTTCCTCTGAATGTGTACACTTTCTGTCACATACTCTATTGTATTTTTCTACATTGAACATGACTGTAATGAGCCACCATAGAATGAGAGTTTAGGTGTTTTAGTGCTCTTGACTGCTCCTGGAAATTAAAAGATATAGACACGTATGCTTTACTTTCATCAAAACAATTGATTTTTTTTAATGTTTGGGTACTTGTGAGTCTCTATCTCATCATCCCAGTGATTGAGCGCTGCCTTCTGGTCATTACACGAATGCATATAGTATATTCTCACTGCTCTGGACTCTATGTATGCTAAAGAGAAGTTTCTCTGGAAATAATTTGAAGTGTGAGAGTTTAAAGAGAATACAAACATGTTTGCTTCTGGGGTTTACATTTTCACTCTGGTGTTTCTTAGGATCTTTTGCCAGTCTTATTAGTATTTTCATTTTTAAGCTTCCTAGTTAATTAACAGGTCAGTCTTATTTATATAATTATTCTCTCTCTCTCTCTCTCTCTCTCTCTCTCTCTCTCTCTCTCTCT
>NC_034593.1:71977587-72009104 GCF_900095145.1 Mus pahari
AGAGAGAGAGAGAGAGAGAGAGAGAGAGAGAGAGAGAGAGAGAGAGAAATTTGGTATTTTTGGTACCTTGCTACCCCATTTAAAAAGGTTTTTTTGGGGGGGAATTGTACTGGCTTGCTGTTAAAAAAAGATTACATCATTGTAATGAAACTACAGTATAAAATATATACTACTAAAAATTTAACTGCAATAAAACAAATAGCTGAGGGTTTGTGTCGTTTATAGGTGGTCTATGTAAGACCCACTTATGTATTTAAAATCTTAGAAATAGTTGTTCTTAGGCTTATGTTATACACAGATTTCTTTACAAAGCTTTATCTCAACTGGAAATGTGACAGGCATTTGTCAAGATAATTGTCACCCCTACATTTGATGCTACTATGTTAAGTGTGATTCAGGGATTTTTCATATCCATTTTCTTCTCTTGTCTATCTGCCCCCAGATTAGCTCACCACCTTTTCAATATCTCCTGGCAGTGTTCCATTTCTTTAAAAGAGATATAGCTAAATTTATAGAAAATAAGAGTGGATTGTTTTTACCTTTAGAACTAGACTGCAAGCACAAGAGTTTACAAGGAAGTGCTCTGCTCAAACAGGTCTGCTGAAATCCTGGGAGGTCAATCCTGAGAGAACATGAATACAGCTGCTCCATTTGTTGGTTGAGGAATTAGCCTAATATAAACAGCAACAATATCACAAAGAGAGATCTCACATCTTCTAGCAGAATCTAACAGTGTTCAACTTGGCAGAAATAGCCATAAAGTCTCCCTAAGATTAGAAGGTACAGATTTTCAATAGTGATTAAGGCATGATCAATAACTAGAATATCAGAGGAAATCCTCCCTTCACACATGGATATCTGGTGGATTTGCTAAAGTCAGACTCTTTGGGATGAAATTCTTCTAGACTCTAGTTTTTCCTTTCTCGTTATTTTTTGGCTCTTGTGCTTTGATCTTTATTTCAATTTGAAAATTACTGTTGCAAATGCACCTGTTGCTGAGGGAACTGACAGTAGATCGAGCCAAACTATTTCTAAAATGAAGGAAACTTATATTTACACGTATTCACTCTCCTCTTATAGTTCCTATAGGTGGTAAAACCTTGTAAGCTGTGATTACATAGCTTGGTGTAATTAGGTACTTTATTGTTATTAAAATCTCCATCTCTTAGGAAACACAATTTCCCATTGAATTATATAATTTTTTATTTACTTATGGTCATAGTTTCTCTCAAAATTGTCACATTTCATCAAGTTATGGTGAACAAGAATTTCTGAGGTAGAGTAGGTGCAGAGGCAGTGCTGTCCGCAGCAGAATGCTTACAGTGTTCATGAGCACATTTATGTAAATTCTGCCATAAAGGGCAGTCATGTCTCAGTATAATATTTATTTCTTTTTCCTGGAATCATTATGTTTGATTACTGGAGGAACGAAAGTCATATCTCTGATGTCCAGCTATCTAGCCTACTTGTAGAAAGATGAGTACCTTTTTACTTATTGCCAGAACATAAAACCTGTAAGGTGGACATGCTTGGATGTAAGTGATTAAATCTACTTGTCTTTGGTTGGTGTTCATAAGAAAGCCATATGCTGCTACATAAATAGATTGCTTAATGGTAAGATGGATTGCTAGGCAGGTAGGGGAGCCTTTTATAATGTACTGCTTAACCTAAGAGAATTTAAATATTTCTAACTGCATAAACTAATTCATTGATTTTCACTTTGTGTGACTGTGATTTGAATGATAATTATCTTATTGTTATTTTCATTGATAAATCCTAAGCATTCTCCCATCAAAAGACCACAAAGGAATGGGTAACTTCTTTTCATTTAGGAATCCTAGGAAACATCAAATGGGTGCTTAAAATTATATACCACTCCCCCAAATAAGTAAAATTATATACAAGGCAGTTATAAAATTATTATGTATTGGTTTTACAAAAATGTTTTTATTAAAATATTTTTCTAAAGTAAATCTATACATTTATTTTGTCATAACAACATTATTTAGTATAAATATATTTTTGAGGAATAATTTTCAGAGATACTGCATTTTAAAAAATATTTGAACATTGGACATTGAATTCTAATTAAATAAAAGGATGGATTTGGTAATTTTTAAGATGAATGTTTATTATATATTTTGACTTCCCAGTATTCTCTTCTATACCCTGACTTTCTTATGGTGTCTAAAACGAAGTTCAACTTAAAAAATAGAAAACCAGCATAATCTAAAGGTCATTTTTTTTTTTTTGGCTCAGAGTTTGTTATTGGGCATAGAGCATATATACAGCTATAATTTTTGCCCACTTCTTGTGTGCAATTGCTTTAATGTAATGTGCGTGTGCGTGTGTGTGTGTGTGTGTGTGTGTGTGTGTGTGTGCACGCTTGGCTCTCCATACCCCACTGAATCAAACTGGAGATTATTTTATCATTATCTGAGAATTACAACACTATGTTGTCAAAATTTTTCTATTTCACAAATCTCAATATGAGAATAATTCTCTAAACATTACTTGCTTAGTCTTTTGTGGTGTAAGTAGGGTATTTTCAAGAAGAAAAGAGACAATGTGACAATAATTGCTTTAGTGTAGCCTTGAATCATTGGCATCCAGGACATACCCAACCAGATGGCCCACCCAAGTTTTAGTCCAGTTATAAAATGTTCAGTTCAATTGTCTCAAATGTAAAGGTTATCTTCTCAGATAAGTAGCGAGGAAGTCGGAGGCAGAGGCAGCTTGCTTTATGTTACCAACTTGGCTTAGGCACTATTACTCTATATTAAGATGTATCTACCCACTTTGCACATTGGCTTTTTCCCTGGACTGGATCCCATTATGACAGCGGAAGAGTCGCTGTAGCTTCAGGAGCTCAATGTTACCCTCCAATTGTCTCATTCCCAAATACAAACTGACGTCATTGAGTTCATTCGGAATGACCTAATAATGAGATCTGGACAATGGAAGAATTCAATTATGTTAATAATTTTCCATAGTGCTTCTGGGCAGGACCACCACAGCCCCCATCTCCTGCTTCTGCAATAGAGGGGGAAGGAAGGCTGTCTGCATTTCATTTTCCTGCACTGTGCAGGGGCATTTCCCAGACTTCTTCTTTTCTCCATTTGCAAGAGTCGGCCAAGGGCCTAGTGTGTCCTTTCTTGTTTCTTTAGGTTCAAGAGAATTTTTAACTTCTGTAAATGATGGTGTCATAACAGTAACAAAGTTCTACTTTATCTCATCAAAGTCCTAAGCCATTGCCTAGAAGTGACAACTAAGGTTCCACCAACTTGCTCTTGTGAAATGGGAAGTTTTATACATGGGACTACATTTGCATTGTGTTTCAACCTCAATGCAATTACTCAATTACCTCTTGAGTAATGGCATCGAGTAACTTGACTATTGGTTAACTTTTCCCTCAGTTTTTTTCCAATTAAAATATTATGGACAGTGTTTCTTATTCACTTAAATGTAGATATGAAAATATTTTTCTTTTCTTTTTTTCTTTTTTTTCTTTTTTTTTGGGGGGGGGGATTTCGAGACAGGGTTTCTCTGTGTAGCCCTGGCTGTCCTGGAACTCACTCTGTAGACCAAGCTGGCCTTGAACTCAGAAATCCACCTGCTCCTGCCTCCCAAGTGCTGGGATTAAAGGCGTTCTTTTAAAAATATTTTAAATTTTAAATGCCATGTGATTATTTCTAGTTAACAAAAAGCAAGCATCATGTGGCTTTCCCAAAATACCAGAATTTTATCTTTGATTGATTTATATTATAGGGCTTAATGTATTAAGTTAAATAAAGTAAAATAAATACTATAAGACTATAGTGTAGCATTCCTAAAGGATGTAACATTACTGAAAATGTTTTAATTTTAAAATTAAGCAGTCACTTGAGTATTCTGAGCTTCTGGGCTAATATCCACTTATCAGTGAGTGTATACCATGTGTGTTCTTTTGTGATTAGGTTACCTCACTCAGGATAATAATTTCTAGTTTCATCCATTTGCCTAAGAATTTCATTAATTCATTGTTTTTAATAGCTGAGTAGTATTCCATTGTGTAAATGTACCACTGGGCATCTGGGTTCTTTGTAGCTTCTGGCTATTATAAATAAGGCTGCTATGAAGATAGTGGAGCATGTGTCCTTATTACATGTTGGAGCATCTTGTGGGTATATGCTCAAGATACCTGGGTCTTCTGGTAGTACTATGTCCAGTTTTCTGAGGAACTGCCTAACTGATTTCCAGAGTGATTGAATTAGCTTGCTATCCCAACAGCAATGGAGGAGTGTTCCTCTTTCTTCAAATCCTCACCAGCATCTGCTGTCACCTGAGTTTTTGGTCTTAACCATTCTGACTGGTGTGAGGTAGACTCTCAGGGTTGTTTTGGTTTGTGTTTCCCTGATGACTAAGGATGAAACCAAATGAAACTCAAGAAGAAAGAAGACCAAAGTCTAGGTACTTTGGTCCTTCTTAGAAGGGGGGACTAAGAGGAGATACAGAAACAAAGTGTGGGGCAGATACTTTGTGTAGCAGAAAAGACCATCCAGAGACTGCTCCAACTGGGGATTCTTCCCATATATGGTTACCAAACCCAAACACTAGTGTGGATGCCAGCAAGTACTTGCTGAAAGGAGCCTGATATAGCTGTCTCCTGAGAGGCTCTGCCAGTGCCTGACAAATACAGAGGTGGATGCTCTCAGCCAACCATTGGACTGAGCACAGGGTCCCCAATGGAGAAGCTAGAAAAAGGACCCAAGGAGCTGAAGGTGTTTGTTTGCAGCCCCATAGGAGGGACAACAGTATGAACCAACCAGTATCCCCAGAGCTCCCAGGGACTAAACCACCAACCAAACAGTACACATGGAGGGACCCATGGCTCCAGCTACATATGTAGCAGAGGATGGCCTTGTTGGTCATCAATGGGAGGAGAGGCCCTTGGTGCTGGGAAAGTTCTATGCCCCAGTGTAGGGGAATGTCAGGACAGAGAAGGGGGAGTGGGTTGTTTGGTGATCAGGATGAGGGGGGTGTAATAGGGGGGTTTTGGAGGGGAAACCAGGAAAGGGGATAACTTTTGAAATGTACATAAAGAAAATATCTAATAAAAAAAAAGCAGACACAGTAAGAAAATGTCCAATCTCAATAATCAGTACTCTCAGATGGAGGTTCTCAGCTGGCACATGTATAGATTATGTAGATGAACTTCAGCTAAGATATCAAATACAAATTATGAAAATTAACTAAGAGTTAATATAACATACAAGTCTGAACTTAGCTGTGGCGAGTGAAGCATCTGTATTTTTAACATGAATAACCTTTATAATGTTAGGATTTGAGGGTGAATGGTTTAAAGGCTCAAATAATCTGTAGTACTCCATTCTGCCATGTTCTGAGGTCCACTTTCTTTATACTATCACTGCATTAGAGCTTGTGACACCTAGAAGGTACAGTCAAGATAAGATTTATAGATTTCCATAATTTATCTGACTTATGAAAGTAATAGTGTGGCAGAAAAGAAAAAAAAAAGTCACCAGAGTGTCCATTATCCTCCGTTTACAGAGCTAAAGTAGCTGACAGTGTGACTCGGTGAACACACAGTAGAGAGTTTACACACGTGGTGGGTTTGGGTTGCAGAATATTCCTTAGTCATACTGCCTCATGTAATACTACGACGTACTATTTACCATGTAAAGAGGACTAGGCTCTGTTTAGTCTCAGATCTCTCAAAGTGGCTGAGTAGTTCTTTTGCTTATTTACTTCTTTTAGTGGGGACAAAATTGAGTCAGCTAGAGCAAGTCCAAGAACCTTAATTGGACATTTCTTAAATAATTTATTATTATTATTATTATTAATTATTATTATTATTATTTTTATTATTGGTGCACTAAATATAGCAATCCTTTCTTTCACCTGATATGTCATTTGCTCTCCTGACTTGTAAACTGTGATAGACAGCACTAGCCTTGTTAATTGTCTCTGTCTTACTCCACTATAGTGTTAAAGATAAAGCAAAATGGTAGGTTTGGAAAAGGAATGGTAAAACCGAAGCTAGACCCTAAGGTTCCTGTCGCAGGTATTATCTTACGCATTTATCCTTATTCAGAGGGTAAGACATCAAGAATGCTAGTGGGACTCTTCTATATGGACAGGATTGATAGGAAGTGATGATTTTGCCATGAAGTACATGCAAGTTTGTCTTTGAAGAATCCAATAAGGAGAAGGTGGCATCATTCTGACTTTTCAAGAAAAAACAAAACAAAACCCTTTTTTTTTTTTCCTGGACTCAATGAGCATACGTGTACAAACATCCATGTTGTATGTCATAGGTTTCCTGGTATATTTAGCATTAAATTTGTTAATTAGCCATGTAAATAAACAATTTAGGTGAAAATAAGGAAGGATAACAGGGCAAAAAGGAAATAGGTAAACAGATCATCAAAGACACAGGCAACGAAAAGTACAAATGAGACTAGTAGGTGCATGAGCTTGTCAAATAAGGGCTAGCAAGAGACGCTCTGATTCATAAAGAAATGTTTTGTGAGCACTGAAAAATAACATGTACTTGGAATCAAGCATGCTGTACATATCATAGGCCATCTGTGAAGTCTGCCAGCCTGTGGGCCATGACACACTGTTGATAACTGACTTGATTCTGCCAGACAGACTCAGAACATGTTTTGAGTTCATAGATGAAGCCAGATTCTATTTATCAAACTTTCAATCCTACAGTTCTTTTTGCTAATATCATGGTAAAGTATTGATCTGTTAGACCTGGTATGATGGCACACTCTTGTAATTCATAAGTATCTGTGGGACAAGCAGACAAGAATGATTGTCTCTTGTCTTGAGTTACATATTGTCAATAAATCATTCAAATGTTATCTTTATCACTAATACACATTGAAATGTTAAAATTTTTGTTGATTTTATGAACTTTCTGATCTTTTATTCTCTGTCAAATATAGTAAATATGCCTCTAAAAGAGTCAGTATTATATAACTCATGGAGGATAAGAAGGGATTTCTTTAATTTTAATATTAAACTACTCAAGTGGATGAAGAGCTCAGTTGCTTCTGCATATATACAGCCAGTAGTTTTATAGTGCTTACATTATTAATTTCTATTCTTTCCTTTTTCCCTCTGCCATTGACTCATTTTAGTTTGGGGGTTTTGTTTGTTTGTTTGTTTGGTTGGTTGATTGGTTGATTTTTGTCGTTTGAGATAAGGTGTCTCTGGAACTTGCTCTGTAGATCAGGTTGGCCTCAAAATTAGAAAACCACCTGCCTCTGTTTCCTGAGTGCTGGGGTTAAAGGTGTATAACACCACTGCCTGGTCTCACTTCAGATCATAATGCTGTTGCCATAAGAAGGTTTGGGCCAGATAATGTGGCATTAGCTATAATGATGAATTCTAAAGCCCCAACAAACCATTGCTTTCATATAGCTTTTCTTTCTGTCTAAGACATACAAGATTTGTTATTTCGTGCGCATTACGCGATTTTGTGTTGGCAGCTGAGTCATTTGACAACAAGCATGTGTTTTCTTGGTAGCTTGGGTGCGGTGGTCACTGGCTGTAAGCAAATCAAACGTTTATTAAACTAGGCAGATCTCTTTATAGTACTTACTGCTTGTTCTGTGCTTACATTCCCAGCAAAGTTATATTTTTGGAATGATGACTGTAAAAACCACAGAATTGTTGTGTAGACTCTTACTTTGGCAGAGGGTAATTTAAAGCTTGCTGCTGTGGACACCCTCTCTCTTTTTCTTTTTCTCTTTCCTCTTTTTTTCTTTTTCTGATACTAGGTCTGGTTGCTTGATATTTACATGAAAACCTGCAAATTAGTTAAGGCGGTCTCTAGATGGCCTTTCCTTTAGTCTCTGCTCCACTTTTTTTTTTGGTCCGTGCATTTCCTTTGAACAGGAGCAATTATGGGTTCAACTGGGGGCTGTGCATATAGTTTGAAAGATATATAAATAAATCATTTTACAGATAGAAAGTTATTACAGCCAGGGAGCCTGGGGGATTATATTGTTGGTACAATATAATATTGTATTTTTCTGGGGTATTTTTCTTTTGGACATTCAGATTTTGTAGTGATAAATTCAGTCCTAGAAAAGTGATGCAAGGATGGTCATGTTTTGTTGTCTTTAGACAGACATGAGTTTTTCTGTAACAAAACCCTAGGCCATTGATTTTCTCTCATTGCACCTTGGAACAATGGTTCTCAGCCTTCCTAATGTCACAACCCTCATATAGTTCCTCATGTTCTGGTGATTCCGTACTAGGAAATTATTTCCTTTACTACTTCCTAATTGTGATTTTGCTACTGTTATGAATCACAAAGTAAATGTCTCATATGCAGAATATCTGACATGCAAGCCCAAAGAGATCATGATTGAGAACCATTGGTTTGGATAATTGTGTAAGGCGTGGATTCATTTAGCAATTCCATCTGCTGTGAAATTCTAAGCTTATATTGGATCCAGCTTAATAGAAACTTGAATAAGTTTTTAGTCACATCACTTTGTCAGCTTGGCTTCTAAGGCACCAGGTATTATTAAAGCAGATAGAAAGCTTTGAATGTATGTTTTGAAGCCTGCGATTTTGGAAGCATCTGTCTGTCCTAACAGTATGTCTGTGCCTGTGTCTTTGATTTAGGAGTTCAAGATCCCCGGCATGAGAGAGTTGTCACTATATCTGGTAATGGGACCATCCACAGCCCGAAGTTTCCTCATACATACCCAAGAAATATGGTGCTGGTGTGGAGATTAGTTGCAGTAGATGAAAATGTGCGGATCCAGCTGACATTTGATGAGAGATTTGGGCTGGAAGATCCAGAAGACGATCTATGCAAGTGAGTGACACACATGGAGTTTCAGCAGGGTGTAACACTGCTGTTTTCAAGTTGCTTCTGTGATATGCATTTAAGTGGAAACTTTGGCTGACCTGAATTTACGAACATGTTCAACTCTTATTTCATCTAATGTCTTCTTTTTAAAAAATTAGCCGACTTACACACACACATATTCAATGATTACTTTCTGTCTACCTCTAGCTACACAGTTCAGGAAAACTTTGGCTAACAGTGTATCTGAGTATTTCTGCATAAAATAGGAAAGAGAGAATAAATGTTATGTAAAGGATTGTAGCTATACCAGATAAGCTGAATTATCATTGACATTTATCTTATATTTGAGCTCCCTAAAAGTCAAGTTAATGAAATAAAAACAGTATTTATAGAGAGCTGGGAAGATAGATCAGTGAGAAAAGTTGCTGTGGTACACAAGGACCTGATTTCAGATCACAAGCAGCTGTGTAGCTGCTGTATAATCTCAAGTTAGGTAGACTCTCTGGCTAGTCTATGTATCTGAAGCAAAGAGAGCTAACCAAATAGATGCTGTATCAAAATATTAAGGAGAGTATCACCTGTCCAAGAGAATCCTTATCAAGTTTTGGCCTGCAAATGCTCACTCACAAGTCACTTACATATACATAACACACACACACATACACACATGCACACACACATGCACATACACACATACATGTGTGCACACAGTTTACAAGCAAAAGCTGTAACTACAGGTTTACATTATGTAAATGATACATAGTTACCTAATTATATGTATGCAGAACTAAGAAGCCCAAGCCTCATTAGGAGGAAGGAATATAGCCTGGAGAGCAGAATTTGACATTCAGGCTAGGAGTGCAAGGTAGGGATGCACCATGGTTCCCTGCAGCATCCAAGATCCAGTTAGCTGGTGTATTTCAGCCATACAGATGATCTACCATAATTCAGACCAATGTTACTCTTTCAATAACATGTGAATATTCTTGTCAAGGTTCAGTGGCCTTAAGAATTTTTCACTACAGTGCCACTTGTGCAACATCCAAATATTTGACTTGATGGTGTTTTCTGGATTCCTTGTGTCTTCTTTGGTAAAATGCAAGTTAAAAAAGAATTTTCTTTTTGTCTTACATAACAGAAAAGTGTTTCAGGGCACAGGAAATACTTTTAAGTTTAGTATCTGCATCCCTTTCACCACATTTCTTCTCTCTGTGCTTGAGGTTTGCATTGCGTTTTCCCTTCTGTGTGTATGTCAAACAGCAGAAATAGGATCTATCCTGAGATGAATGGGTTTTATTACTGTATTATATAGAGTATCATGTAGGTGAGAGAAATCAGCAAGGTACCTGGAAGCTGATGCAAATTATGTACTTAGGAACAACTTAAAACTCATGTTCCTTGGTTCCTATTTAGGCATTTCTGCTGTAAATAAGAATTCCAAATTTTATGAAACACATGCAGAGTCTAGGGTTTATTCAAGTGAGTAGAAAATAACTAATTCAGATTAGTAGAGGGAGGCCCCAGGGACCTCTCTTTAACTGATGGACATATTAGAGAAAAGGCATAATATGTGATGTCCTGATATATATATATATATATATATATATATATATATATATATATATATATATCATGGCATAATATGTGAGTATGTCCTGATATATATAATGGCATAATATGTGTCTATGTCCTGATATATATATATCAAGACATAGACACATATTATGTATATGATGATAAGAAGATATCTATCTTCTTCCCTGTCACAAGCAAAGTGTGATATGATATGATTTTATCTAGCATAGAGCTCAATTTTAAGAAGCCTTCCTATGGCTATGATGTCCCTCCCTGATTGCATTGTCTTGGTCCTATAAGCTCTGTATCCCTGAGCGACAGCCCACTGCCTACAGTCAGTCTTTCCTGTTCGTTCTGCTTTAGTGAATCTTTGCAATAGCTGTCATTTGTCTACACTATTGAAAGCAGTCTTTTCATCCATGCCTAGGAATGGTCAAAAAGTGGACCTAACATATTACAGTCTCAATTTAACTAAGTAGAATTAAATGATGTTTATAACTGACCATTTTAAACATCTACTACTGGTAAACAAAGATCCCTTTTTCATATTATTCTTACTGAATTTTTTTCTTTTCCTTCCTTCAAGTGTGAAATAGTGTCACTTGTACAACATTCAAGTACGTGTTCAGTAACTTGAAATGTTTTCTAATGAATTTCAATTCTGATGAAACTGAGTTATTTTCACATTGCCACTCTTGCTTCCTATTTTTTGAAACGCCTACGCATGCCTCTGGTCTAATTTTCCTTTGTCTGTTCAGCTATTCGACTCTCGTGTCTCACATTTAAGCCTTGCTGGCATGTGGTTCTGTGATTGTGCAGGTTTTCTCCAGTGCATGTAATAGCATGCAGTTCTCACTGACTAAAGAATCATTCTCACCCGGGGTATGCAAAGCCAGACAGCTTACATAGTATTCGGCATGTGCTAATGATCTCCTGAACTGCTTGCTTCTTATGTTCAGCAATATCTGTCTTACTGTATGGCTTTGTCTTAATTACATTTCTATAGTAGACACTTCTGTTAGGGATGTCTTATCTTGCCTTCTACTTTAGGATCATCTTGGTTACTTTAATTTTCAATATATATTTCCAAAATAGTCATTTAAAAATTACATTACTAGAGTGTATTTGTCAGGGTTTTCTAGAGGAACAGAACTTATAGAATGAATAGATAGAATGATGATAGACAAATAGACAGATGATAGATAGATAGATAGACAGACAAACAGGTAAGCGGACAGATACATAATAGAGAGGGAGTTATCAGAATGACTCTCAGGTTGTGATTGAACTGGTACATCAATGACTGTCTACGAACAGAAAGTTCAAGAATAAAGTAGTTGTTTGGTCCATCACCCTATATGTCTTAGCTGACATAGGCTCTATGGCAGTAAAGGAATAGACTTGTCAGCAGGAGTGATGGGCATCAGGCAAGGAAAGCAAGCTTCCTTGCTGCCTGACAATGTGCTCCAGATTAAATGTGGATCTTCCCACCTCCAAAGATCCAGATTAAAGTGGCTCTTCCCACTTTAAATGATTTAGTTAAGAGAAAAAAAAAACCCTCACCTGTGGACCTGGCCCCTTAGGTTTTAGTTAATTCCAGATGTAGTCAAGTAGTAAGAAAGAAGAGCCATCACTTGAGCATTGGACCCAGCACCTCTCATGGGCCAGGCATTTCTCCCTTGCTGCGCTGAATCACAGAACTTGTGTTGTTTGGAGACAGAATGAGGGAAGTTCCCCAGACTGTCTTTGAGCACTGTAGCTCTAACAAGCATTGACCCATGACCTCCCTGCCTCAGTCTCTTGAGTGGTTGCAATCACAGGGTTATGGAGTCAGCTTTGTTATCTCCTAATATATTCTTGCAAAATAGTTTGTGAATTTTCCTTTCAATCTATTAACATTTTTAGCTCATTTACCTAAAATCTCTAGAAAAAATTGGCTAAAACTGACATTGTAATCATGGAGAATCTTGACTTTAAGAACACCATGCTTCTGTGTGTATTAGGATCCATTCATGGCCATAAATTTTAAAATTTTTCTTCATAAAAGCATTATGTACATATACATGTGCACATATACATGTGTGTGTGTGTTAGTGTATAATTTAGATGTATTTTTAGATTTCATTTTATTTCATTTTCTTGAGGTTTTGAGTAGATATTTTTCTACTGCTATGTGATGTAGGCTGTATGCTATGTGACTCAGACTGTCCTCAAAATTATGGTACTCTGTCAACCTCAGCCTCCCAGCTATGGTGATTAATCATGCAGTCACCTTTTATTTTGGTATTTTCTATAGATTGCATTTCCATTACAAAGTTAAACCTCTTAGTTATGTGTTGTGGTTATATAGCAATGAAATCAATTTTTCTGTATTAGTTTATTATCTGGATAACTTGTTGTATTCTTATTCATTTAATAATTGTTCTGGAGGTTAATTTGAAATTATACAAAATTGTGTATTTTTTATGGAAAATTTTTTTCTTTTTCATCCTTTCATTCTGTGTGCTGGCCCTCAGGGCTTCAGTCCTTTCCTTCCACAAAGCTCAAGTGTCTGTAAGTGTGTGGTTTTATTTCTGGGTCTTCACTTCTATTTCAGTGATCAACATGTCTGTCTTCATACAAATACCATGTATTTTTATTACTATTGTTCTGTAGTAAAGCTTGAGGTCAGGGGTGGTGATTCCCCCAGCTGTTATTTTATTGTTAGGAATTGCTTTTGCTATTCTAGCATGTTTTTGTTTGTTTGTTTGTTTGTTTGTTGCCTTTCCAGGTGAATTGCTGTTTCCATTCTTTGAAGAAATATGTTGGGATTCTGACGGGGATTACATTGAATCTATAGCTTGCCTTTGGTAGGATGACCTTTTTTACTGTGTTAATTCTGCCAATCCATGAGCATGGGAGATCTCTCCATTTTCTGAGATCTTTTTCAATTTCTTTCTAGAGGGACTTGAAGTTATTTTCATACAGTTCTTTCACTTCTTTGGTTAGGGTTACCCCAAGATATTTAATATTATTTGTGGCTATTGTGAAGGGAGTTGCTTCCCTAATTTCTTTCTTAGCCTGTTTATCCTTTGTATAAAGGAAGACTACTGATTTATTTGAGTTAATTTTATATCTGGCCACTTTGCTGAAGTTTTTTATGAGATGGAGAAGTTCTCTTGTAGAGTTTTTGGGGTCACTTTTGTATACTATTATATTATCTGCAAAGAGTGATAGCTTTAATTCTTCTTTGCCAATTTGTATCCCCTTGATCTCTTCTTGTTGTCTAATTGCTCTAGCTAGCACTTTGAGTACTATATTGAATAGATATGGGGAGGGTGGGCATCCTTGTCTTGTCCCTAATTTTTGTGGAATCATTTCAGTATTTTTCCATTCAGTTTGATATTATCTGTTGGTTTGCAGTAAATTGCTTTTATTATGTTTAGGTGTGGGCCTTGAATCTCTGACCTCTCCAATACTTAACATGAAGGGGTGTTATATATTGTCAAATGCTTTTTCTTCATCTAAGGAGATGATCATGTGTTTTTTTTTCTTTGAATTTGTTTATATAGTGGATTATGCTAATGGATTTTTGTATATTGAAGCAACCTTGAATCCCATAGATGAAGCCTACTTGATCATGGTGAATGATGGCTTTGATGTGTTCTTGATTCTGTTTTCAAGTATTTTATTGAGTATCTTTGCATGGATATTGATAAGCAAGATTGGTCTGAAGCTCTCTGTTTTGGTTGTGTCCTTGTGTGGTTTAGGTATTAGAGCAACTGTGGCTTCATAGAATGAATTAGGTAGTGCTCCTTGAGTTTCTATTTTATGGAATAGTTTGAGGAATATTGGTATCAGGTCTTCTTTGAAGGTCTGGTAGAAATCTGCACTAAATTCATCTGACCGTGGGTTTTTTTTGGTTATGAGAATTTTTAATGACTTCTTCTATTTCCTTGTGGGATATGGGCCTGTTTAGATAGTTTACCTGTTTTTGGTTTAACTTATTATATGGATCTGTCTGCCTTTTTCATTTCCTAGATTCTTGTATATACTACTAAACATCTCTTCTTCCTTATTTTAAAGAGCTTGTTTTTGAAATGGTGTAAAGTTTGAAATATAGTCAAGTTTGAAAAATGTTACAAATATAATATAGAGAAATGAGCCTATACTAGTGGCCTAGGTTTGTCAATGTTAAGGTCTCACAAAACTCTCTTAAGTTATTATTTACCTTCATTCTTTTTGTCTTTTTATGTGTATGCATGTAAGGATTAGAATTACCATAAAATTTATTCTATGTCACTAGTGTTTTATGAATATTTAATTCTATCCTATTTTTATGTTCCTTCAGTTTCTTCCCTTGCATTATTTATGCTGTGTTTTTATTCTATTTTTTCTTTTTAATTAAAAAAGTATGTACCAATATCTTTTTAATTACAATCTCTAAAATACCTTTTAATTAAACAATATATAAAGGTAAATGCCTTAGTCAGGGTTTCTATTCCTGCACAAACATCATTACCAAGAAGCAAATTGGGGAGGAAAGGGTTCGTTTAGCTTACACTTCCACATTGCTGTTCATCACCAAAGGAAGTCAGGAAGTGCTCAGCTTCCTTTCTTTTAGAAACCAGGACGACCAGCCCATGGATGGCACTACTCACAATGGGCTGGGCCCTCCTCACTTGTTCACTAATTGTTCAGCTGGATTTCATGAAGGCATTTCCACAAGGGAGGCTACTTTCTCTGTGATAACTCCATCTGTGTCAAGTTGACACAGAAAACCAGCCAGTACAGTAAGCAATATTTTCCTTCCTTCTACAGTTTGAAGCATTCTGGAATAACCGTGCCCTTTATATGAGAATTGTGTCTAATATCCCTTGATACTGAATAAGGCAGCAGGAAGATCCACGACTGTCTACACTACAGTTTACTGGGAACTTGTTGGTTCCTGACCACAGAACAGCAGGTGAATCTCTATGACTTGAGGTAGAAAGTAGGTCAAATACAGTGGTTAGGAAAAAAAGCCGCCTTAGTTGGAATATCCCTGGGTTATCTGAAGCTCACATCAAAGGCTGCAGGTAAATTCTTGGGAGTCCATGGTACTAGAGTCCTGTTGCAATGTTGCATCCTGTGATCTAAAGGCTTATTTAATTATAGAGGCCAGGGAACTGCCAGAAAAAACAACAAAGGTTACCCAGCAGCAGGCAGTCACAGTTCCTAAGATTCTAGGTGACTGATCATGTCCAAGTGAGTGCCTTCGAGGATCGCTTTTCCCGTCTTGCTCTCCAGTGCCACGTAACTAAACTACCTCTGACAAAGTACAGCTGAGTTGTTTAATGTGGCGATTGAGAAGACCATCTGATGGCTCTGCTAGCGTTTAGGAGGAAGTTGTGCAAAAACCAGATGGTACGCACTTGAATTAGGTTTCAAATGGTTCTTTCATTGTGGGGATATGGATGTGGGAACTGGATTTTTCCTCTTTTCAGTTGCTGTGGTAACATACCCTGCCAGTACAACTTTTTGAAGAATGGGTTTATTTGGCTTACAACTTCAGGTTACAGCCCATCATTTTCAGTAAGTCAAGATAGGGACTTAAAACATGTCATTTCCCCAGTGAAAAGCAGAGAGAGAAATAAACACACTCCTCTTAGTGTTCTGTTCACTGGTTATCCTTACACACTCCAGGATTCTCTGCCTTGAATGGTTGTAAACACAGCAGGCTAGGTTTTCTCCTATCAATTAAAACCTACTAATCAAGACCTGTTTCTAACAGACATGAACTCAGTCTCAGTCCTTCCAGACAGTCCCTCACTGATACTCTCTTTTTTTTAGACCGTGTCAAGTTGACAATTAAAATGCCCTATTGCAGTTACATAAGGACCGTGTAGCAGCATTGAACACGTGCCACAACAGACTGGCTCTGATTTTTTGTCAATGTCAGCTGGTGCAGCTTTACAGGAAAAACATTAGGCAAGTTCCTGGGATCAACAGTAACTTTGCCTGGGTACAAGGAGAGTCTCTGGGTGACATGGAAGGCAGCACTGTGGTACTAGTGTGAGAATGTACTCAGTGAGCAGGACTGGAGTCCATCACTCAGTACAACATGTGGCCAGTGGGATAGGACTGGGGAGACACACACACTCACACACACACACACACACACACACACACACACACACACACACACACACTTCACTAATTACAATCTCAAAAGCTGTACACTTCTGATCCCCTCCCAGAATCCCTTCCCAATCCCCCCCCCCCAGAGAGTGGAGAGTGGGACTCCCCTCCCCTATGCCAAGTATTCCCCCACCCTGGCAAATTAAGTCTCTGCAGGATGCAGGGTTAGCAGCATCCTCTCCCACTGAGGTCTGATAAAGCAGCCCCATTAGGGAACTGATACCACAGTCAGGCAACAGCCTTAGGGACAGCTCCTCCCTCACTGGTACCAGTTGTTGGTGGACCTGCATGGAGACTGAGTTACTGGTCTGCTAAGTATTTTCTGAGGGCTTTGGCCCAGCCTGTGTGTGCTGTTTGGTTGGTCTCAGTCTCTGAGAGGTCCCTGGGGTCCAGGTTAATTGGCTCTGTTGGCCTTCCTGTGGAGTTCCTCTCCCCTGAAATGCTTTCAATCCTTTCAACTCTTCCATAAGAGTTCCCAACCTCTCTCCAATGTTTGGTTATGGGTATCTGAATCTGTTTCAGACAACTGCCTCATAGAGCCTCTCAGAGGACAGTTATGCTAGGCTCCTGTCTGCAGGTATAACAAAGTATCATTAATAGTGTCAGGGACTGGTGCTTGGCCATGGCATGGGTCTCAATTTGGGGCCAGTTATTGGTTGTTCATTCCTCTGGTTTCTGTTCCATCTTTGTCCCTGCATTTCTTTTAGACAGGTCAAATTTTGGCTAAAAATTTTGTAAGTGGTTTGGTGTCCTTATCTTTCCATTGAGGGTCCTGCCTGGCCACAAGAGGTAGATACTTCAGGTCCCATAGCCCCACTGTTAAGGCATCTCAGCAAAATTCTCCCTCAATGACTCCTGGTAGAGGATACATATTATAAGTACATATGTATAAATCTGTCTGCCTCCTGTGAACAGGAGATTTTTTTTCAGTTTCTCTCTTATCTATCTATCTATCTATCTATCTATCTATCTATCTATCTATCTATCTATCCATCTTTCTATCTATCCATTCATCCATTCTGTTCCTTTGCTCTACACACTCATATTTAATGTATCATTTACTGACTCTGCTCCTCCACTGCCTTTGATGTTACAGAGATGTGATGAAAGATTTTAAATGTTCTTTGTGGCTTGTTTATTTGTTTGTTTGTTTGTTTGTTTGTTTTAACATTTCCTTTTTTCCTTTTCTGGTATAAATAATCCTCTAATTGCCCATAAATTTCTGAAGGCAAGATGATAACAGAAAACATTAGAAAAAGGATTTGTTAAGCACCGTTTTGACTGAAAATACTGCCTTCTTACTGCAAATCGCTTTTAAAAGTAGGAATACTTGAACTAACCCATGACAACCGGTTGTGAAGGGAGGATAATGGATTCTGGAAATAATAAATTTGCAAAACTAAGCAGATTTTTTTTTTTAAATTTAGAATTTAATATGATCAAAAATGTATAGCCTTTCTCCAAAATAAACCATTTCCTTTAGACTTTTGTTTGTCTTCCTCCTGTTTATAGTACAGTTCATGTGGCCTTATTATTTACTCATTTATTTATTCCCAGATTCAACAAATATTTATTGAGCACTGTGTTGGGTAATGTAATGACAGCAGTAAGAAGAAGATGACTATGCCCTCACATAGTCCGCAGTCTGGGAAGAGACTAGGAAACAGACATGATAAAATGCTACTCTCCCCAGCACATAGACAGAACAGTTGTTGCTTTAATGGGTTGAGTTTATACTGTTTTTCTGTCCATTTTCTAAATAATACCATAATTGGATATTTGTGCTGAAAACTAAATAAATATCATTTATACATAAAGTGGTTAGACTAAACTTGCCATGCAGATCTCAAATCTCAAATATCCATTTTCCACCTATCACCCTGACTTCTTCATTTGAGAGTTCCATAGATTTCTCATATCAGCTCCATAAAACCTTTGCAAGTTGTGCAGTATAAAAATTTTAAGACAATATAACCTTATGCAAACAATAAAAGCTTGACTTAATTGGTGGCTATACAACTTTAATAAAGAAATGCTGTTTATGTGGCTGATAATGATCACAGACATTGAAGTACACCATAAGGACTTCCCAAGTGAAGTGTTTGTTTGGAACTCCTTAAAAGGGCTGAGAGAATGGTTGCTATAACTATTAATAGTTTATATTTCATTTAAAAATCCATTTCTGATGCTGCAGGAATTCAAAGCTATCTCATGTAACCTTTTAGATATTCTATGCACAGCTTTTCTTTGATCTGAGCCCAAGATTAAGTATCTGGGTATTGCAACTCATTACTTACAGTTTTTATGTTACTGCCCACAAAAGACAGATTAAGAAGGCAAAGCAGTACCTCTGGAGGCATGCTGTGGGCGCCCTGCTAGAAGACAAAGTGATTGTTGTACTGGACCCTACATGCATTGAGAACCCTGTGACTGGCTTGTCTTCACAGAGGCTGCCAGAATGGCCTCTTTGGATTTTGTCATAGGAGACACCCTGTGCTGAGGCATGCAGTTGCTGGTTATTATCTCTACCCACTATGACACAATGCCATAGAAAGGTGGCTTATAAATGACAGACTTTTATTCCTCAGTTCTGGATGCAAGTACAAAATTAAGGTGCCAACAGATCTTGGGGATGGTGGCAACCTGGCCATAGGTATAGTCTTCTTCCTCTCCCCCCATATGACACAAAGAATGAGGGGATTATTTTAATTTTATTGAGACAACAATGGCCTTCATAACCTCATCACCTCCCAAGGCACTTCACCTGCCTTATTACCATCACAGTCCTAGGAGTTATAAATGAACACAGGGATGTTGATAAGATACAAGCATTCCAATCATACAAATTCCTGGAATAAATCACTGCAGCAGTGAGGAAGAAGAGGAGGCAAGAGCAGTGCCAGGACAACGGTGTGTTGTCAGTCAAAAACAAACAAACAAACAAACAAACAAACAAACAAACAAACAAAAGACTTACACAATGACATGTAGGAGACCAGGTTCTCTGAGACCAACCAAGGAATACAATACGAACGAGGCCCTCTCCATAACACTTACTGAAAATAAAATGATGTTTGCATGATGGAGAAGTAAAAGCTCAGTTTGCCAATTTGGGAAATGCAGTCACTGTATGAGAATAAGGAGTTTTGCAGGCATGGGGATAGCTGGTGGAGAGTCATAGTGCTAGCTCATGTCTAGCTAAGGTGATAAGCCTTGGATCCTGAGCTGCCTCTGAGCATCTTTTCTTATGCTGTCTGAAGACAAGTCTGTTGTTGATGGAGGGTCCTGTCCTGGTCTACAGGAAGTGATTTCTTACAGCTGAGGATGAATGCATCAGAAGATGATTGCAGGGGACAGAGTTTCCACAGGCTTTTCAATCTTGATTTAGGAAGCACAAAACTTACAGGGTTGGAATTCTCCATAGTTGCACTTTGCTAGATTCTTTCTCAGTTGATCCAGAATCAGAACGTTTTTCTCCCTTCCTAGCATTTTGTCCTTTGGTGCACTGGGAACTGGGGTACCCATGTACTTGAGTGCAATGATAATCTACAGAGACCCAGTGTTTTCCATTTAACTTCTAAGTTATCTTTTGCCTCAAGACAAAATAGCCACTTGCACATCGTCAACAATTGCAGCATCTTCATTAGATGTGATTCACAGAGAATGTGTTGTTCTTTGATCACAGGTCAAGGTGTCCCTTCTCTGCCTCCTACATTATGAAAACAGAAAGAAAGCTCCAGGACAGCCTGGAGCTTTTATTGCTTAGTGTCTAGGAATCATCTGACACACTGCTGGAGCTGCACAGTAACGGGGTGCATCTCCCTCGTTAGACAGTGATATGACTGGAAAGACAATACGTTCTAGCCAAGGAGTGCTACTGGGACTTCAAACAGCCACAGAAGTCTCCAATGAATACAAATAGTTTGGATCATGCCATGGGAAGGTTCAGTGATGGTTTTTACCCAAATGCCAAAATGACGGGATCTGGAGTCTGCTGCCCTCTTCTGCCTCTGACTACCTTTCTCTAGATGGCTTTTGCCTAGATCCCTTATGCTTCTCAGATGTCAGTTAATCCAAGGGGAAAGAATCTTCTATTGTAATTGCTCTTGGAGGGATTTTGCTGTGATAGGGTAGGGGTGAACTTAGTACAAGAGCCCAGCAACTTACAGGAGCAAGAATAGGACACTGCACTAGAGATTGGCAAGCTCCTATTCCATGGCCATTCCCCAGTTCAAAATGATGCCCTGTGATTTGAGTTTCTGAGAGCAAACCACTCAAAGAGGAGGAGATGGTACAAGTGTAATAGTGTCTCTTCTCGATGCTAAGGGCAGATAGGGTTGCCATGCAGCTTTCAAATTGCCACTTACTGTTTTCCCACCTGTACTTTTGGCCAGAATAAAGCTCCTTTCAGAGTGCAGTTGCCCGTCCCAACAGCTCTTTTGAGTATAGTTAGCTCAGTGGCATAATTTTTAGCTTTGTTATCCTTTGACCTCTGTAGAATGTAGTTTTGTAGTTTAAAAAAAAAAAAAACAGCAAAAACAAAACAGAAAACATTCCTCAGGGGACTTAAAATGATGGGTGGATTTCTGAATAAGGCTCAGATCAAAGGACGATGCTTTGGCTAATGAAATGTTTTGGTTTTATGTTTTGAAATGTTCAAAATCAACATTCCAAGTAGAGAAAAATCTGTGTCTGTAATGACCCACACTCCAGTCCATCTACCCCAGACTTTGACTGTCTGTCACTAGGGTCTGATATTTTTTTTCTGTATCTTCTCATCTTCCAGCCTATCCTTCTGCTCATGGCCCTCCTTTCCCACTTTCCATGGGATTCTTTGGCCAAAGACCTGTTTTCTTCAATTACCTAGGCAGAGCCTCATCATTTGTAGACTGTAAGGTTCTGGGCTCTTGGAAGTTTCCATTGTGACTTGACATGCCCTTATTTTAAATTGTCTTGCTGTGGGATTCAGGATGAAGCCACTAATTCAGGCTATTCAAGTGGTAAATTGGCTTATGCTAGAGCAACCTCTAGGATTGAAGAAATGTAAATAAGCTTCCTTGTTTGACTGATTAACCAATGCATCTGGATTTCTCTACCTAGAAGGAAAGCACTAGCTAAGGAAGCAATAGATCATTGCTTGCTAAGGAAGCTATAGCTCATTGCTCATTACTTGCTAAGAAGGACTTTGGAAGGAGTAAACTTTACCAGGGAACACTCTGCAACAACCTTTCTGTACTGGCTAGTTTTGTGTCAACTTGACACAGCTGGAGTTATCACAGAGAAAGGAGATTCAGTTGGGGAAATGTTTCCAGGAGATCCAGCTGTAAGGCATTTTCTCAATTAGTGATCCAGGGGGGAGGTCCCCTTGTGGGTGGTGCCATCTCTGGGTAGTCTTGGTTCTATAAGAGAGCAGGCTGAGCAAGCCAGGGGAAGCAAGCCAGTAAAGAACATCCCTCCATGGCTTCTGCATCAGCTCCTGCTTTCTGACCTGCTTGAGTTCCAGTCTATACTTCCTTTGGTGATGAACAGCAGTATGGAAGTGTAAGCTGAATAAACCCTCTCCTTCCCAACTTGCTTCTTGGTCATGATGTTTGTGTAGGAATAGAAACCCTGACTAAGACACTTTCTATCCCAGCTTCTCTTTCCATGCTGTGTGTAATTTTATCTCCAATATTAAACTCTCTCTCTCTCTCTCTCTCTCTCTCTCTCTCTCTCTCTCTCTGTGTGTGTGTGTGTGTGTGTGTGTGTGTGTGCATGTGCACTTGCTTCAGCACATGTGGAGGTCAGAGAACACCATCCCAGGGTTGGTTCTCCCCTTCTGCACGTGGCTCCAAGGGATGGAACTAGGGTCATTAGGACTTTATCTGCTCAGCCACCTTAGAAGCTCTCATATAATACACATATATCACCTAAACCCACTTTTAAAATTACTGACTGCTGGGATGCTAGATTTCATTGAAGTCTCACCTGTCTTAATGGAAAAGGCTCCCCTTTAATTAAGTTAGTCTCTCAGTAAAAGGCTGCCTTTGCAGGCTTTTATAACACAGGCAGATGCTAGTGTAAGATATTTTTCTGATTGTTTGGTGGATTTATTTGATATTCTTCTCTGAAAACTGACAGAATAAATAAATAAAGGTTAAATGTAAAGAGGGACACACACTGCAGAGGGCCCCTTCACTGCAGTTGCTAGGTTGTGAGAGATGTGGGTGGAAGTGCCTCATCCCAGATACATCTTCATCCTTCCATTTTAAATGAAGGCAGCATGAAAACACCACCCTCTTACTGGTGCTTCCTTCAGGGACAGCCCCCTGTGATGCTGAGCATCAGATCACTGCTCTGTGAGTGAGAGGCAGCAGCCAGCATGACTGAATACTAGTAACCAAACAACAGGAAACATGGACAGATTTCAATATGGCTGAAGAGTTGTGTCCAACTGTCCTCCCCTACATAGAAGTGCCGAAACAACAAGTGGATGACAGTATTTTGAAGTGAATGCTGTGGATGGGCTCTGGGTATCACCCAGTGGAAGATAGGAGTTCCCTAAGACCAGAAAACCAGGGTGTCAGCCGAGAAGATCAGTGTGTCCAGCAGCCATGGCCTTGGCTTCACTGTCTAGGGAGGAAAGAAGGAATAAAGAAAGGTAGGGGAGCATAGGAATATTTGGGGAGCAGCTGAGAAAAAGATACGGGTTGACAGGAGTGGGGCCATGGTAGAGGGTAGTTGAGGTAATATGATCATAGTTCATTATATTTTAACTTTTAAAAATAATCTAAATTGACATTAACCTTTATTGTTTTGGTAGCCTCCAAAGGGTTCAGCAACCGGAGAACAATTCACAGTTGTGTTCCATACCTGGCACACATGTGCACATATTTGCGGAGATAGAAATACTACCATCCCACACTGTAAGTGTGTTCACATTACAATCATGTCCTTATTAAGACATGATACTTCATATCTTTTTCTGTGTCAGCAGAAAAATAAATATTGAAAACAAGAAGCTTTCTATTGTAATCTGGACATGAAATTAAAGACAGCATTCATGATCAGATCAAAACTATGTGAGTAAAATGTCATAGGAAAAGCCTCATTTAAAAGTAACATATCATTAATTCACTTCAAAGAACAAGCTTTGTGCAATGTTCTAAAGAAGTGATATATGGTGGTTCTGCTTTGCCTAAGATTTATTGAAATTGAGTGTTCGTCATGGTAGATGCTTTTATAAGCCATGCCCTGCCTTCTTCAGAGACACTCAGATGCAGACAGTGAAGGAGGCCAGGTGGCCAGATGTCCTTTTCCCCGTAACCGGAACTCTCTGTGAAGATGGTTTTAGAGTATAAAAATAGTAGACAATGTAGTACTGTCATCTGTATGTAGATGCTGAAATTTGCCCAAAAGGGAATATATCTTTTAATTGTCAGTTATACTAAGTATGTACCTTCTTAAGTTAGTGTTGTTGCCCCATGGTAATCTTTGGTTTTTATGAGGACCTCACATAGGTAATTAGTACACAGAGATTGATGTAACTAGGTCTGATAAGGTTACTGGGATTTAAGAGAACATTTCAGTGCCTAAGGAAAGGTGATTATTTCATCAGAATCAGGGTCAAATCCTGAATGCACTTTTCAGCACCTACTCCTGGGAGGAACTGTTTTAGAAAATGAAAAGGTTGTGATCATCCAGCTATTGGATGGAACACAGGGTCCCCAATGGAGGAGCTAGAGAAAGTACCCAAGGAGCTGAAGGGGTCTGCAACCCTATAGGTGGAACAATAATATGAACTAACAAGTACCCCCTGAGCTNGTGTCTCTAGCTGCATATGTAGCAGAAGATGGCCTAATNGGCCATCACTGGGAAGAGAGGCCCCTTGGTCTTGCAAACTTTATATGACCCAGCACAAGGGAAGGCCTGGGCCAAGTAATGGGAGTGGGTGGGTAGGGGAGCAGGGGCGGGGGGGAGGGGGATAGGGAACTTCCGGGATAGTATTTGAAATGTAAATAAAGAAAATAATAAAAAAAAAGAAAAAAGAAAAAAAAATCAAATTAGAATATTGGTACTAAAAAAAAAAAAAAAAAGAAAGAAAATGAAAAGGTTACTTCCAGTCACCATATTGAATTCTTGGACTTTGATTGGGTTGAGTTGGTAGACTGTTTGCATGGGAGAATTTAATTTCTTGGTAGCATCGCCCGCTAAGGATGCCTGACCTGTATCAGGGTCACTTAAGTCACTTGCCATTGGAAGGATGGTTTTGGTTAAAGCACTTTGCTTGTTTGATCATGATGTTCATGATTTTGGCTGTTGTTTTATGGTATTGTGAATGGAAACAGAATCTTACGTATGAGTGATGGTTTGCATAAGAACGGCTCTGCCATGATAGGCTTATAGACTTGAATGCTTAGTCATCAGGGAGTGGCACTACTTGAGCAGGATTAGGAGGTGTGGCCTTGTTGGAGGAAGAATGTCACTGGGCGTGGGCTTTGAGGCTTTCAAAAGCCCAAGCCAGGTCCAGAATCTCTTTCTTCCTGCGGCCTGGGGATCTGGGTGAAGAATTCACAGCTACTTCTCCAGCACCACCTCTACCTGTGTAGCAAAATGCTCCCTGCCATGGACTAAACCTCTGAAACTATAAGCAAGCCTGAATTAAATGTTTTCCTTTCTAAGAGTTGCTGTGGTTGTAGTGTCTATTCACAGCAATGGAATACTAAGATCATCTGTTAAGGAAGTACTCTAAGTCCTGAACATACCCAACCATATCAATATACAATATTTACATAGAAGATATAATACTAGTATTACATCAATTAGTTGTAAACTAGAATACAATATTTGAGTAAAAGATGCAGTTCTCGTACTGAGTAGATTTCTGTTCTTATATTTTTGTTGTTTATCTTTTTGAAGATTTTATATATAATAAGGTACATAAATATATCAATAATATAATAGATAAGTAGCTATTAATATAATATAAAAAGATACTAACAGTATTTTTATTAAACTGATTTGAAACTGTTAAAGATCTTTATAAAAATGTTTTGAAAGGCCTAGAGTTGAATGTACACTACTCAGGTTTCTGAAACAGTTTCATGCATGAATGATTCCTTGCACTAGAGTTTATCTCTAATCCAGTGTTAGCTTTTAAAGGGAAAATGTTTAAATTAACAGCTACTCCACATTGGAGTCAGCTCATGGGAAAAAAATGGCCTTTCAGTGAGTCTCTGTGACAACCCCATTGCATTCTTTCCTCTCCATACACCTTTGCTCAGGGAACATCAGTGTGTACCTTCCCTAACTTTAAACCACATGGCTCAAGCTGGTGAAACCAAAAACTCCTCTCTCTCTGCATGCTGCTCATGTTTATGAAACACTAGCCTCTCTCCTGTCACCTTGAGCACATTTTGAAACTTCTTTGTCCTCAGAAGTTACCCTCATAGCTTTTCAGATAACTTGGGAAATGACTGGGTAGATTTTCAATCCTCAACTAAGCTTTCCTCCCAGTCTGTGGAAAGACAAAATCAATGTCCAGGGTGTCAGCTGATTTAGCCCCCTGTTCAGTTCTCACCAGAAAGCTCACACTGACTGAAAAAACAGTCTCTGTGTGTGCTCTCCCTCTGTAACCCTCCCTCTCAGATTGTCAGTTTGAATAAGCAAGCTAGTTCATGGTATCAAAATATTTGTGTAAATGGAATGAACCATAATTTATTGCTTCTAAAATTATTTCATGGGATTGTGGTAGGCCTTATTTTTGCTGAGCCATTGGGGTTAATCTCAGTGGAAATGAGGCCTGCACTCTATGTTATTATAGTGATGTTTGAGGAGAAAGAATTCTCTAATCTCACTTTCCCTAATATTTATCTTGATTAAGAACATCCAAAAAGTGTCTGCGGTGATTTAACAACAGGTTGCTGACACTGGTCCTTCTTTATTAAGCTTCTCAAACTTCAGATACTTGTTTATCAGTCTTTAGGTCCGTTGTATGAAGAATTTCACCCAAGATGAAAAGAAACACCCAAAAGTATATACTAGTATCTCCTGTAACTTATAAAGAGAAAAAAGAAAAATACAAGCATAAGAGGAGAGATGGAGAAAGGGGAAATATTTCATATAACATGTGTAGGTTGAAACTGCTAGCACACTGTACAACTTTCTGATGCTGTTGATTTTCTGGGAGCTAAATTATTGAAACCAAGGCAACCAGATGTGCTTATCCCTTATAAGGCCACTGTTTCAGAAATTATGATGATTATCAACAGTGATCCTGAACTTTCAGCTATCTTTTATGGTAGGAGAGATTGCTATTACTTTTAATTCAATAATATTTCCATGTGTGTATGGAAGTCAAATCACCCATATACATAAAAACCATAAAAATCAAAAAAGAATTGTTGCATGCAGGCATGGGCACAGTGGCTACTGTGGTACATGTGTGCATAATAAGGTGTTCAAATTATGGCATTCAGCACATCTGTCATCTCAAACATTTTTGTTTTTCCTCTGTGGTAAGACGACTCATAAATTCCTCTTTGGTCTATGTTGAAATATACATTATGTTATGGTTGGCTCTGGTCACATTACTGTATAAGAAAATATCAAAAACTTGTTCCTGTTAAGCTCTCTTTTGCATTCATTGGTTAACCCTTCTCTTGCCCCCACCCCAGTCTCTTCTCTAATTCTATGGGAAAAGCTTTTAGAATCCGCATAGAGGTGACTTTCATGTAGTCTTACTGTTTCCTGCTCATCAAGTGAGGATACAGACTGAAAGGGACATGAAAGATACCTGAGCTTGCATAGCTACCATGAATGGTTTCAGCTATAAGTGTAGTAACACATAGCAACAAAATTACGGGGGCTAAGCAGTTAAGGACAGTTACTGTTCAAGCAGAGGATGACCTGGGCTTTGTTTCCAGCAACCAAATGGCAACTGAAAACAGGCTATCACTCAAGATATAGGGGATCTCCAATTCCTTCTTCTGACGTATGCATATCATTACATAATAATTAATAATATAGCAATAATAAATAATGGTGATAAATCTGTAATTACTCTACATGTTCATTATAACTATTTCAGTATTTGCCATGGTAAAAAAAATCTATTTTCTATCTTTTTTCGAGACAGGGTTTCTCTGTATAGCCCTGGCTGTCCTGGAACTCCCTCTGTAGACCAGGCCTTGAACTCAGAAATCTGCCTGTCTCTGCCTCCCGAGTGCTGGGAGTAAAGGCTTGCACCATAGTACTAAATAAAAAAGAAAGCCTTGTTAGAGACTATGGTTTATCTACTAATGAGCTATCATAATTTGAATAGTTGGCTTTCTAGTGGGTAAACATGACCTTGATGTGTGTCTATGTTTAGAGGATATCACTACATGCTCAACCCTTTAATACAGACTTACGATTTTTCAATCTTTCTCAATTGACACACAGTCAGTTATGTTCCAGCTTGTGCTGCATGACGATTGTGTGGAAGTCATCATTCTATATCAGAGTTAATATATGCTTATTGCACACTTAAGGAGTGTATGTAAGCTTGAATGGCAGGCAAGAAGCATAAATATGCTTCTGTCATCTGACAAATACTTATTTCTGGTCAACTGTCAAACAAAAGCAGAATCAAATGAGTATGAAGTAAACGGTGTCTTGCAAAGACTAAATATACTATAAAGTACATGAAGTATATGGCATCTTTTGGATTTGAAAGTGTATTCTCCGATTTGGATGTTGACTGTCCTCCATTTATACTTAAAGTTTAATAGCCAGAATGACATTGCTGGGAGATAGTAGAACCTCTGAAGGTAGGGCTTAGTCGGAGGTCATTAGGATATTGGTCTGCTTTCAAAGGTGATTGTGCATCTCCAGCCCATCCTCTGTATTCCTTCCTTGGTTTATGAAGTAAGACATTTTTTGCTAGACCCTGTTCTCCTTCCATGATATTTTGCCACAATACAGTGTGGACATATAATGCATGATTATCCATGAATAGAAACCTCCAATGCTAAGAGTCTAAATAACCTCTCTTCTACAAGTGGGTTGTCTCAGATAGTTTATAATGGTGAGATGACTGATAGTATAGAAGTGTGAACAGATATATAATCTCAAAAGGTTTGCTTATTGCACATCTAGGGAGTGCAGGAAAGCTTGAGTGGCAGGCATATGCTTCTGTCTTTTGAGAAATACTTATTGACCTAATCAGCAATCTGGCTGCAAAGAACCATCACATTTGACTTTTACCTTGATGAATTTCCCCTACTAGGATATGACCTTTAGAAGAAGTGACTCAACATCTTCTTGGCACCCTCCCCCAACCTATTATTGAGTTGCTCAATAACAGGCTCCTGGAAAATATCAGTGTCGAGACCAGAAAGAAATGTAAGGTATTATTAATTATTATTAATATTAAATCCAGACTTAAAAGAAAATACCTGTGATCGACACCCTGGTCTATGTTTTAAGAAGGCAGCATGGTCAGGTAATGCCTGTTGTTATGGGAGGTGAGCCCTGATTCATGTTGGGATACGTCTTAGTTAAGGTTTTATTGCTGTGAAGAGACATTATGTCCACAGAAACGATTATAAAGAAAAACATTTAGTTGGGTCTGACTTAGAGTTTCAGAGGGTTAGTTATGGTAGGGAGCATGGCAGCAACCAGGCAGACATGGTATTGGAGAAAGAGCTGAGAGTTCTATATCTTCATCTGAAGACATCAGTAAGGGACTGTGTGTCATTATGGGAGTGGCATGAGTATGAAAGAGACCTCAAAGCTTATCCCCATAGACATAAAGTTCCTCAAACAAGGCCATACCTCCTAATAGTACCACTCCCTTTGGGCCAAGCATCCAAACACATGAGTCTATGAAGACTGTACCTCTTCAAACCAGCACAGGGGGTGTGCAGGAGAAGTTGGTTTTAGAGGTCATATGAAGGTCATCTGTAGTAAGCTGATAAGGACCTCAGATTATGTGATTCAAATGTGTAGGGGGGGACATAGACAAAATATTTTAAATAAAAGCCATTTGAAGTAATCTGTAGGAAGGAACTTAGAGATTAGTCATATACTTCATAATTCCTTCATCTCTTATTTTAATATCAGTCAAGGTGTATCAAAATATTTAACTTCAGTCTCTATAGTTACTTCCACAAAAGCAAATTACTTATTCTGAGAAAATGATTAGCCATGAATACAAGATTTCAGTCACTTGTGAATATCTAATTAACACTTTCTTTTCAGTTCTGTGTCCAGTAAAGACTACTTAGGTAGGATGTGTAAGCATAAGTATGTTCTCAATTGTCTGTTCAGTACAGTTTGATAATGTGCTCTTGGAAACACATAAAGATAGAGAAAGCTAGATCCTAAGATTCAAGTATACCAAGTTTCACATCTAGTGTTAATTCAGAGTGGGAGGTGTGTACATAAAGCTCAATGGTCACTATGGTGATTGTGAGTGAATGAGAAATGGAAGATTACTAGCATGAAAATAAATTCCAGAACATTACATCCAATTCATTACTCCAAACAAAGTCTAGTACCCTCGTTTTAAAAGCCAAGTGGAGTTACAAATGAAAAAAAAAAAAAATCTGTTAGCTTGTATTTAGTGTGAATTGGAGTGAATACAATAATAAAATATTTAAGAGAAAAAAATATGAGCTATTTCTATTTGAAGAGAGTATGTAAATTTGTGTTTTTGCCAACTCCATCTCCTGATATTTGTGTATGAGCCTGTCCTTATCTTTACATACACTCACGCATTCTCCCATTTCGCAAGCAGACATGTACCCTGATATGCATCAACCAAATATCATGCTATGTATCAGGGATCCAAAGAGTATTCAGAGCTTCTTTGACCTCCAGAAAGCATTTAATAGCAAAGGAATGTTCATGGAAAAAATAAAATTCAAAATTTTGATGGGTGTGGTATGGACCATGCTGCAAAGACGTCACTGCCTCTGCCTCTGGGCTCCCAGATGGCGCTTGCCCCAGGAACTTCTATTCAGCTAAAATCTGAAGAAGTGAAATTGTGTCAAGAGAAGTGGAAAGGTAATCCTGCATTAGGGAACTTCATATATAACTTTCAAATATTGGTGTGTAATCCTTGAAAGTTACTACTAGGCATTTTTCTACATATATCCAATAAAATGCATTGCTGTGCGACTTGGAAACCCTGAGTAATAAATCTGGTGACATAAAGTGTTTGACCTATGACAGGGCCATTATTGCTGGAATCACTGTACCAAAAGATGTGGTCATATTTACCATCTGGCGAAATGTGCTGTCTCGCCCAGGTTGAGGTTCCTAGTGACTAAAGGCTTAAGAAGCCCACAATGACTCAGTTGCCCAAAATCCCTAAAGTAGAAGGAAAGCTGTCTGCAAACTTTTATAGTTTCTCTGACTGAACTCTGAAGGATAAGAGGGAGCTGTTTTATATGTCTTACTTCTGGGCAACATGAAGACCTTCTGTTCTCTCTCTATCCCTGTGGACCCTTTTAATGCTCACACTGTGGTGATAAACAGCAGATCAAACAGGAGTCGTGAAGATGTTATCCCCAAAATATATATTATCTCTTTAAGACTACAGTTCATTTTTTCTGCATTTTTAAGCTCTAGGCTAAATGAAAATATAAACAGTTTAACAATTGAAATTACAGTACATAATTAGTTAAAAATAGCCATTTATTGTCCCTTAGCTTTAACTGAGCATATGTTAATTAGCACAGCTTTTTTGGAAAAGCTGAAAATCATATCTGAAACATCAGAGTTCATTTTCTATTTGCTTTTATAGAAATCAGTGAAGTATTACTGATGGAAGGTTGTCCTACAACAAAGGGCTTTGGAATTCATACTTATAACTAATGTATTAATTAACTAATGATTAGATAGATAGATAGGTAGATAGATGATAGATAGATAAAGAGAGACAGACATACAGACACACACACACATACACACACACACA
>NC_034593.1:72009349-72023436 GCF_900095145.1 Mus pahari
AGACAGACAGACAGAGACGGGGGGGGGGGAAGATAGGGAGAGAGAAAGGAAGAGATATTCAGAAGTGAAATATATCATTGGTTCTGGGTATTTCCAAAGGGAAGTTTAGGACCATAGAATAAGTGGGGAGATAAAAATTTATAAATATATGAACAGAAGTCATAAGATAATCACAAATTTACTTTAAAACTATCTTGTCTCTTCTGGGGGGGGGGAATTCTGAGAGAAATCAGCTGGAACAAAAAGGGGAATGCAGCAATGTATGGGAAATTGTTAAACCTGCTAGGGTCCCTTGCAGTGTGTGGACCATTAAAAGGCTGTGGTGGAGTCTGCTATAAAAGCACATTGAAAGGGTAACACAGAGAAGAAATAGCCAAAAGGAAAGCATATTTCAAATTGTCCAAGAAGAAAATAAAATGAAAGTATTGCAGATAATCCCTGCCTCGGGATCTTGCTTAGGGAGGTGAATTATCCAAGTGGGCACTGAGCCTGGTGTTTCTCATTTCTCTTTTCACACCATCAAATATGAAGTAATCTCCTTAGCGGGACTTACAGCCCTGATCACGTCACCTGATGACCAGACCGGCTCCTTTGAGATAAAGCTTTCTGTTTTGTTTCCTTTCTTTGGAAATGAAAACATTAAAAGACTAACCCCTCCTTATTCAATCATTGGACTCAAGAACAGAATACCACATATTGGCTTAGTCCCTTGTCCTGGTAAACAAAACCATGTAGCAAACCCAGAAAATACACCAAAAGGAAAGCAAAAGAAAATAAAACCTATTTTTCTGCTTTTCTTGTGAGTAGAATTAAGGATTTTTGTTTATCTGCCTTCTGAGATCCAAGTCCTTTACTGAAAAGGATCAATAATTGTCGAATGTCAAGACATGTGCTCCCAGACAGTGTGATGACTGTGTGCATATCAATTCCCTTCTGTTGATTTCAGTCTCCATGGGTTCCCTTCATCCAGTGAAGATAGGCTATGACAGAGAAGTCAATTTTATCATTTTTAGATTGTTTTGTGCGTTCATGAGTGCCTATATGTACGAATGTGAAATACACACCTGCTGTTGCCCACAGAGGTCAGAAGAGATTTTTAACCCCTGGAATTAGAGTCACACGCTGTCCTGTGGACCTTGTGACGTGTATGCTCGGAATCTAGGCCCTCTCAAAAGCAGCAATTACTCTTACCTGCAGAATGATAGTTTCATTTATAGTATATAATAATGATAGTATCATTAAATGTAGCATCTCAAATTGAGGTTACTAATGCCAAATAGAGTTGTTACCACATAAATAAACTGGTATTTAGTTGTGGTTGATAGATTGGTGCCTCACAGAATCTGTGTTAATGAGATGCTTCTGGAAAACTCATCACCAGTTAGACTGTGTCAGAGTCTAAGAATATGCTCTTCAGAGGTGAGGACTCTGAGTTGTTGACACCTCGTCTCATTAGTAACATGGTCTGTTTTCTTTCTTGGGACCCATCTTGAGTTAATACTTATAACTACTGTCCAAACCTTGGTTTCTTGTCATTAACAATGCAATGATACAAAGTGAACTGAAAGTAGAAGCAAGTGGTAATGTGAATTTCAGGATCTGCTCAACCCTGGACTCAAGAATTTCAGTCTTTGAGCCGAGTGTGGTGGTGCACGCCTTTAATCCCAGCACTTTGGAGGCAGAGGCAGGTCGATTTCTGAGTTTGAGGCCAGCCTGGTCTACAAAGTGAGTTCCAGGACAGCCAGGGCCATACAGAGAAACCCTGTCTCAAAAAAACAAAACAAAACAAAACAAAATTTCAGCCTTTGAAGGAATGCTTTTTGCACATTGTTCTACAGTCCCACACTAAGCATAACATTGATAATCCAGAAAACAAGAGAAAATACTCAGAGCTTTTTAAAGTGATCAATAAATCTGTCTATCTGTCTCTTATTATAAGAGAAGCAACTGTTAAGAGAAAATATCTACATGCTAATCTTGTTCTAGACACACTAAATTCAAGACAACTCTTTCCATAGAGGAAACTAGAGGAGTTGGGCTCCTCCTCTGTTGCCATTTAGGGCTATGGCTTACACTCACCATGCAGCACCCTGATTAGTAACCTATTATATCCTGGCCATGGGCAGAGTCAGAGTAGCCAGCTGAGTTTTGTCTGGTGATGAGCTGATACTTAGGGAACACTGGTTCCTTGTATGTGCCTCATCATGTTTGTGCTCTGTTAAGGTAATTTACTATTTTACACAAAATTCTACAAAACTTATCAAGCTTTTGAAAAAATATAAATAAGTCCACAACTTCTTGTCATTGGGTTATATATTTTTCAGACAGTAAGTGTGCAGTCATATTGGCTAAGTGTATTATTATTATTATTATTATTATTATTATCATTATTATTATCATTATTATTATTTGCATTTGGACATCTGAAGTAACCTACATTTTCCCCTATGAGTTTCTGAGTCTTCAGTCATAAACACAACATATTGCTCTTTGTCTATTAATCCTGTATCCAGCCTTTTTACTGAATTATCTTTTTAGGTCCCAATCCCTTTTGAAAGCCAAATTTTCAAATAAATTTTGATTCCTGTCTACCTTATCCCACACCAGTTCTTGTTAGATCTACCTCAACATAAATGATGTATAACAGTTACCTCCATATGCTGTGTGCAGCTTTGTGCTACCCAGCCTAAGCTCTGGGAATGGGCCCTGCTACCAGCCCCCACCCAGCTTCCCTTGAATCCACAGATAAAAGACACAACTACAGATGTTCCTTTTCAACTTGCCTTTGGACACAATTGCTGGGCCCTATTTTCTGCCGCCTAGAAATATCATCCTTAACAATATTCTTTCCAGCTTCTGGCTATTATAAATAAGGCTGCTGTGAACATAGTTGAACATGTGTCCTAATTACCAGTTGGAACATCTTCTGGGTATATGCCCAGGAGAGATATTGCTGGGTCTTCCAGTAGTACTATGTCCAATTTTTTGAGGAACTGCCAGACTGATTTCCAGTGTGGTTGTACAAGCTTGCAATCCCACCAGCAATGGAGGAGTGTTCCTCTTTCTCCACATCCTCACCAGCATCTGCTGTCACCTGAATTTTTGATCTTACCCATTCTGACTAGTGTGAGGTGGAATCTCAAGGTTGTCTTGATTTGCATTTCCCTGATGACCTGGGGATCCATCCCATAATCAGCCACCAAACCCAGACACTATTGCACGTGCCAGCAAGATTTTGCTGAANGGACCCTGATATAGATGTCTAGTATGAGGCTAAGCCAGTGCCTGGCAAATACAGAAGTGGATGCTCACAGTCATCTATAGGATGAAACACAGGGCCNNCAGTGGAGGAGCTAGAGAAAGTACCCAAGGAGCTGAAGGGGTCTGCAACCCTATAGGAGGAACAACAATATGAACTAACCAGTACCCCTAGAGCTCGTGTCTCTAGCTGCATATGTAGCAGAAGATGGCCTAGTCGGCCATCATTGGGAAGAGAGGCCCCTAGGTCTTGCAAACTTTATATGCCCCAGTACAGGGGAAGGCCAGGGCCAAGAAGTGGGAGGTGGGGTAGCAAAGCAGAGTAGGAGGAGGGTATAGGGAACTTTCGGGATAGCATTTGAAATGTAATAAAAGAAATATCTAATAAAAAAAAAACAAAAAAATTCTTATTTCTCCACCTCCCATCTGTCATAAATGTTAGTTTCTAAGATATATGTAGTCCCTGCTAAACATCGCAGACCACCAGCCTGTAGGAGTGGCACAGGCCCCTGCTCTTCTCAAGGACCTCATATGACTTCTTGGTTCTTCTCTCTCTCTTTCCTCCCTTGCATCCTTCTCTTTTCACCTGGAAATCCTGAAGTCTTCTGCTTCCAATTTTTAGTAGCCAATTCATCATACTGGTGTAATTTCTTTTAATATTTTACGAAGCAATATTTATTTGTCCTCTTTATTTATGGACAAAGCTCATACTTGGCCAATTACAGTAATCATATAATCTGCTAATGGCTTATAGGTAGCAATTTGTTTCCATTACCTGAGTGAAATGAGTCATATTTTTGAATGCTAAATATTGCCACTTCAGAGGATTCAATACAAGGATTAGGGGAGATTATCATATTAATTGGGACAATTATCATTCAATGTTTTATAATTACTTATGAAAATTGGTATTATGCATTTCTTTATAGCTTAATAAAGTCCCACATTTTATTTCATTTTTTATACTGATAAATATTGACCAACTTTTCAATTTAAGAATTATAATTTAACTTTACTATTACCAAGTTCATAATTCATATTGTATCCATTATTTTATACAATTTTTCCAAATATATTTAGTGAAAAATGTCATAAATTATAAAAATTTTAACTGTAATTATATCTTCTGCATGGTTCTTGTCTATGTCTATTGTTCTTTCTGTCTCCTTATTCCTTCCTTCCTCTCTCTCTCTCTCTCTCTCTCTTTCTCTCTCCCTTCCTTCCTTCCTTCCTTCCTTCCTTTCTTCCTTTCATTATTCTCTTTCTGTCAATTTTCTAAAATTATGAATATTTATTTTGTTTGCTTATACCTCTTAACAAATTTTACTTCTAGTAATTATGGCTTTTTCCCTTGTCTTGTCCTTGTTCTTTTTTCGTAAGATGAATTGGTGGCCTATACAGTTGCATTATTTTTATTTAGTGATAAGAATTGCTTTAAAATCTTCACCTTACACCATAACCAGTTAAGCTGTCTCTCATAGGGCGAGCTCTCACGTTTCCATGAGAATGTCCCCTTCATTTGTTGTTTGTCTGCCTTGAGAAGTAGAATTGTATGCTTGGCACCCATAATGTTGTTTTAAAATTCTCAAAGAGTGGCTGATAATAAATAGTACCAAGTTAGTAATAATAAATAATCCAGACTAGCAAGCTGTATGTTTAGTTTCATTTGTTACAGTCTGTGTTTTCCAGCACTTAAAACAAGATTTCAGTGTCAGTTTTTGACCAGAATCCTATATTTTCTCTGTAGTTATAAAAGAAAATAAAAAAAATTTAATTATAGAAATGTATCTTAAGTATAGTGAGTGGTAGGTCTTAGCTTCTAAGTACTTGGAGTCTGAGGTTTGGCTTTCAAAATTAAAGCTATAACTTTATAATTAATTATTTTTCAAACTTAGCCAAATTACTTAACTTCTCTATATTTAGTAACCCATAACTGGGTACAATTAGAAATTTCCACTTTCAAGCCGGGCGTGGTGGCACATGCCTTTAATCCCAGCACTCGGGAGGCAGAGGCAAGCGGACTTCTGAGTTCAAGGCCAGCCTGGTCTACAAAGTGAGTTCCAGGACAGCCAGGGCTACACAGAGAAACCCTGTCTCAAAAAAAAAAAAAGAAAAAAAAAAAAGAAAAAGAAATTTCCACTTTCATTTGCTAAGAGGGTCTATTGAGAAAATATTCAGAAGTACTTAAAAAAATGCCTAACATATTGTAATCATCTAATAAATATAATAATTAATTCAAATAATTTTCAGTATTAATTGGTGTCTAGAAGAACAACTGGTGTTTGAATAGGAATCCGAAGATTCTGTTTGTGTGTGGATAGCAAAGGCATAAGCCAATAAGCTCTGTACAGTAATTGTCATCTTATTTTTATTATCTATCCCAACCTGCTCCTGAACCAGTTGACACTTGCAGAGCCAGGCTTTCTGTAATCCACATTGCACTTGGCATCTTTTCTTACCACTGTCAGACTGATAATTCATGGGGCAGGTTTAACTGACAGGGTTTTATTCAGTATGAACGAGAGACAGCCTGTCCTGCAGGGTTGGTTTCTTTTTGTTGAAAGAAGCTGGGTGTCTGATAATTGTGTTTACCAGTGAATTTATTTCTCTGGTATACTTCTTACATTCTTAGGAGTAAGAAAACAGCTCCCATATCCTCACACTTCCTACATTCCCACAAGAGAACAAAAATTTTGCCTACAACATTAGACTTGTTTATTAAACATAAAAGAACATAAATCCTCCCAGGAGTATGGTAGAGAGGGGGAGTGATCATTACCAGCCTCTTTGCACTGTGTGTACTGAATCATGTTGCTCTGAGAACGTTATGTTTGATTGGCTCATGCTTAGTAAATCCTTTAAACAGTGGTGTGGGCAATTGTTCACCTTGAAAATTAATACCTGGGAGTATATTGCAAGGATTACTGTGTCTCCAGTATGGTCACCTGAGCTTGCACGGATGGCGTGCTTTAATCAGTTCCCACTCTCTCTTAGTATGACCTGGAGTTATGGTTTTCTCATCAGTTTCTCCCTTCCTTTCCTTCATGAGGTTTTAAACTATGTTAGTAAACATCAGTCAAACAGTTCCTTTTATGAGTCCCTTATTCTGCTGATGGCATCAGGGGAAACAAAGTGAGAAACATAATATGTGAATCATTAGAGAAAATAATTGAATTAAAATGCGTTATCCTTGTCCAAAACCCATTGAATGTACTCTAGATTGAAAGCAAATATTGAACCTCATGTCAACGGTATTTTTTTTTTTTTTTTATCTTTTGTCCTTTGCAGTATGATAAGATTTGAATAGTGAGATAGGCACATACATTTCAGGTACGGCTCCCCCCCACTGCCTGTTCTATTTTATTCTATTTTGATCTTTATTTCATTTTTAAAATATTTTTGTGGTGCTGGGAGATTGAACTCAGGACCTAGTACAAGATAGTCAAGTGCTTTGCTACTGAGCAACATCTTTATCCATAATTTGTTTACCTTGACCTTCACTGCAAGTTTTTAAGCAAAAGTGTGTTGATAGTGGCCTTTTTAAAAAAAGAGGAAAATGTAAGCCTTAATAAGTAATTGTTCTATTGATGTTCTTAAGTTTCCTATATGCCTCACTGATTATTAGATAGGACCATGAAAGTTACAATAATTGGATAAATTTCCTAATTATATTATTATATAATAATAGCTATGGAGTTCAAAAACTTGAAGTGCCTAATTTATATGAAACAACTAGTAGTTTATATTAAATTTTCAGTTCCATGGAGTATACATTTTATATATTTTCTTTCTTTCCCACAAAGTGGTAAACTCCATGGCTCCTTCAAAAAAAAAAAAAAAATTGGTGAACGGAACTACGGATGTGTCTAAACAGGGCACAGTGAACTGCCAATATCTGGCCATAAATCCAGAACTTGTTTTAAATCTGACACCAAATCCATTAGAAAATCTTCATGAAGCCAGAATGGACTGGACACCCTTCTCTAATCTGCACAGTAGTGAGTTCTGCATCAATATGTAAATTAGACAGGGCCCAAATTCAGACTTTATTGTTTGATATTACTGTGCTTGCTGCAGCCCCACACTTGCTGCACCTATGCTAGACAAGTATGCAACCCTAGACATAGTTAGTTCATTATAAGGTCTTAACATCACAGCCACAGTGGTTTCTTGGGCTTTAGGAAACCCCTTCAAAATGTTTTTAAAGGAAAATGGCAATCAAGTAAGCCTATATCATGTTTATTTTTGAACATAAATGAAAATTAGCTATAATGAAAGTAGCTACAGGAATTGTTATATTTTTTTATAATATTATATTCTATCTAACAGTTTAATAGTCATTTTGTAAATGGTCCCAAGAAACTATTGAACAGTTTACTTGTTGAAAATGGCTTGTGGTTGTCAAATCCAATAAGTGCACTCGACTAAGTTTGAACTTCTCTGAGCTTTTGTGCTGCTGGCTTCTTCTACTTCTGTCTGCTTATGGTGAGAAGTCTTTCTTCCCACCCTCCTCAGTTGTTGTGCTACTGATTCAAGATTGCACCCAGATTTTCTCTTCCTTGTAGGGCGCTGTGTAAAGAACTCACACCTGAAATATTTCTTCAAATTTCTCAGATAGGTGATGACAGTGTATCTGCTACTCTTTCATTGACTGTGCTGTATCTATGACAAGGATTACAAACCCAGATGCACAACTGTGTCAATTAATGCAAGTAAATGAGATCTGCATATGGAAAATATATGGAGAGCAAATCCATGGTTCTAAGACTGTTAAAACAGCACAACCCTACGGCTATTTCCATCCATCTCTAACTTCAGTCACTGTGAGGTTCAAGTGCACATTCGCCTATTCACTTCACATGTGCCTATCAAGCCTTTACTGTGTGCCTGGCCTACAGGTATGAGGGGAAGGACAATGAAGTGAAGAAGAGCACTTCATGACCTGGAACTGACACCGTTCTGAAGCCTCTGTGAATCACATCCGCGTAACAACAGTTGGGATTACCAGATCTTAAAATTTAAAAGGAAACTAGGAACTCATGCGTATGAAAGCTTCAGACTTCTAATGTATTGAATTAAATATTTTAAGGAAGAATAGGCCCTATTAAAGCTGTGCCCACCTCTGTTTATGATCTTGTATGGCATGTACAATTTTGACAACCAACTCTGAAATACCAAAATCTTAGTGCCTATACTGATTTTTCCCAGGTTGGTCTGTGTTACTTTCTTTTTTTGCCATCCTCTATTCACAGTTGACCATGCCTGGCCCCTTGCCTCTTGTATTACCTATCTATTGTGCTTCTTGCTAGTAGGCATCTCCACTTCCCTCCCTTCTCAGTCCATGTCAGGCAATCAGCACACATTCACAGCCCAGATATTAAGTCCTTTGTAAAGGGATCCTAATCTAGCCGGGTAAAATTGCCCTTGCTCTTCTGGCACTCCACGGTTCACTTTCATTAGAGATTTTTACCATCTGATTTATGAATCCTGAGCTCAAGGAAATGATTTTTCCTCCTTCTATCCCGACACACTTACACATCTTTGTAAGCAGTGGTAGAAAACCAGTTGGACAGGTTTACATCCACGAACAGAACATAATTCCCCAAGTAGAAACTTTGTTTTCTGTCCAGTTTTGTTATGGGAATGGTTAAAAAAACAACTTTTTAAACAGTGATAGATAAAATTTTACTTAGGTCTATTCTACTTAATTGTGTCTACTCTTGCCATGTCAATATGAACCCCAACCTCCATCTTTCTAAACTCCTGTAATGGGGAATGGCTGCCTTGCGCCTATATAACAATTGTCTTCTTTTGTTACTGAACGTTTTATTGTTGTTGTTGTTGTTGTTGTTTTGTTTTTTGAAGCTTTTAAATTCTCCAGGCTATCTTATCATGGTGCTGCATAGATCATTGAGTAGTAGCTCTTGGCCAGAAATTCTTCAACACTGAGTGTATATTGCCATTTTAAATATAGTTTCATAATTTTTGTGAGAAAAATGAAGCTGACAAATGTTGTTACATTCCTTAGGGGAAGATTCATAACTATACTTGGTTTATATATTGTTTTATATTAACAAATTTGTCTTTTAATCTAATACTATATAAAACGTTGGTTTTGATTTTTGTCTCATGTATTTATATTCCATTATATTTTAAAATCTATCAATAATGTTTTGAACATGTCAGACTTCTTTCTCATTAAAAGTTTTGTAATTTCCTTTTTATTATTTTGAAATTCCATCCAGGGAAACTATCATTTATTTCTAAGTGTAATTGTTAAAGAAAAGAGTTGTGCATTAGGTAAAGCTGGGGATGTTTTCCCCAGTAGTGGATCAGTTACTCAGCATGTGTTAGACACAATGTCTACCCTAGGAAGCAAAAGTGAGCTGGAATAATAGCAAAGTGATTTATGAGGAAATATATATGTTAATATCCAAATGAATGTTATCAACTACTCCCAACATCAAATAGATAGCTGGTAGAAGGCTTCTACTTGATAAGTATTAGCAGTGTTCTCAGTATTCTTTTGGTACTAAGCTTTTCTAAATTAGTAACTGTTTATAAAGTCTCCAAAATATACCTTTAAAAAAAAACTAGGAAATCTGGACAATGATGGTAGGAACTAAGTTAGAAACTTGAATAATTCATGGATTAAAATAATATAATTTTGTTATATGCAAAGCATTTGTGTTAAATGTCTGATCAGTCTCAGTTTTGTTATTAGCAAATCTGAAGGCTTTGAAAAAGAAATCTCATATTTTTCTAACGGGGTCTTCATTTCTAATTCTCTTTAACTTTTACATCTCAAGGTCTCTCCTTTCAAGCATAATTGGGGACAACTCATGGTGTGCTCCATAGATGCATTGCACGCATAAAGTTTCCGTTACCTAGATAAGCAATGACGCCAGTCTCTGCCCCCTTTGCCTCCTCACAGGTATGATTTTGTAGAAGTTGAGGAGCCCAGTGATGGAAGTGTTTTAGGACGCTGGTGTGGTTCTGGGACTGTGCCAGGAAAGCAGACTTCTAAAGGAAATCATATCAGGATAAGATTTGTATCTGATGAGTATTTTCCATCTGAACCCGGATTCTGCATCCACTACAGTATTATCATGCCAGTAAGTACAACTTTGAGATTCTCCTTATTTCACTGAGTCAGCTTTTTTTTTTTTTTTAAGAAAAAATGGATTTCCACTTTTACAGATGAGAATCATAACACAAAACATCAGATCCTGTTCTCTAATTTTGGATTATGTTTTTACCACAAAAGTTGCATTGTAACTGTCACTGCTAGTTTAAACCTTCTCTGTAGATTATTAGAAATATCAAGTACCTTATCAATGTAGGAAAATAAAATATGTATTTTTTTTTTAGTCATTTAAAGAAGGTAGCAGACTGGGAGATGCTCAGGATAAAGTGCTTACCTTGAACAAATGAGGATCTGGTTTTGATCCCCAGAACACAAGCGAAAAACCCAAGTATGACAACTTGTACTTCATCTCTAGGAAAGAAGAGAAAGGCATATGCCTGGGGCTCTCTGGCCAGCCAGTGTAGCCTAAGTTTGAGCTCCTGCTTCACAAAATCAAGTAGACAAATCCTGAAACATACACAAAGTATATGTCTGCCCTGTAGCTTCTCATACACACATATTCTCATGGCTGATGTTAAAGCAAGCATCCTGAGATGTTACAGACTTGTACTGTGAATCTTCATTAACCTTCTTTACAGATATTCACATGCTATTCCATTCTTAATCTAGTCCCCATCTTAGATTTCACAGAATTTTCTTTGTTGCATTTCAAAATTTTTTCTTAATAATATTTTTAAACGTTAAATTGGAGATGATTTAACCGATCAACACAACGTAGGATCAGAGTCTTTAGAAAATCTTCAACTGCTCACGGACTTCCACTTCCTCCTGCCCTGTTCAGGCCAGTTTCAGTGGCCATAGTAGGGCATCCTGGTTGAGAGCTGCTCTAGGAAGTGAAGACAGAATTCAAGGGTTGCGTGCATAGTTCATCAGACTCAATGCCATTTAAACATACATTGAATATAAATTTCACGTGTCATCATGAAAGAGTGACACAAATTTGACCTAGTCCCTAGATTTCAGCATGGGCAAGTCACTTGTAAATTCCAAGTAATGAGTAAAAGGAAGATCTCTGGCCTCTCATAATCTGAAGAGTGGTAGAACTTTCAGCAGCATGACACGTCCCTGAACCACAGCACTCATCTGAAGACCCTTATTATATTTCCAGACACACAGCACAAATATCAGTGGATCTTGCTGAATAATATCTGAGACCTGGAGTACATGACCAACTAGGGATTTAAGTATTTATTGGGAAGTAATAATGTGGTTTATAATGATTCCAATCATCGAGAGGGGAACAGCAGTCTGTGGAATGAAAGAAGCAAAGGCGTGTGAATGTAGGAATTTAGGGTCCTACATAGCGTAAGAAGTACAATGTGATGATGTAAGACAATTGCTTTTGTTCCAACTTCACAAACTTCAGCTTGTTTGTCTTTGCATTTACTTTGGTAGCTGACCTGGTACTTCTTGCTCTACAATTTCGGTCTCTTGTAGTCTTCACTCCTTACAATAAATACATCCATTCCACTCTCACTAACTGTCTGCAGAATAGTGAGATTTTGTGAGTGAAAAGCTGAAAGGTGAGGATGCTTTTAAGCCTGGCAGAATGTTTTGAGTTATCACTTTATGTTGCTAAATGTCATCCTCCCTCCAGCCACCCACACATGCATTAGCACTGACCAAGCAACAATTCATCAGTGTTAGTTGTCACTCAGATAAAAGAAAGCCCAAAGGAAGCAAGTGTGCCTTTTGGAGAGGGGACTTAGAGGATCTCATGGCATTTGCTCAGGGCAATTGCCCCTACATAACCCTCAACCCCCATCCATTTATTTCTTTGTGTTGTGGATGAACTCTCTTGTTGGAATCCACACTTCCCTACACACAATGATTGGACTGACAGCCAACTCACAGCTATGAAGCCAGACCTGTAGTGATGCACCCCACAATGGCTTCCTAGTTTTGTAAAGATACAAAAATCATGAACCACGGGCCTCAGCAGAGTATTAGCTTCCTGTGCTGCAGAGGCTTTGCTCAACTGTAGCTGCTCATTAAGGTTTTCTAGGAATTCAGCCATTTTCCCTCAGGCTCATCTAGGATCTGATGGCATATCCTAATGTCTCTCCAGCTCTGTGTTATCTTTGTTGCAGCTGAAATAGATGGAAGATACCTTAGAGAACCAGAATAACAGGGATGTTTTCAAGTGTTCTTCAGATGCTGATGTGTCCGAGGCACGAGGGGGACAATGGGGTTATGATATAATTGGTTGTCCAGGTTCCCTCATTCTGATAAGGAGAAGCCAGAGTGGAGGAAGTTAATGAAGTATACACTACATTCAGTAGACTTAGTACACATTTTCTATTTTAAATCAATGACTTATACAACTTAATCCATATAATCAGCCTTATCTGCTTTTGATAATTGATGCAGTGAATATTTTACATCTACCTGACTCAGAAAGTTTAGGTCAGGGAATGGTTTTTAAAGCTCAAGTTAAATACATATATATATATATATATATACATATATATATATATATATATATATAAATGGTAATATTAATATTAATGGAATATATATATATATATATATATATATATATATATATATTTAAACTGAGGGTTTATTTTATTTTATTTATTTAATTTTGAGGGAGGGAGGAAGTTTGAGACAGGATTTCCCTGTATAACCTTGCATGTCCTGGAACTCACTCTGTAGACCAGGTTGGCCTCAAACTCAGAAATCCACCTGCCTCTGCCTCCCAAGTGCTGGGATTAAAGGCTTGTGCCACCACTGCCCTGTGGAGTTATATTTTATAAGGAACTTACTCTGTAGTTTTATTTGTAAGATAGAAAAAACATCAAATTCTTGTCTGTCATAAAACTCTCTCTGTGATTCTCATTACCATGTCTTAGCAGAAAATTTTCTCAAAAGTATAAATTCCAAGTTCTCAAATAACTTGTTCTAACAAATTAAATATGGTTCACTATTTTGCTATGTTAAGATAGTGTCACTAGCTAGGCTTAGTTCTCAACCCACCACTGGAAAACTTTAATGTATTACCACAATGAGTTATAGCTTAGAAAATTTATTACATATGTTTAAATTTTAACACTTTAACACTATTTCAGATAATTATTTACAAAAATATAATTCCCTTGTTATGCCTCATTGACAAGTAATGAAAGATAAATCTATATAAATTTGTTTATAAATGGTATAGTGTCTTATGATAATTCACAAGAAGTTAATAATGTCTTTGATTCTTTTCTCCTTCTTGATGAGAGGATAGAGAGAGAAACAAAGAGGAGAACGCTTGCACACATACCATGGTAGATTTGCAGTGAGAGATTGTTTAAGAAAAATGAAAACAGTAAGACCTTGTTTCCCTCTAAGGCCACACACAGTGAGAGCCCAGAAAATACCTCACATCTCTTAGAAAGAAAAGTACTTGTTAATGTTATAGTAATTTGTATTAGCTTATATTTGCCCTACTCTGCAATATTGCATAAACACAATTATTTAAACAAACAAAGGATAAACAAAAAAATGTTTCATCCAGTATCAAATATCTGATTAACATTTTCTTGTCATTTTTGTTAGGAAACCATTTTCAAAAACATACCTGAGGTTTTAAGAAAAAATGTGGAAAATCAGGTCTACCCCTCTTCAGGGGCCTTCCTTTCCTTTCCTTCCTTCCTTCCTTCCTTCCTTCCTTCCTTCCTTCCTTCCTTCCTTCCTT
>NC_034593.1:72023451-72026784 GCF_900095145.1 Mus pahari
CTCTCTCTCTCTCTCTCTCTCTCTCTCTCTCTCTCTCTCTCTCTCTCTCTCAATATATAAAACAATTTTCCTTGAGTATGATGCTGTTCTTAATGCTGATGAAATGTGAAGCCTTTAATTTTTTCCTTCCAGTTGGCTGAAGTATTTGGAATAATTATTTTACTAATATTATGCATTCTTAAATAACTTTTTGAAAACTTGGTTTTAAGTGTTTTGAAGTTACTAACAATAAGATAATACTTCTAGCAACTTAGTGACCCCTTTTCTATTTGATTGGTGTTGGTCTACATGAATAGAACTTGATCCTGTAGATACCATAACAGTGGTTCCCACATGTTGTCACCATTTTATTTATTTCTGGGCATCTGGATGTCAGTCAGGGAGAGAATGAAAGGGGCCCATCACTCACATCCACTCCAGGCCCCCTTCCTCTAAGTTTCTATCACATTTTTTCCACTTTAAAAATGATTTTCTTCTATTCAAGTGTGTATATTCAATGATACCTGCTTGGATACAGAAGTTTTTGTGACTTTTGTTGTTTGATTTATATAAAACAAAAACAAGCTAATGGCACCCCCACCAAATGAATAAAACAAAATCCTGCAGTGTTTCATGGAGAGAGTGCTGTCCGGCTTCTGTGCTGCATCAGAACCCAGTGATGCTTTCCTGCATCCTAACTTGTAAATGACTTGTGTGGAGTTAAGTCTGTGCATAGCCATCATGGTGGTTTCTTCTGTGGGGAGGGGTTAGAAGGACACTTGGTGCCTCAGGTGCTGTTGAGGAATGCATGACTGATTGCCAGACAGTTATTAATTATGTGAGCAAAGAACAAAGCAGTTCAGTGGATACTGGAGTTGGGGAGAGACCGCTGTCCCTTCCGTCTGGCTGTGCCTGAAGATATTTCATGTCAATGTTCTGAAGAAAGAAGTCTGTCCTACTGAGGAAAGAATTCATTGTTTTTATCAGGTGAAGAAAAATTCCAGTTGACTCTCAAGGAAGCCTTTAAATTAAAATTTATTTATTTATTTATATATTTACTTACTTACTTACTTACTTATGACCAAACAACATGCTCCTTGGAATGAACCTATACATAGATGCTGTGGGGAATTCCTCAGTGGTAGACCATGACCATTGTTCTCCAAAATTTTAAATCTTAACAATTGCCTCACATTTCAACATCATCCTACCAAATTATCTTAAGCACTGACTATATAGAACTTGAGTTTCATGGGGACAAAGAACAGAGAAAATGGTAGTGGCCTTACAGTTTTTGGTAGGACTGGAAACTTAAGGGGTACTACAAGAAGTGGTTGTCTACAGTCATCAGAAGCACTTGTCAAATGACTAGACTCTTATTAAAGTGCATTATATTTTTGTGTACTTAAGAAAGGATTCAGGGGGTGACAGTAGACTACTGCATCAAGTATTGATTGATTATACAATTGCTGCAGAGACTGAACTTGGCTAAGAACAGTTTACTTCATTTTCTGTCTGACTTCCACCCATAGGTGCAGTGTTCTCCTTCCTAAGACATGGTCCAGCCTCGCTTCAGCATCTGCTGGATCTCTTTGTTGCAGCCACTTTCACATCTTCTAGGAAGGAGCTTCACATGTACTGCTTAGAGAAAGCAGCCAGAACTCCTGCAAGAAATGTGGAAGGCAGATAGACATATGAATGGAGTTGTAAGGAGAGATCTTGAACAATTGGAAGCTCCAGTTTCAGAAATCACTATTGTATACTTAAGGTCACAACGATTCCAAACTTTGGATTTAGTTCAGGAGTTAGACCTGGAAGATGGTACATCTGTGTGTGTGTGTGTGTGTGTGTGTGTGTGTGTGTGTGTGTGTGTGTGTGTGTGTACCTGCGCGCGCATGTGTGTGCTCATGTCTAAAAAACACATTCATGAATCTTTCATGCCCCGCAAAGTATAATCTCAGGACTGTCTCCTCAAACATGACACCTCCTTTTCCCTGAGGCAGTCTCTCATCATCCTAGAACTTGTCCGTTAGGCCAGGCTTGCCAGCTCCAGAGCACCACTGACTCTCTGCCACACTTTTTCAGCAGGATGATTTTAGGCATGCAATCTTGCTAAGTGGGATGTGAGTTTTGTGGTTGATGGTTCTGGGGATGAACCCAGGTTTTTACTATTGGAGGGTAAACACTTCACCTACTCTGCTAGCTCTCCAACCCTCATGGGAATATTTTCCAAAAAAAAAAAAACTTTATTGAAAACTTTTGATAAATTGTTTTGAGAAATTTTAAACAAGTATGGTAATATTTCCCCAAATCTGTAGTACCTTGCCTCTATCTTACTTTAGAGAAAAAAAGTATATCTGTATATTATATAATCTGTCATGTAAGTGATTCGAAACAATTTTAAGAAATTAGGAGACCATTGGGGAAAAAGAATGTTATGATTCTTAAAGAAAAACTAAATAGTCATATAAATAAAACCTTCAAGAATGATTCACCATGGATTTGGCATCAATTACGTAACAAACACTCTGAAGACCGTATCACTGGTCACCATTGCTGTTTGTCACTTGTCACAGGACCTCCTTTGTTCTTGGGTGGCACCAGATGCCTTTTCATGAACAATGCTTGGAGATGGTGATGCAAGGAGCTCTACACAGCACTGATCTGTTGCCGTGGCCTTGGATGGAAGTATGAGGCAGTAGTCACAAAATAGAAATTGGGCAGGAGCTTTCTTCTATGTTGGAGAAATGTTGTAATAGCCTAGCAAACAAGGTTATCTTATGACTTGGCTTGGGGACTGTATGTATATTTAATAGATACTATGGTGTGTGTTCCTTCTTTATTGTTCAGAATTGCAGAACGGGTGGGAAATTCTCCCAAAATTATATGGCTGTGTTTCAGATCATAGCACTGGCCTGTATGCTCCAACTTTCCTAAGCTACATATTGAGGACTATCAATTTGTCAACTGTCAGTATCTGTTAGTCATAGTGTTATGATGGATTATCCTCTGCCTTTGTTCCTGCTCAACTGGAGCCTTAGCTGGTTCTTCACAGATGTTGCACATAGCACAGTTCTAGAACAGATACTCTTTCATTTCACAATATGATGAGGCATTTCAATGAAATAAGACAAAAGAAATATTCTTTCATTTCCTCATACTGTGTAATAATGTTTAACTTTTAATATTATACATATTTTCATTTTTTGAGAATTAATACACAGTTACTGTACTTACATCATTTCTGTTCCAGCCTCACCCCTTCTAAGTCCACTCATATTCACCCCATTTCCTGTCAAATTAATGATTAATGATCTCTCTCTCTCTCTCTCTCTCTCTCTCTCTCTCTCTCTC
>NC_034593.1:72026819-72052400 GCF_900095145.1 Mus pahari
CACACACACACACACACACACACACACACACACAAACAACCTACTGATTTCATACAGTTTTTTTGTATGTACAAGTATTAGGGAGCTGATAATCTATCATGGTTTCATCCCCACCAATAGCTCCTTCTTCCTCCCTCAGTAGCTTGGATGTATTCTTTGTATTTCTTTTAGCTAACCTGGCTAAGGGTTTGTCAATTTTCTTTATCTTTTGTAAGGAAGAAACTACATTTTATTGTTCCTTTGCTTTTCTTTGTTTCTTAAACTTATGCCCTTACTTGATAATTTCTCCCCATCCACTATAATTGGTTTTTATTTGGTTTTGTTTTACTTTTTAAACTATTGAGGTAAATCAACCAGTTATTTATGCATGCTCTTTCTAATGTTTTGATGTAGGCACTTGGAGCTACAAATTCACTCTTTGACTGCTTTTATTTTATACCAATTATTTTGTATTTCATTTAATTCCAAGAATTATTTTATTTGCACATTTAATTTTTCAATGACCCTTTCATCATTCAATAGCTCATTGTTCATGCTGAATGACTTTATGCAATTTTTGTTTCTTCTGGTATTTTTTTCAAGTTTTATTCCTTTATGTCCTAATACATGGTCTACTTTATTAAAACAGGAAATTTTATATCTTTTTTCATGTTAGTCTGGAGTACTTTGTAGGTGTCTATTAGGTCCATTTCGTCAACACAGGCATTTAGTACTAATGTTTGTACACCTTTTACTCTAAGGCAGTACCTAGTCTTCAAGGTGAGATTTTTTTTTTCCTGAGAGATAGCAAAAAGCTGCATCTTGTTTTCTGATTCGACCAATAAGCTTGTGTCTTTTGATAGAGAGATTGAGACCACTTAGATTCAGACTTATTATTCAAAGAGTAATTGCTTAATTGCCACCATTTTGTTGATTTTGTGTTGTTTTCTTTGGTTTAATTCACATGAGCCCTACCATAGCATTATTCATTTTTCCCCATAGTATCTTCCTTTTTATCTGTAGTCAAAATTTTCCCTCTAGTGCTCGTTGGAGAGCTGGTTTGATGATTGTAAATTTCTTTAGCCTATTGCTATAATTCCCTTTCAATGATAACAAATAATTTTGTCGGGTGAAATAGTTTAGTTGGCAGCTTTCAGAAATTGAATCAATCACATGGCTCCAACTTCTCCTGGCTTTTAAAGTTCCCATTGAAAAACCAGCTATGATACTGATGAACTTGTTTCACCTGTCTCTGACTGGGCATTTCTTTTCCTAGATTTGGCAAGTTTTTTTCTATGATTTCATTGAAACTGTGTCCTATGCTTTTGACCTCTAATTCTTTTTTTCTTCTATGTCCACGACTTATAGATTTGGTCTATTCATGATATTCCAGTGTTCATGAACATTCTAGCCATTAAGATGAGGGATAACAGTCATATTGTGTGATTGGTCTCCTTTCTTTATTTCATCTTCAAGCCCTAAAGCTCTGTCTTCTGAATGCTGTGTCATGTTGCTAAGGGTTTCCACTGAGGAGTTTTAGTTACGTTATTGAATGTTTCATTTCTAATTTCATTTTAATTTAAATTTTCATTACTATTTCTATTTATCTTATTCAATTTGCATACCCTGAATTACTTTACTTGGCTACTGGTTTGTGTTTTCTTAGAGTTATATATATGGTTCCTTGTAACTATTAAGAATCTTGCTTAAATGCCTTTCTTTTGAGATCATAAGAAGGGCATTGATAGGAACAAAGAAAGGCTACTTTTTAACCAAGTAACAAAATTTAGAAATTATAGGGAGTTTTATATAAAGTATGTAGTCATCATGTGTCTTCAGGAGTTGCATGCTTCCTTTTAGTGTATTGACCACGGAACAGGGGATTTTGACCCTGTGTCAACAGAAGCTCAACTGTGGATGATGGCTTCCCTTACACATGTTCAATCAAAGATTGCTACTTTGTACCTGGACTACTTTAGAAATTTTCCCGCAAACCAAACCAACTACAAAGAGCTTTGTACCTTGGTTAACTGACACCTGATTTCTAGATAGCCCCACTACAATACTGATCATACTTTGTTCATTAACTGTGGTAGGCATAACCAGATGACTCACTGCATGATTTATGAAGTCTTGTCTGCTTTCATGTTACAAAATTTTGTCTATTTCAGTAGTACTATTTATATGTTAAGATTAGTTCAAATTCACATGAATTCGCATATATATGAGCATACACACACACACACACACACATATATATATATATATATATATATATATATATATATACTAATTTTTTTATATCCTTGTCTAGTATTTGATCATCATTTAAAAAGTAATCCAATTAGTATTTTATACCCTTATTGAATTCCTGCGTGTGGATAGGTACTAGCATTCTTGTTGTAGGCTTTTTATCCATTTAGGTCAAAGCGATGGTGGGACAATGATGGCCTGGCTAGTGTATAGTCTCCATTGCAGATACTCTTTTACAAGGATGATTAGAGATCTTGACTTAAAAGGCCATGTAGACTATCTTCTGTGTTTCTAAGGCACACAATTTAAGTAAAAGAGGACTTGTGATAAAAATTCTTTTTGTTTGTTTAGTTTGGTTTGGTTTTATTTGTTTTTTGAAAAAGTGTTTCTCTGTGTAACAGCCCTGGCTGTACTGAAACTAGCTCTATAGACCTACCTCGGAGTCTTAGACCTACCTCTGAGTCTCAAGTGCTGAGATTAAAGGCATGTGCCACCATTGACTTCTTTTTCTTTTTTAAGTAAAAGAATAATAGAAATCCAAGACTCTAAAGTAAAATCTGAGGTAGGTATTGGTAATACTTTGCAAATAAATCTATGCAGTGTTTAATACCCCCCTCTGATACTGTGTGTTCATATTATTTTGAATTCCTATGAAGGAAATGCTTTTTCTAGTAGAGTAGCATTTTGATTCAGTAAAAAGAAAAGTCTGTTTCCTGCTGGTATAAGTTAATGAAATAGCATTAAATGTAATTAGTTGTTGTAGAGAAAGAAATGGGTGAGCCCTTGAAGTGAGAGGCTCACTGCGTGCCCAGGCTTGACTTCCAACACCTGAATGGGGAGGTATTAAAGTACATGACACATTTGCTGGATGAGGTCCTTAGAAGTCATCTCAAGCATTCTGACACAAGTATTTTCCTTCCTTTGAGGCATATGATGAGTGACAAAGCCCTGGGTTGTCTTAATACCATTACTGATAAATGTAGCAAAAGAGCCTCCAAGTCTACCAGAGATTTATTTTCTTTTGACTTCTTCCTGGGACCTCTTCTGACTTGCTCTCTTTCAGGGAACACATTTAGTTCTAACTGCAGTGCTATGTGTCCATTGGAGTCACCTTTAGAACACTGAAAGAAGCTTACTGTTCACCATTAAATGTCACATCACTAAAGGATGTAATTGAAAAGCCTTGATAAGATCTGTGGAATTACTGTTTATTTATGCTGTTTTTCCCAAACTCATAGTATCCTGTGTCTCTGTAAATAATAGACTTGCTAATTCCACTTTAAGGGCTTCAGTTGTTCCTCACTATTTCTTCTTTGTCACCTCAAACTTCACTAGACATTAAGAATCTCAACTTTTAAGTTACGATTCTCAGTGATTTGGGAATGGAAAGGTGGCTTGGCTCTTAAGAGCATTTACAATTCTCTCCTGATTTTGTTTCTCAGAACATACATGGCAGCTCACAATCATCTGTCAGATCAGTTCCAGGGGCTCTGATGTCATGTTCTGATAGCTGAAGCACAAGGCACACTGGCAGTGACTTAGACATATACACAGACAAAACATCCATACACATAAAAGTTTAGTTAAAAAATTAAAAAGACCCTCAACTTAAAAATAAAAAAGTCGGATGATTGTGGCACAGACCTGTACTTCCAGCACTTAGGAGACTGAGTTTGGAGCCAATCATAATACATAGTGAGTACCTAGTTAGCCTGGCCTACAATATGAAACCATGACACAATACACACACGTGCACACGCGCACGCACATACACACACACACGCACACACACACTAATCCTTGGATTTTTTTCTTGTGTGATAGTTTGAGTAGTGTGGTTCAATCTAGAATAAAGACCACGTGTTTTTGTTCCAAAGAGGATTCAGAATATCAACTGGTTCAAGAGAAAACTTTCACCATGAATTTGGTGCCTTCATAAACGTCCTCACCTAATATTCTATGGTGTGGTATGTAAGCGTATTTCAGCATGGAGTAGAACACCTATCAGAGATTAATGGTTACAGAGTAAAAATAATACCACAAAGCACTCCCTTTGAGGTCAGATCCAAAATGAATGTGTGAAACATAAATAGTCACAATACATAAATCCATGAATGAGCCCCTTCTGCTTGCAAGACAGAGATTAATGAAGTTTCAGGATGCTAAGAGCCCAAGATATGATCTATAGCTTTAAACTGATGTCAGGATTCAGAACTGATTACTTAAAATGCCTTCATTTCTCTGGAATAGATTGATGACTTTAGTTTTACTAAATCTCTTCACATCCAAAAATTTATACAGTTTGGTTCCAACAGGTATGGTATGTGGTAGTATTTACATATTAAATGTAACTGCATAATATGTAACCAAAGCAATTATAAAGTAAAAGATAGTAACAGATGACACTCTCAACATGTTTCTTCATTTAGAGCTGGGTGGAAGCCAACTCAGGAAGCCTTTGGAGATGTTAGCTGGTACTGGAGGTGACCTAAGTGTTCAAGTGGAGAACCATTAAAAGGAGACACATATTGTAAACACTGAATTTCCATTTACTCCTTTTCTTTTAGGGCAACAGACTTCCTTTTTGAGAAGCACAATTTGTTAAGTTAAATTCTGTCCTCTTTCTTCCAAAAATCAGTCATAATGCCTCAGTTATGGCTCTTTCATCTCGGCTTTCTTTCAGTACAAATGTGAACCCCAATGCACTTGAAAGCAATTTGTGTGTGGACCCTTCTAGTGTTTTATGAGTTCCTTCCCTCCTACATTCTACAGTTATATCTCTCCTAGCTAATCTAATACTGAATTTTATAGCAGCTCATTTGTATGGAGTTCTTCCAAAGCATTCATGCCAGTTTCAAGGAGCAAAGAGCATGCATTTGATTGGGTTATGCAGTGTTTAACTGGCTTAATAGTTGCAGTAAAAAGTACTACTGATATTAATACTTGGGAACAAAGTGTGGATCACTACATGTCAGTTCATCTGGTTGGAAGGGAGTGCTTAGTGAGCTCTGAGTATCATCATTCAAGCCCTGCTGGCATTGGGGAAGCAAATTACAACAAAAAGCCAAATGAAGGGCACTTCAGGTAATGAATGTAGCCTTTGTGCAGTTTCCATACAGCAACTGCCTGGTTCAGTGTCACTCGGAAGTACAGGTCCCATAGGCCAACAGGAACGTACCTGTCAACTGGGTCTTCCCAGGGCATCAAGGTAGCTAAAAACAAGCCCGGTTGAATATGCACATCTTAAGAATCTTTGTCTCCCTCCATAATTTTCCTATGATTAAAGTTCAGCATTTTTCAATTTGTGTGCAATAGTTTGGTTCACTGGAGGCTTCTTGACACTGGAAGAAGTGAGTTCACTAATTAAACTAATGATCAAGTGTATAGAGCTCCAGATAGACTTATAGGTGCCTTCTTCTCTTTTCCTACTTTTCTTCTCACCCCATCATCACACTAGTTCTCCCCCCTCTTCCTATATCTCCTTCATCCTCCTCCTTATTCCCTTCATCTCTTGAACAACCCATATAAACTACTTGTATTATTCTAAAGTTTATATCAAACTTTTGTCAGTATTCTATCACACTATTTCTTTATAAAAATAAAGCCAATATTTTTCTGTCTTGTTTTAAATGGTGTTGCTTTGTAGTGTATAATCTGCTCTTCTACCATGGGTGAGCTTTATTTTCAGGAATAAATAAAAAGACAGGAGGATATGCCAACCAAGCTCCTTTATCATTTTACTTCTCGATTTGGTCTTTACACCAAGGCTGCAACCTTGCAGGTTGAGCAAAGAACATGGTTGAATGTAAAGGCATATTCATTTTCCTCATATGCTATCAGAACACAGTGTACAGCTTGAGTCATAGCACATGGTAACAGCAGTGGCTGCAATAGTATTTCTGAGACGTCTTTTATTCTGTGGCTTTGANTGTTTCCCATCTAGCTTGATTTTCTATCCTCTCTTTAACCTGCAGTCCTCTCAGCTAATTGACTTACCCACAAAGTGTGAAGAAAAGAAAGCTTCTACCAACTTCATTGTGAAGACCAATGATCAAATTCTGAGCTCAGTGTTTGGTATGCAAGGGCAACAATATTTATTACCTTTATTCCAATGTCAGACATACTGACAAGTTCTGATGTAAAGACACTGTTCTTCTAAATAAATGTTTTGTGTTTTTTTTGTTTTTGTTGTTTTTTTTTTTTTTTTACTTTTGGAGCAAGTCCTACAAGAAGGAAAATTTGAAACGTGTATACACTCATGAGACTACATTTTTAAATGTCATATTTGTAGCAGTTGCCCATGACTGTAATCTCAGCCACTCAAGTGACCAAGGCTACATAGTAACCTGTATAAGGTATAAGGTAAACCTGGCCATATAACAGGACCATCTCAGCACTGAAAAACTGAAAAGGGCCGAGACTGTAGCTCCGTGGTAAAATACTTATGTCGACTGCTAAAACAATAGATAGATAGATAGATAGATAGATAGATAGATAGATAGATAGATAGATAAAAGAAAGGAAGAAGGAAAGAAAGAAGGAAGGAAGGAGGAAAATGTGTGAAATTACTGTAATGCTGCTATGTTGGCTTCCTCCATCTTCGTCTTCTTTAAAAGTCCTCATCATAATATAACACACTGATTGTGATCTCACTAATTCTACACACATGAAGTCTAAAAACAGATTGATGTTGACTGACCTGAGAAGGATGTTCCCTGCTGCAGCTGAAACTTTCATTCAAGTGGGATCTTATCACACGTGTGGCTATGAGTTCACTCCTGGCCCTTCAAAATTCCAAGTTCTTTGGTTAATTTTTTTTCATTCTGTACCTAAACATGCACACATATCTTCAAAAAGTCTCCAACTTGAAATTAAAAAAAAAAGATATTTTTTATTCTAATCTGCAAAACCCTGGGTGAGTTCTACAAAGTTTAGATTCAAAATTTTTTTAAAAATCAGGAACTTTTAAGACTTATTTGATTTAGAAACTTGAACTTGATGACTTTTTAAAGAATTTTACTAATTTTAATGATTATGGGCACTATTAATTGATCATCTGCTTACCCTGTGATAACTTGCAGGATTGATAGTGTTGGTTTGGTTTGTTCCCCCAATACTTTTAATGAGCTCTTCATCCTTTGGTACATGAATTCAGAATTTAGTTATTAAACAGCTTAGCAACTAAAGGATCCTCCATCATGTCAGAGTCAGTGGCAACAAGAATCATTTCCTATACACCCCAGAGCTCTTGTTTGCAATAAAATCAAAGATGAGACTAGAACTAGATCTAAGGGTGAACTTTCTCTTTCTAGTGCTTAGAAATGCACAGAGGATATTTCTTCTCTTGCTTTTGGTGTTGGAGAGTAGTTATTACTTGTTTGTACAGGTCTGCTGGCTTCCTAAGCAATTCACTTGTCAGGAAATGTGGCATAGTGGTTTTTGTTCTGTCTGGTAGTGGCATTTCTGCCTGAAGATGATGCTCTGCTCTGCTTTGTCTTTCCTTTCCTTTCCCTGCCTCACCTTCCTTTCCCCTCTCCTTCCTTCCTTCCTTCCTTCCTTCCTTCCTTCCTTCCTTCCTTCCTTCCTTCCTTCCTTCCTTCTTTCCTTCCTCCGTCCCTCCGTCCCTCCCTCCTCTCTCTCTCTCTCTCTCTCTCTCTCTCTCTCTCTCTCTCTCTCTTTCCTTTTTTCTTATACAGAAAGAGTTTGTCATTTAGGTGAGACATGTTGTTTGAAAGATACTGGAATTTCCAAAGCGCTCTCTCTTAATTCATGTTTACCTCGTTTCCTTAACTTTTTGTTTTGATCTTGACTTGTTATGTTTTTAATCATCTGTTATCTCATATCTCATTCTTCATGGGATGTCATTTAGGTTTTAACTCGATTCTAAGCTGGTTCAACTTTTCCATTCATTAATTCATTCATTCATTCTATTCTATTCATTCATTAAAACTGCTAATTGCATTTGTATTACCATATATGAAGGTAAATAATCATGTGGAGTTTTATCCTAAGACGCATTCTGCATATTTTTTCTTTCTAGTTGCTTTCTTCAGCTCACTTGTCAATCAGTCACTTGCAATTCCATGTCTTTCTAAGCCTTTATTATTAGGTCTTTAGGGGATATTTTTTGCATTAATTTCCACAGTTTCTTCTATTTCTTAATGCTGTTGCTACATTCTTAATTGAAAGAAACTTGTTTTATTAGCCTCTTGGGGGTATGTCAGGCTCAACACAGTCTTATTTTTGTATCTAAGCTCATAATAAAGACATAATGAGCTGAACACAACCATAAAAATTAGACAACTTCAGGAATGACTACAGTTTAAATGCTTTCAGTTCGGAAATCTACTTTATTTCATATTATGACAGTACCTGACATGTAGGAAACTACCACAATTTTGAACAAATATATCTGTACTAGACTGCTGTTTTAATGTTCTAAATGGGTGCCTTGCAAAATAGACAGAATATATCATTCCATTTGCAAGCCACAGAAAGATCGTTATTTTATATTATTATTTTTGATCTATGACCAAGAAAAATAATAGTGTTTTTTTCCAGTAATCACACAGACAGGTAGCAAATATAGACATGATGTTCATTCCTAGGTTTTCTGACTCAAAATTCCATGCTTTGCTATTCCTGTGAAAATTCAAAATACTCTTTGTAGTGGTGTTCTGAATATCAGTTAGTCTTCTACACACCATTTCCAATGTTCCTATGGTATCAGCTAGTCTCTCCATTGTCCTATATGTGTGTTTATGCACACACACACACACAAACACACATGTGTGTGTGCATACATATTTTTCACATGCAACCCTGGAGAAAACTTAATACACTTCAGGCTAGTAATCAAAACATACACAGTCTTTGAATAAACAGGCCATAAGAAACATTGGACTATGTGAATCACATCTATAAAATTGTTATTTAAACATTTTAAAGCATATGCACATACCATTTACAGTTGTGTCCTAAACTGTCACATAAAGAATTATAGGTCTTGTACATCTCAAGTCAGTGCAATCAGATATTTTTATCTTTCTGGAAACCTGTTTAAGAGTCATATATTTTTCTCCCTGTATTTGATTAAAGACACGAAAAATCCTCATATCTTAGAGTTTGAATCATCTGGCATGCATGGTCAGTATATGCTTTCAGGGTATAGACTAAACTAAAATGTGTCTCAAGTTCACCAAGAAACTGTTTTCTGTAGTAGATGTAGAGTTATATAGTGTTCTGACTCTCAAGGAATGAGGTTTTCCTAGTGTAAACGATTACATGATCCTGAACTCTAATCAGAGGAACAAAGTGAGTCAAATCCCAGACTATCAGTAGCAGCATCTGAGCAAAAACTGGGTATGTGGTAGGCACATAAAAAACTGCTCTCTTCTTGATACCAATATAAAAATTTCTATGACAATCTACACAAAACTTGTAGAAACTAAAATGCATCTCTGAAATATGGAAAGAAGATCTTTACAAAAATAGTTAAAAAATAACCATGTGAGACAGTGGTTTTAAGGTATTTATTATATGGCACATCATGAGACTTAGATGGCCTTCATTAAAAGGAGATGTATCTGAAAGCATGTGCTCACAGCAAAAGTTTCAAACCTCTCATGTTTTTAATCATTTTAACCACATAGGTTCTGTGGAGACTAATCAATGAGCTGTACTGACTACTTCAAATCTAATTTTACCATTTTTTTTTCCACTTGGAGAAGTAGCCTACTGAAGAGCAGTGAGATGTCTCAGGGGTAAAGATACTTTCTCCCAATCCTGATGACCCAAATTCAATGTATGGTCCCCACATGGTAAAAGGGTAACACAAAACTAGCCCCATTAGTCTCACTATTACATCAAATGAGTGCTCAACTCTTTAAGAGCTTTTCACTCTTCTGAGTTTCAAGTACTGAGAAGTTTAACTCAAACTGGTGCTATCGGTTTGCCTTTAAAATAAACTTATTGTAGACTATTATTTAATCTCTTATTGTCAAGTAGATTGAAGAGAAAAATCATGTTATTAGTAGAGCCTACTACAAGAGGAGGCTTCTCCATTGGTATGTGATGATTAACATATAGCAAAGGAGATTTTCTGTGGCTCCCATAAGAGTGCACCTTCCTGTGGAATACCTCTTCACATGGAGTACAGCTAGAAAGCCTTCAGACTCTCTCACCTTTCTGGACTCCTCCATTGATATCTAGATTCCAAACACCCACAGCAATCTTGAACCCAGACCACTCCTGTCTTTGCAGCCTCATAACCTGCATCGTTTCCCCAACTGAGAGCAATGTTCATGTACATGCTGAGAAGTCAAATATATGCCCTCCCCTATTAAGCCCTCATAAATGTCTGCCATGCTTCTAATCTATTCAAGTGACTTTGTGTTCTTAAAACTCTAGTTGAGCTGGGCGTGGTGGCGCATGCCTTTAATCCCAGCACTCCTAGGCAGAGGCAGGCAGATTTCTGAGTTCCAGGCCAGCCTGGTCTACAGAGTGAGTTCCAGGACAGCCAGGGCTATACCGAGAAACCCTGTCTCGAAAAAAAACAACAAAACGAAACAAAACAAAATCAAAAAACCAAAACAAAGAAACAAACAAAAACAAAACAAAACAAAAAAACAAACTCTAGTTGAGCATACATCTTTTTATCTAGTTGTTTCCTACTATACCCCTTTGCCCATAACTACCAACATTTTGATTTTGGGTTTGTTTGTTTGTTTTTTTTCCTTTGGGGGGGTGGTGTTAATTGTATTGAGTTTATTGGTTTATTTCTTTTTATAAGGAATGTGGTAGACTTAGCTTGCCTCAGAATAGGTCTCTCTACTGGCCCAGATTGGCTTAAAATTCACAGTGATTCTGCCTCAGCTTCCCAAGTGCTGTGATGCTCTGACTGCACCATACTGCAGAATGTCACCCTTCAGCTCTGTTCTCAGAGTGGTTCTTATATGCTATCATTGCTCACACAGTACTTGGCACCTTCTTTCTCTTCTGCATCTTACCTAGAGGTCATAATTTGCCCATGGAGAGATGAGAACATTACAGTGACTGTGGAATTCATCATCAGTATCCTAGCGTGGCCCATAATAGTCACATGAAACATTCTATTGAATAAATTACCTTCCTGCTTACTCCCCTTTAAAAGCCACATCTTACTATATCCACGGATGGTAGAGTTCTCTCAGAAGTGTGGGTGCCATGCAGTAATGCTTCACAGAAGTGTTTTTCATTTTTCGTTGCCACTGGTGATTTTTGTTACCTGTCTAAATTTCGACTGTGTGATGCAATCCCTTTTTAGTGGAATGTCTGACATGAGAGGACACAATGCAGGAACAGAGCATTGTTTGTTCTACTTCAGGAGCTGTTCAGATCTGAGCGAGAACACAGAGGATATCACAGCAGCATAGGAATGTTATAGAGTGCTTTCAAAATGTGAAAATAGATGATATTATCAGCCAAAATAATTGCCACTGGTACCTTATCATCTTGTTGACATGAGAAGTTCATGCTCACTTGCTACATTATGGGCATCTTTTGAAATGCAATACTCTGTAATTAAGGTAACCACATTCAGGAAGCAGATTAATGAAATCATGATTTTTGATTTGATGGTGTTTTCTTTCCTGTAAAGATAAGTAGCGAGTATGGATTCAGAAACTGATAGAGGTGATCTAAACTAAAGAAATTACAATTGTTTTTTAAATTTCTTAGCATAGAGGTCATCATAGTCACAAACAGACTAAAATGCCATTTCAGCAATCACTATTGTGAAACACTAATTTCCCCTTTCAGCACAACAACTAGTGAATGTAAATCTGAGTTAGCAGAGACAAAGGTGTGCTCATAGATCTTGTCTGTGGAGCAGGACAAGCTATGGTTTGCCCTGTGCATATACCAAGTACTGGGAGGAGGTGTCATGACACACCAAGGGGTAATATCACTTCTTACAACACAGACCATCATAAGTTATCAAGTTATGTTTGAATAATTGTTTACCATTACTAAAATATTACTGCTTAGATAATTAAGTACATTATCTATGAAATTTTCTAAGCATAGAAAGAGCTTATTTGCTAAAACTTTTAAATATTAACGTTCATAACTTTATTACCATTTTCCTAGGCACATGGTTGTCACCCTTGCTTGGAACCTATATCCCTGCAGATGTACACAATAGTAAGCCATGAACAGTGCAATCCACGGGGCTAATTTATCTTCATGTTAAATGGAATCTGGCTCTCCCACCCTAAAGAAAAGAGCACTAGCCATATTTTCAGCAGCCCATAGCTGGGTTAGTGAGCACCTTTAGCAAGAAGGAATGTATTTCACCGAGCACAAGTGACATGTTTCATAAGCCCCTGGGAAAGCTAAAGTTTATGGGAGCTATGTGTACACCTTATATTGTAAAGCATTTAAACTGTATTAAAAATAAAAGGTAATTTTGAAGTTTAACTTTTTAAACCAGATATATGTTTCTAGGAAAATATAACATAAGAATTTTATTAACATGCCTCTACCACTTCTGATAGAATATCTTATTTAATTAAATGAGACAGGGTTATCTTGTTTAATTTCCAAGAAATGCAAGAAGGACAATAAAATACCACTTTAAAGGATTGCCAGGATTGGAATCTGTCAGATTTTAGCTGTGGTCTGAACATAGAACCATAGTGACCTTTTGTGGGACTTTATGAGTTAGGGAAAGGTGCAAGGATGGCTACCAACTACAGCATTGCTGTTGACTGAGGTAGAAAAGCATTCACAATGATGTTCCCATGTAAGTCCCATCCAGGGCTTTAAAGTTACAGCTATTCATCAGAGGAAAGAATTAAAGCAACGTGCAGTCAAGTCTCATCTGTACAAGAGAAGAGACTGGGAAAGAGAAGTGCGAAGCAGACTGCCAGGCCCAAAGCAAACCCATCATGCACAATGCACTGAACCCTGAACCCAGGATGGCTGTCACATCAGCTGGGATGAAGGATGAGGAAACAGACCACAAGATTCAACCATGAATGTGTCACATTCATTCCAATCACCTCTGCTGGCAATTGCCAAGACATGCTTTTATTGCGGTCTAAATCTTCATTAGTTATACTTTGTACTGCTAGTCCACTTAAATTATTTTCAAAGTATTTTATTTTATGAATCTGAGTGTTTGGCCTGCATGTACATATGTGTACTACATGGGTGCCAAAAGGTCTCAGAGGGCAGAAAATGGTGATGAGTCTCCTGGAACTAGAGTGGCAGATGGTTGTAAGCTGCTGGGAGTCGAATTCAAGTCCTTCGCAAGAACAAGAGGTATTTTAAACTACTGAGACACTGTTCCCCTATTTGTCTATCTTAAATGAATATGCTCAAATAGCCTCCTTTGTTCAAATACCACATGACACTGGAATGAAGTTTAGTCTCTTCTCTGACTATTAAATGTATTGAATATATAATTGAAACTACCTAGCAAATATCATGTGTTAGGATTCCTCTACATACTGCACAGGGCTGCTACATGTTATGCCGAGTGAGGGATGGAGGGATATCTGTGTGTACTTCTCTTCTAGAGCTCTGTGGTAAGGTAGACACCATTTCAAGCTTTTTAAGGGGGTTTTAGGTTTTTATCAACTGTTCTTACTTCATATTCTTTTCTCATTTTATGAGCACTAAAAAAATAGCGATTTCATGAATATTGGGTGTGATAAAGGTCACATGACATGTTGTTCTTAAGTGTTTTCAACTGTTAAAACTATCCCAGGTTTTGATGGTGGCATTTTTTGTTTTTGTTGTTGTTGTTGTTGATGATGATGATGTTGTTGTTGTTGTTTCTGGGTTTTGGGGTGTATGTGTGAATTTCTCAGATCTTGGTAGGAAAAACCAAGCCAAACCAAACAAACCTTGACTTAGGTTAGCACAAACGTCACTGAGAAAGCGCTTTGTGGTCTAGTTTACTTAGTCATCCTGGGGAATTCCAGCGATCAATATAGATCACTTATACTGTACAGTTTTTCCTAAAATGAATTACACTTACCAAATCAACCCCAAGCTCTCTCATCCTGTGCAAAGAGGCATCTGCTTCTATGGAGCCATCCCTATGGCCTAAGGCTTAGGTTCAGATATTATGCTGCAGTTCCTTCTTTATCTTGCATTGCACACAAGTTAGGGAAATAGGATTAGGAGTTAATGGTGTCTTATTTTGCAAATGTAGTTATAGCCTGTGACTCAAGTATCATGGGATGAGAGAACAGTCCCTTGCAATTGTTAGTCCACCAAATTAGTAAGAGGTGGTACTTGTGAACATGAGCATCACTTTATCTAAGCCAATTCCAGCCAAGCTTGCCATCCCAGGTTTTTATATGTAAGACTAGACTAGATCCTGTAGCTTTGGGGATTGTCTGGAGCTGTGAAGTTGTGGCCTCTGAATGCCCATTGCAGGCATCAACATGGAAGTCACTGTTCTTAAGTGCTGACTGAAGCCCACTGTTCTCTTTGGTCTAGAAGTCTGATGGAGACATAACAAGGTAAATTCAATTGTAATGCTCTTTTTATAAGACCCTAGAATCTCTAGAGTCTTGATATGAGCCCAACTGGCCCTCTTTCCTAGGATTTTATTTTACTTAAAAAGCTAATCTGCATCACCCACACAGTACTTAACATCTGTTCTTCAGTCGGAATGCAAGCATCGGCTTTTCTTTGCTGGCTTAAAAATAATTTAAAAACAAAACCCAGATAACTTTTTGGATGAATTTAGATAAGAGCAAGTGGAAAGTAAGAAGAAGCATGTTGAAATGGATTGTTCCAGGGCATTCTTGTGTCTTTACAGAACTGCGTGTCAGTTGTTCCTGGCACACAGTTTTGTCTGCATGCCCTGTCTGCAGCTAAAGCTCTTAAAATCAAAGCTATGTGGAATATATCAGCTTGACATTATATAAATGAGGCTGGACACACCTCTAAGAAGGCTGTTGCTCCAAGCTTCATTTTTAAAATCCTTTTCTTTCTGAGAAGAGGTTTTTCAATATTTCCTGGGTTGGCCTTGAACTTCTGGGGTTAACCAACTAAGTAGCTGGAAGTCTGGACACATACCTGACTTTAGCTGTTTGTTTTTAACAACAGTATAGTACGTAGTCTTAACTGTGTTAGGCATGAATGAAGGGGAATCTTTATCAGTCTAAAATATAGTACATGCAGTTGAGGGAGAACAGCGTGCCATAAACTGCAATTGGCACTATACTTTTACAGTCGCTAGGCTACTCAAGACAAACCTTTGTGTATGTGTGTTTGTCCAAAAAAGCCTCACTGTCAATGACGTGTTTTCAAAATAGTCCATGCAGACCCTAATGAAATGACAAGGCGGTTGTTTAGAAAGCAAGTAACTATTGTGAACTTACGAGCAGTTCTTATTGTACTTGTCCAAGCAGGGAGGCTGCTTCTCCTTTTCTCAAAAAAAAAAAAAAAAAAAAAAAAAAAAAAGTAAAGATGATAATAAGTTCAGAAAACACTTAACATAGCCACATCCTACTGAAGCATCACTCTCAAGTGTCTCACGGGTGAAGTCTGGAAGGAAACTTGATTTTGCTGTCAGTCTTGCTGTCTGGCTCCAGTGACCCCAGTGCCCTTCATCTGACTACTACTTGGGCCTCAAGGGCAGTCAGACAATACATTTTCAATAATGAAAATGGAAATACTCCTTTATACCAAGTTCAATTTTGTGATCTTCACCTACCAGGGTCTGTGTGATACTTGTCTGACTATGTGATTTACAGAAACAGTTGCCCATTTGCCTCTCTCTGGATGAGAGAAGATGGTAGAATATTCAGCTTAGGAAATGTGAGTGTCGCAAGGGCCATACCTTTTACCCTTTGGTATACAGTGCTCTGTAGGTTGGTGGTAAATGTTTGTTAAATGATTTGATAGATGTCGGATAGTAAAACTGGTAATGTCACTGTCCTGAAGGGTGGCATTGAAAACCATGCTGTAGATCACTGAAGCGACTTTTTTTGTTTGTTTGTAGACATTCCAGATTTTGGCGATCTTCCGACCCACAATGAGTTCCTATCTTTATGCAGATAAAAGAAATAGAAAGCAGTGAAATCGAGTCTAATGGTCTTTCTTTAAATTTAACAACCCAGTCATTAGCATTTTAAAACGTTAAAAATATTGATTTGCTTATTGATCTATTTATCTATTTATTCATTTGTTTGTTTGTTTGTTTGTTTGAGGGTTGTGCATGCAGAAACACAAATGCAGAGGTCAAGCATAATTCGTGGAGTTGTTTTACTCCTTTCAGTACATGAGACCTGAAGCTCAAACTCTGGTCATCAGGCTGGCCTGCAGGTGCCTTTATCATCCTCAGAGCCATTTGGCAATTATCTCACCCATCCTTAAATACTTTTAAATATCAAACATATTGTTTGAATCTTCCCTTGCTAAATATAGCAGAAAAAGTCTGGACGTCGGGCCTGAACAATGGATTTTAGAAATAGCAAAATAGGAATTGAAGGAATTAGTGGGTGTTTTTTCCTCTAACTTCTGTTTTCCATCCTCTGCCTCTTCTGAAAATTCCCATAAGCAACACAGGAGAAGCAGAGCTCTGAACAGGCAGGCCTGCCCTACTCAGGGACTGTTCATAGAACCCATGGAAAGGGAATAGTGTTAATTTTTCCATGCTTACTATTGGAGAGGAATCCTCTGGGATGGGGCAGGGGCTTTGTGTCTCCTCAGTTTGATGTTAACACTGTGCAAGGCGTTTTTGCAGATGTCTCAGTCAGTCTACGCATGTACACGACAAGAGTCTTTACTTCCAACTTCTATCATTTTGGGTAGACTTTGAAATGGAGGCTTCGTTGAACTCAAAGTGACTATGCATTGCTGTTTTTTTTTTTTTTTTTGTATTAATATTATGAACTGTTCTGTAATGATAACTCCCACTGTAACTTCCCTACTGAGATTCTAACAGAACTGGAATTAGAAAGTAGTTCTTTCACTAAGATTCCAACTGACATGGAAGCAGGAAAGAGCACAGACTAAGTGGCACTGTATATAATTTAAATATGTGCTCCTACTACATCTTCCATCTGATACATTTTGCCCATCTTTTTAAAAAAATCATGTAATATTTTGTGAACAGATTGCAAAACTTTGAATTTTGATAATCATGAGATGTGTGCACTAATCCCTAAAATGTCTCTTAATTCACATCATACACACACACACACACACACACACACACACACACACACACACAGATAGATAGATGATAGATAGATAGATAGATAGATAGATAGATAGATAGATAGACAGACAGACAGACAGACAGACAGACAGACAGACAGACAGACAGATAGATAGATAGATAGATAGATAGATAGATAGATAGATAGATAGATAGACAGGCTTAAGTCTTTAAAATGTTCAAATGTTTTTCATTTAACTTTCATATTAGATATCTAAGGAACCTAAGTTAAAGTGGTTAGAAGTAAAAACTTTTTTTCTAGGTCATTGGTTATACACATCACATAGTTCCTGGTCATCATGTGCATTCTACCAAAGTAAACCGAGTATATGAAAACATATGAAAAAGAGTGAATTTCCACTCTCAAAAGTTGAGCCATTTGTGGGGCCCACCTCCAGTGACAGTTCAGTTGTGGCAGTGCTTGCTCTGCATGAGTTAGGACCCAAGTTCATTTCTCCAGGGCTTATGAAGCAGATGCAATGAGTCCCTGGGGTGCCCGGCAAAATCAGTGAGCCCTGGACCAGTGAGGGACCCTACGTCATACAAACAAGACTGTTGGTACCTGAGAAAAGACAGCCAACATTGATTTCTCACCTCTATATGTATGTGTATAAACATTTGCACACACTCATATAAACACAATTAACCACATAATTGGCAAATAAAAAGTATCATAAAATAACTGAAGAACATGTTAGTCCTGATATTTTAATTAGACCTTTAAAATAAGTCCAAACACCTTATCCAAGGCTGTCATCTGCATTGTTGATAATCATACGTGTGACATCGTCTCCTGCTAGTTGTGGGAGGGATCTGAACTCACAAAGCCTAGTGGAAGGGCCTCCTGGAAGGGCCACTCCTGCCCAGGGAAGAGGGCTGCTTGCTTTTAGTGTCTAGAGCAGACTTGGCTTCCAAACAACGGTCCAATAAGGTGCCTGTAGAGAGACATGTTGTCAAATTGGCAGAATTGAAATACTATTTCAGGGAGGCGCAAGATGATGTTGCTGGATACATAGATGGAGTGGCTCTTTAGAAAGCGTTTATGGATCAATTTGAATCAATAGAAGGAAGAAATTAGTGTGCAGGGGCTGTGAGCAGCTGTTCTCTGGAGAAGAGTCTGGAATAAATGCAATTAGTATGGTGGTTAGGAAGACACTGGATGAAGGTAATCTAATAAGCATGAATTGGCATTAGGCAGAAGGCATGATCATGGGACCTGCACACTAACTGCTAAGGAATTTGGATTTTATCCTTCAGATGAGAAGTCACATGGTCAGTGACACACTATTTTAGGTAGATAAAGCCACACATCAGCAATGTAGGGAAAAAGCAGCAAAGAACCAAGTCCAAAAGACAAGGCGTGCAGTCAGTACAGATAAGTACTGACAATGAGAAGATCTGATGCAATGGTACTTTAGTGTAATAGATGCTGTTTTCATTGGACTTCCCAAAGAAATCCAGGGTTGCAATAGAAAAAACTGAACATAGAGAAAATGTGAGAAAGCAATGAAACGATTCATTCTCATTCCTTGGCTGTATTGTTATTAAAGTTTTAATTTTGGTTTAATTGGTTCATGTTGAAATCACCATTTATTGAGGATGTTTTAGGAGGATTCATTTAGGAGGATGTTTTTAATGGCTATCCATTATTCTGTAATTTAGATACAAGCAGATTGTTGCAACTTTATATTTTCCACGCTTTAATTATTTTGAATCTCATTATAAATCAACATCAAATAGTGTAAATCTCTTATTAGATACTCTTCTTCCTGCATCGATTTGGATAGGCGGTATCAATTACACACATTGTAGAAAAATAGGTATTAGTTGTATACACTTCCTTTGACCTACTCTCACATTAAGTATGTGATATATCATATCTTACCATGAGTTAGCATCTAAAATGGGACCAAAAATGTGAACTGCTTTATATAAAAGTGCTCAATCTTCCCCGCCCTTCCTGTGTAGCTTGCCTCCCCTTTTCTCTGTTTCAAACCACAGTGTGATGGAAATGTTAGCATAATACATGCTCTGGTCTCCACTGACTACAGCTTTATCTCTGAGGAGGCATGTTTCCATACACACTCTCCTCTAGGCACTGTCCAAGAAGTTCAGTTTACTCACACTATCTATAATACATTTACAGCTTTTCCTAAACCATGTATGTAGGTAGTCTGCCCCCCTTTAGTAGACAAAAGTGACCTCATTTTGTTTTGCATGATTTAATGGATTTTAAAGTGTTATCTTCTTATGCTTTTAGATCATTCAGTGTTCTATTTGAAGTTTGCTTATTTTCTTTCATCTTATTATCTTTTTAAAAATAAAGTCTAGATACTAGCCTACTGACAGTCATGATTTGTTAAGATATTCTCCAAGTGCCTGCCTTCTGTCTTAATTTTGTCTGATATGTCTATTATATTAAAAGCATGTAAGAGGATTCCTCAAACTCATCTTTGATGGTTTGGATGGTTCCAATCATTCGTTTTTAATTTTTAATTACTTGATTGCATTGCTGTCACCTCTTTTCTCTTTATGTGTATATGTACATGAGTGCAGTTGCCTTCAGAGGTTAGAAGGTAAAAAATTCCTGGGAGCTGGAGTTACAGAAGGTCATGAACATACCTGGTGTCGGGTGTTGGGATATATATTTAACCTCTGAACCATTTATTCCACCCGTATGTTTTCAAATCTACTGATATTATCATGCATTAACTACTAGGCTATATTCTAATGTAAGGAGAGGGAAAAGTAAAAAATAAAAGGGAATGTACAGAATGCACAGACTTCATCATGAGTCTATGTTTGACCTGTAGAGATATTAAAATGTTCTTATTTGAAAATTTTATATACCTCCTCTCTTCCCTCTAACTGTATGTGTTGTGTTATCCAAACAAACAAACAAACAAACAAATAAATAAATAAATAAATAAACAAACCCATTGAGTGCACTTAATGCTGCCTATATGCTTGACTATAAGATAATCTACTGAAGCATGACTAGAGACCTCATTCCTGAAGAAAGTGAATGTCCACCTCTCAATAGCTATCAGTTGCCAATAGTTTCTCAGTGATGGATGGAATTTCATGAACATTCCCTCATTCATGCAGGCTTTGCGGCTGGTTTGATGCTGTGTAGGTCTTGTGAATGTATTTACAAGCCACTATCAGTTTGCGTGTTCAATAGCCTTCTCATGTCTTTCAAATATGTTTCAGTGTAGATGTCTAGTACCTCTGGGTCTTATAATCCTTCTGCCACCTTTTTTTTTTCTTCAGACAAATGCTGAGTCTAATGGGGACAGTGTCTGATATAGCTGATGTAGTCTGCGGACTGAGCACTCAGTATCTTTTATTCTCAACATGCTGACCACTCTGTATTCAGTTATGGAGGTTGAGAGATACCCTAATTTACGTGTGTAAAGATAAGAACTTAAGGCCTGGGGTATTACTATTGGTAGACTAATAACCATAGGTTCTCCTCTATACCCTTTTTGTCAAACCATAGGCTTTTTAACAAATAATGGGATCAGGTATTGGTTACCTACCTGAAATTTGTGCACTATTGCAATACTAGGTATAATTTGGTAGGTCACTCAATGTTGTATTCCACTGTGTTCAGCTCAGTAAGATTGCTATTTTTCCCACATTGAGTGCAGAGCATCTTCTTGCATTGTATAAGCTAGCCAGGAGGGATGGATGCTCCAAATCAGGACCAGTTTGTATTCTCCATGTCTTGTTATTAAATAATGTGGTGTCTTCTGCACCCAAATCTTTTTATCACATTCTGGAGGACAAAGAAAAGGGAATATACTGCATTATTTAGGGATCTATGAGACTCAACTAATTGAAAGCAAGCACTGGTTATAAGCTTTGTAACAGTCATATAGATCGACAAGTTGTTTCCCTGGTGTTTCTCTTGGACCTTAATTATATATTTAAAATTTTTTCAAGTAAAATTGTAAAGAAAGTAATTTAAACTGACTGAGCAGATAAAGTTGTATTTGTATTATTTTGTGTAATTTTGGGAGGGTCATTGTGTTTTCTGAACTGTTGATCTTCATCATTTTTGGAAATGAGAAAAGCTTTTCTAAAGACTTAACATATGTTAAACCTGTACTTAGACCTTTAGTTATCTTTCCCTCTTTTTATCTCTTTGTTTAAATTTCTAGATCGATAACCTGTATCTGGCGCTGGTTTCCAATGGAGCCATGAATTAGCACATAGTGCATGTACTTTCAATTTTCTAGATGGAGTAAACAATATTCTCATCAAACTTAGATCCATAGATCGTGGTAATGGAAATAAGTGTCTCTTATACCCTATAGACCACGGCACAGAGTTCATCTGCATGAAGTTTTGTAAAGCAATTAGTTTTTGCTTTTCTTTTCTTCATTTTTTTCTAGATAAAATATCATACATGAATCCTAGATTGGCCTCAAACTTGGAATTCTCCTGTCTCAGCCTTCCCCTGTGTCATATTACAGATGTATACCATTAGACGCTGCTGCAACGCGATTACTGTTGTCTTGTGACGAACGTAGTCTTGTTTCCCTTTCCTTCCGGCATTAGTCTGAGTTTCTTGGTGGAAGTGAGGAAGAGGAATACGTTGACATTTTTAAAACAGTTAATGGGGGATTCTCTTCACTTTCAGCAAGTCACAGAAACCACGAGTCCTTCAGTGTTGCCCCCTTCAGCTTTGTCACTGGACCTGCTCAATAACGCTGTGAGTGCCTTCAGTACCTTGGAAGAGCTGATTCGTTACCTCGAGCCAGATCGATGGCAGGTCGACTTGGACAGCCTCTACAAGCCAACATGGCAGCTTTTGGGCAAGGCTTTCCTGTATGGGAAAAAAAGCAAAGGTAAGCTTCCTCTTCAGGTTAGAACTCACTTAATTCCCTTAACCATTGATGTTTTCTGATTCCTTTGTTTCTAAAAGGAAGAGTTGAGAATGCCTTCAGTGATACGCTTAAACAACTCATTTTATTATTATCTAAACACATGCCCTACTAAATGAGAATTTAAATGAGAGAAAAATCAAGAGATACTTCTGCTGAAAGTTCCAGTCACTCCTGTCTCAGCAAATATAATTTTGATGGGGCACTCTCTTTACTGTGACAAGAATCAATGCTTATTCTAATCTACATTGTGAGATTTTAAAAAGAAACTATCAGAGCTAAAACTGAAAGTTTAGGGCTAGAAAATGGGGATGTTTTATAGAAGTCTTTCTTGCTATGTAGCCCCTGGGTGACGGTTGCATCCATTTTGTAAACTCAAAGTTTTAAAGGGTAGGAGAAATTGTATTGACTCAAGATAGAAGTTGCAAGGTGGGATTCACAGAAAGAACACAACAGCCTTTACCTGTCTGTAAACTTTCCTTTGCAACCATTACTTTTGACCCAACTGGCTTATCCTCTTTGAATTGCAAAATTTCTGATAATTAAACCCAATCTCTCAGGGATGTAAAAACTGGGATACTAACCTCATTTCCAATAAGGTTAGCTAATTTTCATGGGAATGTCAAAAGTGTGAGGGAGCTGTATCCTACACAGATGATGCTGGGGAGAAGTCACAGGAAAATGGGACTGCTCTCAGAAAACTGGTCTCCTTAGCATCAGGTCAGAGAACAGTAAGGGGAATGTGTGTGGAAGGAACAGTGTTTAGTTAATTTGAGCCATTCACCGTAGCAGATTGCACCAAGCTTTTTGTAAACCCTGTCAGAAGAAACTTGACTCCTGCCTTTCTTGCACACCCTTGCAGCCTTCCTGATCGTGAGCTTTCATCTCTGAGGGTCACGTTTGGACCTGCCCAGGCCTGGCATGTCACTGTGCTGACAGACGTGGTTTCCTTTGAAAAAGTGTTTGAACATGATTATGTTCAAGGGCATGGGCAGCTGAATCTTATCCAGATGCTGAACGCTGCTACATATTTATCAGATCCAATCTTGATGAATAAGTTACCGACAGGCAGAGCTTCCCTTTTCCGCACTTAAGAGCAGGAAGCTGAAGATCTATCTACATGAGTTGCTGAACATCCATTGTACCTTTTTTTTTTTTTTTTCAACATAAATTAGATTATGAGGTGCATTCAGAGCCAGTAGAAGTGAGAGACTGGTTTTAAGCTCACATGGAATTTTTGGAGCAGTGATTCTGGATTCTATGCTAAAACTGTTCCTTTGAGCCAAGTCTTCAAGTCTGGATCCTTATGCCTGCTGCTCATAGATTAGGCCACAAGCTGGCTTATAATTAAAAGAATCTGGTCGTGATCTGGATTCTTTGAAGTATAACACCTTCATCGTCGAAGCACTTTGCAGTTTACGAAAAACATTCGCTTTTTAAGTATAAACTGGGTCTGAGGAGAGCAGTGTATACTTTTAAAACTTTATACAAACTAAAAACTGCAGGTGTGGGCTGATATCACTGGAGAAGATCAGCTCTCGTTCAGAGCCTTTCTACAGAGGAGCTGGGAAATACTTCTAAAAGCCTCTCATTAGACATCGAAATAGATTTTCCCCCAGAATAAACATATCACAACGTTACCACATTCGTCTTAGAAGGACCACCCTCAGGTTGCATTACAGTAATATGATAGCCTAGGATTGAATATCTGAAAAAAAGCAGGAACAACTAACAAAGCAAAATGTGTCTGTAATTTTCATCAGCAGGATCCTTTCTGGGAAAGCTTACAGTGTTGATAAAATTTCCTTGAGAAATCATGATTTACATTAGTGATATGGTCAGTATCTTTATTTTTTAGAAACAAATTATTCCATGTCTCAGGAAGCAACCATGGAAAGGTAAAGGAGCCCAAAGGCTGTTTTTTTCTGTGTTTTCTTTGCAAATGTTTTGCAGGGAGAAATTCACATAGCTTCTATTTTTTTCTTTTCTTAACTCTTTTTTTCTCATTAATTTAGCTGAAATTTTGCAGAATGCTTGTAAGGTTACTTTTTTGTAAGATTTTGCTTTAATGAAGCTGATAGTAGTTTGAAGCCTTTGGAGGCACACACCCATAAATATTAGACCCTTTAACTTTAGTCCAGGATAATCTGTTAGCACGCAGTAATGGGTTTTGGCTTATTTTTATCTATCTATCTATCTATCTATCTATCTATCTATCTATCTATCTATCTTCCTTTCTATCTATCTATTTATTTTTATATCTCTTTCTCTAACTCCAAGTTTTCATTCATATTGTGCAGTCACGGGAGGAAACACTGAAATAAGGTATTTTCTAAGTCAAGCTTAACAAAGCATAGTTTCAAAGGGGGCTTTTGACTTGTGAGTCAAGCATGATAAACGAGTGATGTGGGGTAGAAAAGTGTGTTTAAAAGTTCCCATTGTAGCAGGTATGAGAGTACACTCGCGAAATCCACCCCAGCCTTTTATTGTGGTTAAGTAAACATTTTAAGAAGAATACATGCAGACCCTTTTCAAGTTTTGTGAAATAGTATGTTTAGAAGTATGTGTGGTAGGTGAGGTTCCTTTTAAAACTGGGGGGTTTATTAACCTTCTGGAGACTTAGATGGACCATAGAAATTGTAAAGGCCTGCCATGATGCTGTGAGCTTTTAAACATTCTCTCTGCAACCCACCCCCCCCTCCATCCAGAAATAGACCTAGTCAGTCACATGTAGCTTTAAAATAAAATGGCAATGTGTCTATATCCCAATCATTCAGCAAAGGGGATGCAGTAGAATCAGTGTCGTCATTATCAGAGCACCCCTGTTAACATGCCTCGTGATGATTGGTCTTCACAGGGAGTTTGAAGCTATTCACTCATTTGCTTTCTGTTTTTGTTGTTGTTATTTTGTTTTGTTTTGTTTTTAATCTGCTTTCACAGGTTTGTTTGCAGATGAAATCCTTCAATACTCAAAGCTATGATTTCAGATGGAATTAAAAATGCTTTTTCAGCTGAGTAAATCTTTGACATGAGCCCCTTAGCATTGATTGGTCATTCAGTCACGTTCCTTACCTTTTCACCTCTCCTACAGTTAAATATGGTTATAGCCCGGCATGGTGGCGCACACCTTTAATCCCAGCATTCGGGAGGCAGAGGCAGGCGGATTTCTGAGTTTGAGGCCAGCCTGGTCTACAAAGTGAGTTCCAGGACAGCCAGGGCTATACAGAGAAA
>NC_034593.1:72052431-72061480 GCF_900095145.1 Mus pahari
ACATCTATCCTGGTCTCAAAGGTTACTCGCATCATTCAAAATAAAATCCGAGATATAAAAAAAAAAAAAAAAAAAAAAAAAAAAAAAAAAAAGGTTATAATTTTCATTTACATATTCATAACCAAATATACTCCTTAGAGATTTCAAAAGCATCCCTTAACAAACTATAGTAGTTTAATAAATTCAAGTAAGCAGTACTTTATTCTTATTTACTATCACATGTTAAAACTATTAAAAATTGCAACTTTTATTTATTGGAGTCTCACAATTATTGTTACTACGTAAAACTGTCCTTACATAAGAAAAACAATAATGTTTATTTCTATTTTATAACTTTTCCAGTGCTAGTTTAAAGATACTTAACCCAATTCTTAGACTTTCTATAATAATATATTTTAGATAGTTATTTACCTAACTTAAAAATTAACCCCAAAGAAATACAGGGATCTGAAATACTTAACTAATTTCACTTGAACTATTTCTATGGAAAAAGATAGACATAACTATAAGACAGAAATTAACACCACATTAGAAATATATATTCTGTAATTACTCTTTATGTAGAAAACATGGCATCATTTTAACATAAGTTTCCTGAGGCAGTAGTATTCATGTAGAGAAAAACAATGATTCTTTAAGGATTTTTCCTGGATATCTAATGAAAAGATATTGTGTTTGTTCATCACAAGCGAAAACTAAAGGGTGATATAGTTAAACAACTCACTTGAAAGAACAGAGTCAATGGTTACTGGTTAGACACTCCTCCATCTTTCAACAAGGCAACAATAGAAATCTGAAGGACTAATTGTTCAACATTTCAGGGGACATCAATACCTAAGACACTGGCACTCAGCTCTCCAACGTCTGTCTGCTCTTAACTCTGACATGTGTCATCTCTTTCATTGACTGTCCACTCATCTGTCTTCGAACACATTTTCTGCCTTCTCTTTATATTTTATATTCCTTATAGCCACAACCATTGCAGAGACTCCGTGGATGGCTTTCAATGAGCTGTTCTGCACCAATTGTAAGAGCCTGTAATCCTTCTTTAAAATTACATTGGCCTTTTAGTCAAGGCGTCCACACTCCTACGTGCTATGCCTCCCTGCAATGCTCTCTTTGTCTGCTTTTTGACTGAGGTTAAAAGGTGTAGCCCCTGTTCTCTATATAAAGTTTCTTATTTGTAGTTCTCAATGGCTCTGTTGGCTCGGTTCTTCATATTGCACAATGCCACCTCTTCATTGGTCACTAAGTCATAATGAAGCTTTGTTTACTATGAAACAGAAAGTCCAATTTGTGAGCTGTGGAGCCATACAACCTAGCTAAGATGAGAAGGGATATTGTTAGGGTTATCATCTGTGGAATAAACCAGATTGCTTTTATAAAAGGAGCTTAAAGAAATGGAATCAGGCTCAAAGTGTGAGCAGTTTTCTCTTTGTTTTTCTCTGTGCCTTGTAGTGGTGAATCTGAATCTTCTCAAGGAAGAGGTCAAACTCTACAGCTGCACACCCCGGAACTTCTCAGTGTCCATACGGGAAGAGCTAAAGAGGACAGATACCATATTCTGGCCAGGTTGTCTCCTGGTCAAGCGCTGTGGAGGAAATTGTGCCTGTTGTCTCCATAATTGCAATGAATGTCAGTGTGTCCCACGTAAAGTTACAAAAAAGTACCATGAGGTAAGTGCATCATTTTCTATGCAGTTTCTATGGGATGTTTTCTTCCCTAACAACAAAAGAATGAACCTAAACTATTCCAGTGATTGTGATCCTGTGGTCTGTCCTGGAAATACAAGCACCACATCTAGAAGGTGTTCCTATACTCACTTTTAAATCCAGGGCCTTGCATTTAAGACACTAACATTGAAAATGTAGAATGTGCATTGTGTAACTGTAGATAACAGCTAAACAGTGAAGTTTTGATTGGGGGGGTGTTACTGTTGCATTTTCTATAATACAGTGATCCAACTCAGGATTCGTGTATACTTGTCAAGTACCCCGTTACTGTACAACCCCAGCCCAAATCTTAAAAGATTTATGTTACTTTTATATTAAACACATCTTTTTGGGGACAAACAGTGTGAAGCTCTTCAACTGTAAGTTTTCCAAACTGTTAAAGGTGAATAGTTTAAAGACAAGCTTAGAATACAAGTCACTGTCTAATTCTGAGTAACGAGATCTTTGATAATTGTTTTTACATATGGTCCAATGTCAGAACATAAATACTGTGAGGACAGTTATACCTCATGGGTCATATTACATTTGTTGCCTCAAGCATCATGCTCCATGTTAGCTGTCTTCTTACTCATTGTTTTCCTTTGTGCATGGTCTTTTATGATGGTGAATTATCAATGAAGGAGTGAACTTGCACTGAGCAAGGGCAGTGTGATACTCTAACTGACTGACAAGGCGTTGTTGTTTTTTCTACTTTCATACTTAACCCAATGGTTTCTCTCTATCTCTAACTTCATAAATTTAATTACTTGGTTATTTGATGGTGACAGGAGAAAATGGAGGACAGAAAGAAGGAATGATAATGAGAATTATATGATCCATTGCCCCTACCTCTCCAAACTAGACTACACCACTTAAAGTTTCAGACCTTTCCTGGAATAGCTCCATCAGCTGCTAAATGTTCAGTCCACCAGTCTTCAGGTGACATTTCCTATTAAACCATAGCAGAAATGAACCCAGAGTTTCATGTATTCTAGGTGAACATCATTTCCTACAACTCAGCCCCAATTCAAGCAGTTCTACAATCTCTCTCTCTCTCTCTCTCTCTCTCTCTCTCTCTCTCTCTCTCTCTCTCTCTCTCTCTCCCTCTTCATTCTGGTGTCCTAATATACATCCTAATGTCCATATATTTCTATGTAATATTGTCTGGGATCCGCAAGCAAATTATCATTTCCAGTTGCATCTTCTAAATGTTACAACCTTCAGTGAAGTTTAAAATACACAAAACCTCCTGAGCCCACTGTGCAATCTGGAGGAACTTCACCTCTTAAACTGTATTCCTTTGCTACTGAGTAGAGAAACTATAGAGGTGGAGGTGGGAATTCACGACACTGGCTCTATTGATGCTCTGACTTACCTTAAAAACAAAACAGAACAGAACAACAATAACAACAACAACAACAACAACAAAAAACCTCATTCCAGGAAAGGAAAAGAAATATAAAGCAAGATTATGATAAAATAATAACAACACCATCAATTTTATAATTCATGACACTCCCACTAATTTAAAACTCTGTCATTGGTAATATAAAATGATATCCAATTATCTAATTAGTTAACTTTACATTAAAGGGATACAAATGCACTGTCTATTGGTCCAAAATTATGAAATGGACTGAAAATGTTCCTTTCAAAGTTCAGCATTTCTGATACTTCCTGTAGGACCTCGAAATCTATCTTTCAGTAAAGGAAACAAACTGATGATCAATGATATTGAGGCTTCATTAAATTGTTATCTATTATTCAAGTTTTAATAACTTCTCCTTTGCCCTAAGTGCAAATAACAACTTTATCGTGTCTAAATCTATTTACTCATGTGTAAAGGAAAGCAATAACTACAGATTACATCATACTATTATTGTGAGCTAAACTACGTAAACACATTATTATTGTGCCTGATACCCAGGAAGTATTCAAAAAATGTGAGCTAATTAAGCTCTGCTAGAATCAAGTGCTCCAAAATTATGCATGCATTCCCCAGGTTTCTTTTGTAAGTCTTCAGACAAAGAGCCATAAGCTATGATTTGGGTCCCTGTGGATTAATGATAATTTACAGGAATAGGAAATTTTCACAGTCTCTTCTTGGAGTTCTCTGTTATGTAGAGAAAGTAGGCAAACTGAACACTTTCATGTTATTCTGTGCTCTGGGCTTTGTTTGTAATCCAAACAACATAAGTTCTAGAATTTATAGTTTGTGTCCTAAGTATTGATTCCCCAATACTTCAGGTACTTTTGGTAGATTGCACAACTAGGCACTTTTCTCACAATACTATAGAGATACATTGTTAATTTTGCCATCTATGTTTTTGGCATGAAATTGGAACAACCTAAACTGTGGAAAAAGTTCGTTTCATAGAGTCCTCATTGTTCCTGCTGAGCATCCTTAGCATCATTTGGTAAGACCCAGCTGCAGAAACTAAGCTGTGGCAGAAGCTGATGCCTATGGAGTACATCTAATCCATCTCATCAAGTTTATAGATGACTTGAAGTGTAGCCAAGAAAATTAATGAGTGGCATAATTGAGCAAGCTCAGCTGTGGAATGATCGAGTTTCTTTCCACACTATATCCATGGTTGAGTGCATTGCATCAAGTGTAAATATTTGCGCAGTGTGAGAATAAGTGTATGAGAAGAAGAAGCTAAAACAACAGAAAAACAAATTGTCTACCAGTGCTTTCACAATCCTTGAGGTGAAATTATCTCTTGTATAACATTTAGGAAGCAATAAGCATATGGTGAGTCTTTTCAGTTTAAGAGCTGTTCTGTGTGCTTTGAGACTTCTGGCATTAATGCATCCTTTCTTTTATGAAATGACAGTAGCAAATGGCTGGGGGTTGAAGCTAGAGCAGAGGACCGTGCATATAACTTCAATAAGCAACATGAAAGAGCCTGTATGTTTTTCTTCGGTCTCCCAATGTTATCGTTTGTTTTTGTTTGTTTGGTTGGTTGGTTGGTTTGGTTTTTCAAGGTGGGTTTCTCTGTATAGCCCTGGCTGACCTGGAACTCACTTTGTAGACCAGGCTGGCCTCAAACTCAGAAATCTGCCTGCCTCTGCCTCCTGAGTGCTGGAATTAAAGATGTGCTGTTTGTTTGTTTTGTATTGTTGCTTTTGTGTTTGTTTTCTGATTTTTGAAATATTACTTGTCCAGGAAGTCAAGCACAATAAACAATGTTTTTTTAAAGGAGACATGTTTATTCCTTTATAGGTCCTTCAGTTGAGACCAAAAATTGGAGTCAAGGGATTGCATAAGTCACTCACTGATGTGGCTCTGGAACACCATGAGGAATGTGACTGTGTGTGTAGAGGAAACGTGGGAGGGTAACTGCAACCTCCGTCGCAGCATACACGAGCACTGGCATTCTGCGTTCCCCCCCACACAAGCAACCCTCATCCCCACCAGCGTTGGCCACAGGGCTCTCAGCTGCTGATGCTGAATATGGTAAAGATCTTACTCGTGTCCAACCAAAATCTCAGTTGTTTGCTTCAACAGCCTTCCCCATGCAGTACTTCAAGTGTCTTCTAAGAGACCAGAGGCACCAAGAGGAGTCAATCACACAGCACTGCCTTCTAGAGGAAGCCCAGACAATGGTCTTCTGACCACAGAAACAAATGAAATGAATGTAGATCGCCAGCAAGCTCTAGAGAGACAGCATTTCTTTTCCACTGACAGCGTGCTATATAGCTTAGTTGTCTTGATATGGGCAAGTGATGTCAGCACAAGAAAATGGTGAAAAACGCACACTTATTTGTGAACAGTGCAGAAAAACTTGGATTTCTCCCACATGTTTGCATAGATAGACAGATGCTCTGTTTTCTACAAACTCAAAGCTTTTAGAGAGCATCTATGTTACAAGGAATTAAATGTGCCATGCTAAAAGGAAAGACTGAAGCTTTCAATGCTTGGCAACTTCTCCACCATTTGGAAGAAGAGAGGTACGGTCATGGTTTGGAGGAAACATACCTGCACAGAGGAGTAGCCTTCCCTTCCCTTCCCTCTGAGGTGGTTTCTGTGTTTCATTGTGTACATTTTTATATTCACCTTTTGACATTACAACTGTTGGCTTTTCTAATCTTGTTAAATATTTCTATTTTTACCAAAGGTATTTAATATTCTTTTTTATGACAACCTAGAGCAATTATTTTTAGCTTGATAAATTTTTTTCTAAACAGAATTGTTATAGCCAGAAGAACAAAGATGATTGATATAAAAATCTTGTTGCTCTGACAAAAACATATGTATTTCTTTCTTGTATGGTGCTAGAGCTTAGCGTCATCTGTGTTTGAGAAGATGGAATGGGGAAGAATTTAGAATTGGTAGATCGCAGGGACATTTTGATAACAACTGAACTATCATCAATTCCCAATTCTGTTCTGAGAGCTACGAATAGAACAGAGCATGTGTAAACACTCATATGGAGCTATTGCTAACCTACCCCATTCTGTGGGAAACAGGAGCATAGCTCAGAGAAACACACTCCCAGCAACTGCAACCATTTCTAGGCACAGTGTTCTGGGCTATGCTGCGCTGTATGGACATATCCTATTTATTTCAGTACTAGGGTTTTATTACCTTGAAACTCTGCTCCATACACTTGTATTAATACATGGATATTTTTATGTACAGAAGTATATCATTTAAGGAGTTCACTTATTGTACTCTTTGGCAATTGCAAAGAAAATCAGCATAATACATTGCTTGTAAAATGCTTAATCTGTGCCTAAGTTTTGTGGTGACTATTTGAATTAAAATGTATTAAATCATCAAATAAAATAATCTGGCTATTTTGGGGACAAGTGTAAGTGTTTGTCTAAGTGTATGTGTTGTGTGGGGGGTGTGGGGGTGTGGGTACCCATTAGTATGAACATGTCTGTCTCTTTGATTCCAAGGAAAGGAAGATAATAATGTCCTAAGTTACCATCTTTTGCATTGTACAAAAATATCTGCCAGTTCAGCCTCCTGTGCCTTCTTTTAATGTCTTGTTGCAATGAAGTTCTTTTTTTTCCCAATGGTATTAATAGTAATTTCTGATTAAGTAAATTGTATAGGATCTGAAAGTAAAAGGTGTGTTGTAAAATGTGTAGTGATATACTATATGATTAGATGAAGTGAGGGGCAGATTCCATAAGTTTCTATTCCTGTCTTCATTTTCTATGGCAACATCTGAGTGCAGTATAGAGTAGCTGGTCTATGGATTACCCAGGGCATTTCAAAATATAGTCCTTCCATTCTAGGCACAGCTCTCTTTGGGGTCTGGTTTCTTCAGCACGTGGCTGTAGGCTTGGTGGAAACATCACATGTCCAGAGCCAATCTCTCCAGACTGAGCTTCCAAACAGTCCCCATTGACTGTGACCCTGCTGCTGACTGCCCTGCCCTTCCTCACACGATGTGAGAGACAAGTACACAAATAAACATGTTCTCTGTCTCATTTCTTGAACCTTTTGCCCTTTTGTCCCAGCACTATAGAGACCCGGAAATAACTTCACCAAGTATCATGGGAAGTATAGACTAGCTGGCCATTTACGGGTCTTACCGGCAAAATAAGAACTGCGAGAGATTACACTGAAGTACTTACTAGATGTGTTTACCTTGGTACTTCTAACCATTTCCCCTGGAAGTTTTAACATGTTTATTGTTCTCTTTGGTGGTCAACGTGATCCTAAAAGTATCACTCTGTTCCCTACTGTCAGGGAATGAGGGTAAGTATGAAGCCTAATTGTCTGTGGTCAATTACACTCATGATGCTTACAATGTTTACCAAAGCCAACAGAAGCTAACGCATTTACAGCACACATGACATCATTTTCTCATAAGTCTAAGAGGGGTTGACTATATTGACCACTAATTCCTTTGTATGTTACATCAGTGGCTCAGACTTCTGTCTCTGTGGCAAAGGCCCATTGTGCATAATGATGTTTATTAAACTGAGGAACAGCACCTAGTTACATGAAGCAGTCTTCATGATCATATGTTTTATTTCCGATTCTCATTCTTCCTTTCTCCTTCTCATCAAAGACTCCTTATAGACAACTTGGGCATGTGCGAAAGACAAAGCAGGTAGCCTTGCCCTCAGAAAATCAAACTCTATAAATAGATTCCCCACCCCCCCCCCCCCCCCAGTGGCTCACTTCTCACATGTTGAAGCCGAGTGAATTTTCTGAAGCCAAGTCTTTTATAATGAACCATCTCACTTCTGAGAGACCCAGGCTTTGTTTTCCTTTCCTGCTTCCTACGTTATTAGCAGCCATCATTGACAGCCTTTTCCTCCCTCACATGTGTGACTACCACACCCATCCAGTTTCTGCAAGTGTCTCCTTTCTGGCCCTGCCTCAGAGCTCTCTCCATTCCAGTAAACCGGTGTCTGTTTCCCCAGCCTAATGAGCCTTTGGCCTCACTGCTGTCTGATCTGCCCTCCACACCACTAAGAGCATTGCCTTTCAGCAAAGCTAATGGTGATGGGTAGAGTTTCCCCAGTAGAACTCTACAAAATTCTGTTTTAAGCCTCATATGGCACACCAAATCCCTCCTAAGCTCACTGTTTACCACTTTCCGTTCATTTTACACCATCAAGCCTGACACAGCTGTAGAGAATATTTGTGGGTTTTGAAAAATACCAGCATTCCTTCACATGTATGCTAATGTGTGCTGCATTCTCTTAGGAGAACAGCTCCTACACATACCCTTCTCACTAGGTTCATGCCAAGTGTCCATTCAAATGCCATTAGTCCCTCGAGCTTGGTTTCATTCTCTCCACTTACACAGAGACACAGAAATGTTTCAACTATAAATATTGTGGTACTGAGTTACAGTGACCTCATTTTGGTTTCTCATTAGACTCCTACTTTAATGGGACTCTAAGCAGGAATCATACTGTTTATTCTTTCACCAATGCCTAATGAGGCACTGAATCAAACTGGGAGTCAGTTAACAATTTGCATCAGTAAGTAGGTGAGATGAGGATGCAGGAGGATAAATGAGGTTGAGTAGAACATCCCTGGGACAAGCCCTGGGGCTGTTGAATTCTCTGACCTTCAGCTGAGAGATGAAGGACACAGGAGAGAGATGCTGCTGCTTCTCAGCTCCCCACAGGCCAGGCTACTGTTTTGTCAGTGAAGCAGACAAGGTTATAAAATTTCCTTTCTCCCTGTCTGGGAGATTGCTAACTATGTAAAGATGCTTGCTCCCCAACCTGACTACCTACCTGAGTTCAAGATCCAGGACCCACCAGGGGAAAGAAGAGAACCAACTCCTCCAAGTTGTTCTTTGAGTAACATATGGGCAGCATCTCTCATCTCTCCCTCCCTCCCTCCCTCCCTC
>NC_034593.1:72061856-72068766 GCF_900095145.1 Mus pahari
TCTCTCTCTCTCTCTCTCTCTCTCTCTCACACACACACACACACACAAACACACATACACATGCAGAGTGAGACAGAGACAAAAAAGAAAACAAATGAAACAAAATACTTTTATCTTTTTAACAATATTTTGAGATTTTATATCTGGTTTTCTGGTTGATGATTGACCTACTAACCCCACTTCATGCTACTTTTTATAAAGTCAAGATTCATAATTCCTTTACAGAATATTCATATCTAAAATACTTAAGATAAACTGTTGTCATAATAAAACAGTCTTTAAAGTCTGAACAAGAAAGCATGTCTGTGATGATGAACCATAACCTAACTGCTCATCTCTTTCAATGATTCTACCTCATCAACCCTGAGCCACCTTGCTATAGCTAATACCCAGCTCCTCAAATGCACTGATATTCCCCCCTAGTAGCTCACGCTAAGCCCCATTCCTGCATCTAACTTGGTTACACCCTGTGCAGTTACTAAACTGTTAACTACTCATCTTTTCAAGGATTGCCTCAGCAGGCATTTGAATCCACACAGGATCCAATTTATTTTATAACTCCTAAGTCATTATAGTAAAGAATGTCCAGTATAAATCTCTAAGAAACTGAAAGATGAAATACATCCCTGTCATCAGAATTTTCTTTTAAGGCCAATATCTTTATCATTTTAAAAGTTATAGATCTAAGTCTAAGTCCAACTGGCTTGTTTACAGAAACTATTAAGATACTCTAAAAAATCAGAAAAGAGTGTGAAGAAACCAAACCGACAGATAAACCTTGAGTATAGGAGTATAAAATGGGCAGATTCAGCTTTAGGGTTTTAAAGCTTACTGCAAAGTCACAGAAATGCTGTGACACAGTTAACAATGTCAGACACATGGATCAATGTGATAGACCTGAGAATCCAAAACTAAACCTTAGAGCTTTTATTCAGTTGATTTTTGATAGGAGTGAGAATCCAGTTTGGTAGTGAGGGTAGGCTGGCAAATAAACTATTCTGGTCCAAGTGGATGTTCGCATTCAGAGGTATGTAGATCCTGTCTGCATTAAACTCAAAACACCCAAAGGATGAGGCCGTCTTTTATATCAAAGATGAGACAAACTCAAAAGTATAAAAGGGACTATAGCCTGCAATTGGTTCTCAGGTGCAGTTGCAAAAGAGACAAAAAACAGAGAAAGGTTAAACAAGACCATGAAAATTAAAAAGCTTTGTGTTTTAATTAATGTAAAATGAAATGATTAGCACAGTGAAATGAAGTATGTGTAATTTATATGCTAGACTAGGGTCTTCAACCCGAATGCATAAAGAGCTCTTACAGCTTAATGATGATGACAACTCATTTGAAAACGAGAAAAGGTCTTGAATAAACCACTTCACATAATAACCTAATGATAACTAACACAAGACCACCAGTGATTAAAAAAATGGGCATGAAATTCATAATAAGATGTTCCACATTTCCTGACATGTCTAAAATTGAAAAAGACACATTCTGTAAAGGTCTAAATATATTTGAACCCTGTTACAAGATGTCCTGAGCATCGGAGCTTAAATATGACTCAACAATTCATTTCTTAATAGACATGCAACAGCCCAATGCCTGAACAAAAAGGTACATAACACAGTTTTGAAAATACCTCAAAAGTAGGAAATATCAAACTGCCTATCCAATGAAATGGTACTAGAGCTTGTTATGTTCCAACAATGGAATATCATTAAGCTGTAAGAAACAAAAATGACAAATCAGCAAATACCACAGGGTTCATGACTCTGAAAGCATTCTATACAGAAGTATCCATTCCCAAATGATGACATACCGTGTGAGTGCATTTATAGATAGACCTTTTAAAGTAATAGAGAGGCAGTGTATCTGTTTGTGAGGGAAGGAGTTGATAGGATGGCTGCTAATGACAACAGGTTATCTTGGTAGAGTGGTAAAAGTATTCTGAAATTCAATACTAATGATGCCAAGCTGAATATGCCTACTTGGTGTGTGTAACATATCCCAGTACAATCCTGCTTCACTGTTTTTACATATTTGACTGTTTTGCTGTTTTTAGGTATTTTATTCATTACTTTTGTTATTTGAAAAGGCTATATGCATATGTGATTTAGTCGTATTACTTTCCCCCAGCCTTTCCTGTCTTCCTCTCCTTCCCACTCACATCAGCTCATTCCTACTTTTTCCAGGTTCATGAATATTTATTTATTTATTTGTTTTTATTTTTTGAGACCAATTTACTATAATCAAAGTAGTGGGGTTTTGTTGTAGTGGTGGTGTTTTTTTGTTTGTTTGTTTGGTTGGTTGGTTGATTTTGTTTTGTTTGGTTTGGGGATTTTGTTTGTTTGTTTGTTTTTTAGCACAGGCACCTATAATACAGCAGATAAGTTATATAATACCTCCCAGAAGCAAGAAATAAAGTTAAGATGTAGATCATGTAAAAGTGTATCCTCTAGATCCATGCATTTAGTATACACCCTAAAAACCTGGGGCACAGGGTAAGATGACATCACTAGTCTCGGTGCTGCCCTATTTGGTCAAATTTCACATTGGTATCTGCCTTGCCAAGATGTTTGGTGACATCGTGTTCAATCAAAGCAACAGGCTAAAGTCATACTTACATGGGTACGTTTGTTTACCTTCACAGAAGTCATTGTCACCAGCAGGGTAAGCTGCTGTCCCAAGGCATCAGCTGCAAACCCAAGTCTAATCCTTGCCCTGGAATCGAGTTTAGTTTACTATGATGCTTTGGGTCGGAGACAAATCTGCAGTGTGAGCCTGAACCTTCCACATTATTTGAGGCAGGATCTCTCATTTATTGTTCAGTTCTGTATAGTCGATTATAGATGGCCAAAGGCCTCAGAGGATCCTAGAATCTACTCCTTTCTCTTGTTATAGAAGTACTCTGATGGTATACATGTTTCACTGAATCCAGATCTGTGTGGGTCCTAGGTATTCAAACTCAGTTCCTCATACTTGCACAGTAATTATTCACACACTCAAACATCTCCCAAATTGCAACACTACTTTGTTTTTATAGTAATACTATCCTGTTGATATTTTCACATGAACCTCAGAGACAAAATATTCAAATAGACTAGCAAACAAAACGACAAAAAATAAAACCTGTTTATTATGGAAAATGTTTAGTATCATGTAAATCCTTTTCAGCAATTGTAAAGTAATTTTATTTTAACACCCCTTTTGCTACTAAAATAAGTTATTTCCATTTGTACTTAGACAGCAGTAGGATGTATGTTTGTGAAAACACAAGTATTCTATATTTCAGTCTGAGAGACACAATATACCACATCACTGATGCTACTTAGCACCGAGAGTGTTATGACTACTCTGCCACTCTGTAGGGACTACTGGGACCTCAAGAGCTTCTCATTCATGAAATAAATTCTTTCACGGAACTTGGACAAAAAGTATAATCATTTCCTGAACTAAATCTGAAACCATTTTCTGAAAGTACATTTTCATCTACTTAGAAAAATACAAGTTAGTATGTTATACAGTGATTTTAATTGCTCTTATAAAAATATTGCAATAAGAAATTAAAACAACTTTTACTTCAAAGGACATTTTTAATTTTATAAATTGGCATATGGGTTTTAAGATATCATTATGGTGTTTACAAAGAATGTTTTAATAAATTATTCCTTTGTGACCTCCCTATCCTACTCCTCCCCTTGACTCCCCCAGGTCTTTTTTCCTTGTGTCCTTAAACTTTATCATACAAATTTGTATTTGTCTAAGTGTGCTTTTGTGCATGTGTGTGTATGTGTGTGTGTGTGTGTATGTGTGTGTGTGTGTGTGTGTGTGTACAGTCCAGACTAGAATTCACATATGAGAAAGAATAGGAAGTTATTGTTCTTTCCAAACTTGCTTCACATCATTTAATATTATGCTTTCAAAATTTATCCATTTCCTTGGAAATTTCTTAATTTTACTTTTTTAAATAGCGCAATATAATTTCATTGCATTTCATCACTCATCCATCTGCGGGTGAACATTCAGGCTGGACCTATTCCCTTGGAATTGTATAAAGCAGCAATGAACACGGTTGTGCAAATAGGTTTGTGGTAGGCTATGGCGTTATTTGGGTTTATGTCCAGGGTCTTATTTTATTAAGTGATAGTGCACTAACTACTTTACAGGTTGCTCATAATAAATGTCCCAGGGAAGAAACAAGACCAAAATTTATTTAGTTATTAAAGGAACAAGTCTGTGAAACCAACTCCAGTGAGATCGCTGAATAGACAACCAGCTCCTACGAGATCTCTGGATAGAGATACGTATTTGTGTCTAAATAGAGACGCACAGTACAACAATCATCATGCGAAAGCTGAAGAGACATTCCCTTAGAAAGCAAAATCTATTCTTTTCCACATTTAACAAGGAGGTATAAAGTCATCTCCTAATCCAAATACTTTAAAAGACATATTTGTATTATTTTTAATTACGTGTATGTGTGTGGTAGGATGTATGTATATGTAAGTGCTGCTGCTGCTGCTGCTGCTGCTGCTGCTGCTGCTGCCAGAAACCTTAAGCATCATAACCCTTCTGGAACTAGAGAAATAAGTTATTGTGGATGATCCAGTGTGAGTGCTGGGAACTAAAACCTAATACTCTGAAAGAGCAGGAGACAGTTGTAATCTCTTAATAGCAGTCACCAGATACTTTCTTTTTATTTAGAGTAGGATTTTTTTTCTCAAATAATATATTGTGCTTAGAATTTCCCCTCCATGTATTCCTCCAGTTCTTCCCTACCACCCATCCCATCAGGAACCACCCCCTTTTGCTACTTATTAGAAAACAAGCCTCTAAAGGATAATAAAATATGATATGAAGTGATAAATCAAAAACTAACACACGAGAATTGTACCAAACAAACAGAAGGAAAAGAACCAAAGGAAAAGTACAAGAAACAGAGACTCACTCTGAGGAATATCACATAAACACTAAATTGCAAGGGGCATATATGGTAAAGAGAGAAAAGAAAAATATAAATAAGTAAAATAGAAATAATATAAGTTTAAAATGTAAATATAAAAAAGGAAAAGCCCTAACAAGACATTATGAGACAAGGACCCCCCAAAGATTCCACTGAGTGTATTTTCTGTTGGCCACCTACTGCTGGGTCTATAGACTATCCTTAAGAGTTTGGAAGCAGAACCTCCGCCCCCCCCTCCCGCCAGAGCTCCCAGGGACTAAACCACCAACCAAAGAGTACACATGGAGGGACCTATGGCTCCAGCTGCACATGTAGCAGAGGATGACCTTGTCAGGCATCAATGGGAGGGGAGACCCTGGTCCTGTGAAGGATGGATGCCCCAGTGAAGGGGAATGCCAGGGCGGGGAGGCAGGAGTGAGTGGGTGAGTGAAGGAGGGAAGATGGTATAGGGGTTTTCCAGAGGGGAAACCAGGAAAGGAGACAACATATGAAATGTAAATAAATAAAATATCCAATTAAAAAAGAAAAAGAAAAGAAATGTAAAGTCAAAGGGGAAATATTTAATTAAATACCACGGAAATCAAAAATAAATCTTATTCTCCAGTGGTACCCTCTTAGAGGAAGCTAAATCTTCATTTGCAAGTAATTACCAAGAGGAGATTAGGGTTATGATTGGGGATATGTCTCCGCTTATCTTTTCAGCTCAGACCCATGCTGGCCCTGGGTATGCTACCTCAGACCCTATGAGCTGACATGTGCAGTGGTCCTGTTCTTTTATAGGGGCTTGTTACCTTGATGTCCTGCCACACCCACTCCACTGAAGACTCAAAAGTTTGGATGCAGTCCCAAGGCAAAGAGTTTCACGGAAACTTAGCCTCCTGGAAACTTTGGCATCCTACAGAACGAATACTCCAAACCTGTCTTATACTTGCTTCGTTTGCATTTCTCCAAGATATTTTATATTATTTGAAGCTATTGTGAAATGAATTGTTTCCATAATTTCTTTATCAGTACTTTTTCATAGCTATATAGGAAGACTGTTGAATATTTTCATTAATTTTTGTATCTAGCTATTTTTCTGAAAGTATTTAACAGCTGTAGGATTTTCCTAGTAAAATTTTAGGATCATTAGTGCATATTATCACCTTATCTGCAAATAGAAATACCTTGACTACTTTCTTTCCAATATTCATTCCTTTGATAAACTTTAGTTTTTTTTCCTTTAGCTATTTGAATAGTTATTTAAAAATAGACAACTTTGTCTCATTTCTGATTGTAGTGGGATTACTTTGAATGTCTCTCTATTTAAATTGCTGTTGCCCGTGGGCTTGCTGTAAATGGCATTTAGTATTTTGAGCTATATTCCTTGCATCACTCCAGAGCTCACATCATGAAGGACTATTGAATTTTTGTCAAAGGCCTTATCTCCATCATTCAAGATGATCACTTGGTTTTACTTATAGGGTAGATAACATTTATCGATTTACTCACAGTGAACAATCACGGCATGTGTAGGATTAAGCCTACTCTACCATGATGATGTTTATGACATAGTTCTGGATTCAGTAGGCAAATATTTTATTGAGAATTTTTACGCTTATCTTCATAAGGGAAATTGATATGTAATTCTCTTTCTTTCTGGGTCTTTCCATGGTTTAACAATCAGGTAACTATGGCCTCATAAAACAAATAGGACAATGTCCCTTTTGTTTCTGTTTTGAGGAATAATTTGAAAAGTACTGACATTATCTCCTCTGTCAAATTCTCCTAGAATTCTGTGCTGAAACCATCTGGTCCTGGGATTTTTGTGATTGGGTGATATTGTTGCTTCTGTCTCACAGGGTTTTTAGGTCAGTTTAAATTGCTTATTTGACTTAAATTGGGTAAGTAGTAGGTATTGAGAAAATTACCTATTTCTTTTAGATTTACTAATTTTTTTTCTTTTTT
>NC_034593.1:72070542-72073081 GCF_900095145.1 Mus pahari
TGCTACATATACAGCTAGAGCCATGAGTCCAACAATGTGCTTATCATAGCATTCTAAAAAAAATCATCCTGACCTTAAAGACCTACCAAATGCTCTATATATATATATATATATATATATATATATATATATATATATATATCCAAATTACTTTCCTCAGGTATATCAAGCCTTCTTAATATATTAGACAATGGAATTATCTATGGCTACAGAATCATGTACAACTCTAGGCAGTGTCATGATATTATAAAGACATAAATTCCTGGTTTTCTTAACAAATAATACATCCCCCAGTTCCTACTATTTTTCTTTATTTGCTTAATGAGTTGGCCACAAAATAGACCACATCATTAAGAAATGGGAATACTGTCCTTCATAACATAAGAGACATATTAGAAACCTAGACTCATAGGTCGTCTCCCATGTACTAAGTCTCCCATGTACTAAGTCTCCCATGTACTAAGTCTCCTATGTACTAAGTCTCCCATGTACTAAGCAGTTTAGCCACACACCCCTAGAGATGCAGAAGATATGCCTTTCCTTTCCTGTCTGGGTCAGATGGATAATGAATTTGATCTAGATATTCTCAAAGACTTCTGGTAATACCTATAAACTAAGTGCATTCCAGGAGGAATGGCACTTCTAACCAGTCATGATGCTATTAGACAAATGACAGGAATGAGAAAGCAGCTTCATTCTACTTCCATTCATCTACCCAGTTGCTAATATCTGTCACATGAATACTGGTGTGTGAAGCACCGATCTATTAGTTATCTATTCACTCATGTACTTTGAACTTGCAGTCAACCCTAACCTTAGATGCTTACCATTCAGAAATATTAAGCCCCATGATTCTGATTCCTGAAATAGAAATGTGTGCTTTCATATTGCAAAGCTGTCACTGATACCATGCTATGCTTTGCTCTGTGCTCTCTCCTGAAGTGCTCCTCCTGTTTCCTATCTACCTTCATTCAGTATTCTCTTGTGATAAAGCATTGCATTTTGGTTTCCTATGCCAGTTCCTGTTCATGAGTTCTTGTTGTTTTATATACCTTTTCAGCCTCAAACTCTACTCCTGACTGGAAACACCTTGGACTGGCTGTTCATTTCATATTGCTTAGCACCCTCTCTGTTCTTCCTGGGTTCTAGACCAGTCCAACAAAACTATCTAGCACTGTATTCTATGAATTCCCCTTATATAGAATTACTCTAACCCATTCTCTCTTCTCAGATTTGATGTCATGTTGGTTAGTGAGCAAGTAGCAGTCACCTTTTGTCACGGTTATTAACATTGAAAACTTTCTAAATACCTTTTTTTTCTATCAACTTTAGGGTACACAGTATCCCTCTAACACGAGGTCAATTTCTTGCTGAAATGACCCCAATCTACATACATACTCCGTTTCAGCTCAGATCACCATTATCAGTGAAGTTCTATCAGTGTCTTGGTTGTTCTCAGGATGCTCACTGTCTTTGCAGGCCCCTTCCTGTTTCCCACAAAACATCCAAAGTACACCCTTGTGGAAAAGACCCATTTCAAGCACAGTTCATCACTATTTCAATTTTTCCTATATTCACATTGTGCATCTGAGCTCACACAGCCTAATGCTGCCTTTAGTTCTGTTCAAATACTCAAGTAAATACTTTTTGTCTTAAATGCTTGCCTTCTTTTCTTTATCATCAAAACCTCTTTGTGCTTTCAGAAAGCACAACTATCACTTCCTATAAAGTCTCGATTTGGAATGCTCCCATCACGTGTGTGCTTCTTCTTTCTGAACAGAGTTGATCTTATAAAGATCAGGCTGAGTCTTTACGTAGGGACTCCACAGCCAAGTCACTTCTAACACTAATAAACCCTGAAGCAATTTCTTAGCATCTTTTGACATGACACATTGCTAATGAAAATGCAGAGATCAAGAGGGGAAATCTACAGATTAAGGAAGGTATTAAGCCAAGTGGCTGATATACAATAAGTGCTACAAATTACTATCTCCTTCCCTCATGGTCATTTGAGACTACTGCACAAAACTTCATCTTCATAGGGAGAGAAAGTGTGAGAAGAAAGAAAACTCTTCTTCAGTGTCTTGATTCTTAGAATAGAAACAAGTAAATGGTTGCTACACCAAGAGTCTTCCCTAGTGCAATGCTGTGTCTCAGTGCTTGTTCAGTAACAGAAAGAGAACTACACTGGGAATCCATCTAGATTGCACAGGTATCTGTTTATCTCTCCACAATGCACCCTTTGCTTCTGTTTTTATAAATTATCATTTATTATTATATATTATGTGTATGTGTATATACCTTAGTATATGTGTACCATGAGCATGAGGGAGCCTACAGAGGTCAGAAGAGGTATCATATCCCTTGAAGCTGGAATTACAGTCAGCTTTGAGTTGTCAGTTGGGTTCTGTGAGTCTGAATGTGTGTTTTCTGCAAGAGCAACAAATGCTCTAGCCACTAAGTAATATCTCTAAGTCCAGCAGGCTTTTATTGATTTACTGCCAAGTACTCTGCCATTGCTCTCTTGGTTCTTCTCTCT
>NC_034593.1:72073242-72079471 GCF_900095145.1 Mus pahari
CTCTCTCTCTCTCTCTCTCTCTCTCTCTCTCTCTCTCCCCCCTCTCTCTCTCTCATCCTTCTTTCATTTTATTACAAGCAACTGCTATTGAATTCCTGGGGTTCAAGAAACTTTCTGTATGAGCCTTTCAAGTTGCTGGAAGAACGAACAAAGATGGTTGAATCAAGCCAACCTCTGGCATTTGTTGTAACAGAAGATATTCTTGTAGTCCCATGTCCCTTTATCAACCATGTTGTGTCTGCAGCCACTCCTGAGTTTTGTTACTGTTGTGGTCATAAACATGTGCCTTGCATTGCTTCACTGTTTTGCCTTATATTGTCTTATTGGTATATCCTTGCATTTGTGTACAGATGCTCAGTCAAAAAGTCACTCTTGTCTCTGTTTCCCCAGCCTTTGCCTCACTGCGGTTCTTTCCTTGACATTTCTGCACTTTCAGAGAGGTTTCACTTTCTCACCTAATTCACCCATGCTGTCAGCTCACCCACTGGAGATGTATTTTTGGTAGAGAATGAGAAAGTTGAATTATAAAGATAAAAGGCACAGAGCTAATTTTCTAAGGCTGATAAAACATTCTTGATTCAAACAAGGTTATGAATCACAGTAGCCACTAAAGGAAGCTAGAAGGTTATGTAATATCTGTTGATGTCTGTATTTCTGCAAAAGGTAATGGGAATAAGGCTGATTCTGTGATGGGCTAGAATAAACCTGGTCTATTGGATGAGGCCACACAGTAGGAAAGAATATGTTTCCCTGAGATACTATCATTTCATCAGCTCTGCAGTTAACTTTATTTTAGTGCCCTTGAAAGCTGCTCCTACAAATCAATGCTGCTACAAGTGTCTGTGCAAGGAGACAGGCTAGCACTTCCACTGTAGATATAAGTTCTGTTCAAGGATGCTGAAAAGAAGCTAGTGAACTCCACTCCGTGCAGAACTGCAGGAAGATTCTCAAGGATTAACTTGCCAGATGTACGTCAGAGATAATTACTCAGAAAGGAAACAGAGCCTACTTGGGTGAAATTATGGGAGAGATGACAAGGAGTGCAACAAAGGCGTAAGCATATTAACCTCTGCTCGATTCTGGACTTGCCTCCAACATTGTGGCCACCTGACTTTCACGTGGTTAGAATCAAGGATCTTCTTTTGTCAAAGTCCTAGCCCCTAGGAATGCAGTTTTCCTTACCATGGGGCTAGAAAAAAGACTCATGGCCCAGAAAACATCATCCTGATTTACATAGAAGAAATAGAAAAAGAATTCTAGCTTGGAACACGGCCTCAGTACTCTCTCAAATTATTAGCTGCCTTCTACTGTATTATTTCTCTGTTTAAAATTTAGTTTCATATTAGCTTTCAAAAGTCTCTATATTTTTTCAAGTAACTTATAAGTGACAATTCATGTCAACATCTAGTGCAAACATGAAGACCAATAAGAAAAACCTTCTCTGATAAAACAAATTCAAGAAGAGTATCTTGAGTGAATATCTTACAATAAGGTATTTCTTCATGTTAACACTTGAATAATTTTTCTAGCCACCTTTAATAAATTTTGAGTAGAGTGTCAATGGCCCCTCTTGGTATTTGTAGTTAGCACTGTGTGATGAACTTTTTATCCATTTCAACATATATATATGTGTGTGTGTGTGTGTGTGTGTGTGTGTGTGTGTGTGTATTATGTTTTGTTACTAGGTAAACTTATTTTTGAATATACTGCTGAGTTGAGTTCTATGGTATGTGTACATTATGAGGTTAGCCCAATGGAAAATTTATTATGAATAAATTACAGCTGAGCACAAGTGCCGAATTTGTTGGTAATAATAATAAGAATGGCAAAAATTTCAAGGGTCTCTCATTTTATCTGAATGTTCGAAAATCCAGGCCTCTTCTTCCTGGCAGAAAATGTTTTCCACATCTTAATTTGTGTATAATCTTGGGACAACATCAAGGCATTAATGAAATTAAGTTGTCTGATTCTGACTGAATGTTTCTTGTTCATCAAAATTCTGTCTAGTTAGCACGTTAATTTTTTAAACTAAATTTCCTCTTAGGGCATAGTTTGTGTTCTTCTTGTCTTGTATGCAGATCATTAATCTGGAGAAATGATTTTTTTCCCTTCACTTGTCTCTTTGAAAAATGCTTTGTCGAATTCCATCATTTTCCCTGCTCCATGCTCTCCCAGGTGCCCTCATTTTATGTGGCACCCCCTACTCTCAGTGTGGTAATACTTTTACTTTCATTCCTTTAATTATTATTAATGTACACATATGTATGTAGGTAAAATCTTGCTGACTCTGTTTTTGTTGTTTGTTTAAATGGTATCTCACTGCATAGACCTCCAATATTCAAACAATAAAAACTGATCTTATGCATAAATATAATGCTTTTTACAAACAATGAAAAGCCTTGAAAACCAACATTAGCCAGTTGGTGGTAGCTCACACCTTTAATCCCAGCACTCTGGGGACAGAAGCAGTTATATCTCTGAGTGCAAGGCTAGCATGGTCTAAAGAACAAGTTCCAGGTCAACCAGGGCTATGCAGATAAACCCTGAAAAACTACAGGAACAACAGTAACAAAATAGTAGTCTTGTTACTTGCTGGTATCTGTAAAAGAGAATTTCATTCACTTGATAATCAAATAGTGAATAAAACTCATATTTACCTTTAAAAGTGACTTCTAGTTCAAATAGAAAATGCATTGAGTTCCAAGTATATTTGGCTCTCTGTGTATCTTGATAACTTTCATTATTATTTTTCAATTATTTGGGAACACATCTAGACAAGGATGATCTTTGTCACATGGATAGTTTGGTACTTGCCATTACAACTGCAATTAAATTATCTATAATCTGAGACCTTTATGCATTCCTGGGAGCTGCTTCTATGTTAATGGAACCTTCCTGGCACTGAGTAGACCTAAGTAGCTAGCAGTAAATAGGTCTCAACTTCAAAGTTTCTAAGGCTTTTGTAGCATAACTGACAGGCTTCTAGAGAAAGGAAGAACCATGGTTTACTTAAGAGAAAAACCTTCCTAGTTCTGCATTCCCAAATTATAACCTTATGTTTGTTCTTTATTTAGCAGTGGAGGTCAAATGAGTTAGGCCCAGTGAGGACCTCATGAGTGATAGATACGTGTTCCGTCACTGAGTTAAAGAAAACACTGTACAAGTGCTCGTCATGTTTTTAATGCACAGAAATAGTGAGAACAAGAAGAGCACTATGAGTTTGTGCAATTATATCAAATTCATATAATATGATACCCCCACACCCACACATATATGCACATTCACGCACAAGCACATTTACACATACACATGGAGATGCAAAGACAAACACCACATGTACAACTCTGCATACAGGTGAACAATATTAAAACATATCAACTGTGGAGTTTCAAAAAATGAATATGATATTGAATCTTGCTCTCTATTGAGTAAATTTTGGAACTGAATGGGACATATGATGAATACTCAGTGTTTGTTGTAGATAAATGTATAAACAACTAAAATACTAAGAAACTAAAATACTTTGTAAATAGCAAAGGCAAACAAAAAAAAAAATCCCCTCTTCTTGCTCCCTTGACTCTGGGGAATCTGTGTTTTATCTGACAATTCAATTTTGTCTCAGATCAAACACAGAGATTAGATCAAGTGTTTAAGATACTTTGCATCCAAGATTTATCCATCTGGCAGTTTTTCATGATGATATTTCCCACTGCACCTAACATTCTTTCCTCTACTGTTTATATCATACCTTAAATCCTGCAGACACATCTCAAGTCCTATTTTTAAAGTTTTGGATTTGTTCAACGTCTTTTCTCCCTGGGTGCTGCTGTGTGGGGAGACCCATGCACTCATTAGTCACAACTGATGCTTTTCCATGTGTAACAGCTCATTATTGAGACATCGAGTGCTAAGTCACTAATGTTACATTTCTAAGAGCATTTCTTTTTCACATTCGTGCCTAAATGAGAAGTGGGATTACTTGATGTGCCTTGACATAAAGTTGAAAGCTAGAACAAACCTCTGCTAAATAGTTTATCTCAGGGCTGTGGATATGTAGCTACCCTTCCCACTGTACTTTCATGGATGAATTCATTTACACTCTCTTCTTGGTGTCCAGTGGTTCCAGAAAATCTATTTCTCTCATAGGTCTAAACCATTCTCATGGTAGTAGAACTCAGAATCTGTTTCTTATAGTTATTTGGTCACTCCAATAACATACTTCCTGGGAGAGCATCTAGCAACATGGTGAAAAATCATGAAACATGCAGGTTACATGTGGCATTCTATGGTGCGAGCATACACAGGTGAACCACTCCTCAGCAAGTATTAGCATTGTTGCCTTGGAAAACTTGACAAATATCACTAAACAGCAGATACCTCAGTTCTAGGAGATAGGGACAAAAGTAAAACCTACTTTATTACATGAAGAAATAACCAAAAGAATATGTTTTTAAAAAATCAACTCAAATCTAGAACATGCTGTTTAAATTTTTTTCAAAAAGGGGTGCAGGACTGCTTAGAATTCATTATCTCCCGTAGATCCCAAGTCGGCCTCAAATTCAGGACTATTTCAGAACAGCGGAATCTTTACTGGCATTACAGGTGAGACTACAGGTACAATCCAGTATGCCAGGCTCTAGAACAACCATTTTAATCAATTAGATGGATTCAAATTTGTATTTTCATCCAGAGACCTAAGCAGAGGCTGTTTGTTCTTATCCACAGCATTATGTGGTTGGTAAAATGACTAGACCTTCATTTGAGAATACTTTTGAAGCTTTTAGGGTAGCTATGATAAATAGCCAATTATGTTTGAAATATCACATGCCTTATTGGTGGTGCTGGTAGGCAATAAGACATAGGAGCAACCTTATGGCGGAAATAAAGGTTGATATCTCGTAAGGTGTGAGCATATGGCTACTTGCGAATAAGAGACTATAGAGGAGGAAGTAGGGCCCTGAAAAACACTGAAAAATTGTTTTTAAGAATCCTGTGTCTAGCAGAGAGATCTGCCTATGGACTCAAGGCAGTGTACAGGAAATGTTTAGAGGCTGCAAAACAAAGAAGCTAGATCAGGCAAAAAGTGGTTGGCTTTCCTCAGAGCCTTCATATTTTTTCAAACCCACTGGAAAAATATTGCTTTAATATCAATTTAACTATTTTACTTATAGTAGACATAAAAAGTCTATGAAAGAGGGCAATGTAAAAAATAAGATATATAAATGAAAGTGTAAAAATAGTAAATCATTTAAAAGCAAATTAATTGAACTGGAAATTGTAGACTTAACACACATATGAACATATGGATTATACCTCATCTCTTTCTAATGTTCTGGGCTGTCACACTGTGCAGCATCCCCTGGAGATTATAGTCTTATAAAAGCAATGTGCCAAACTTAAAACCTGACTATGTGGCTTGAAACATAATTTTTTTAAAAAATAATAAATAAAAAATAATTTCCAGCTTGGAAATTATTCACTAAATTATAAAATTTGATTAGGGATATATGTCTAAAGGAATCATAAACTCTAGGGTAGAACTGTCTGGCACTGTTTTTCTAAGTGAGCATGTTGCCAAAGTGACATCTAAATATTTATGTTTAAGACCATAGATTTGTTCAGCTCCAACCTCTGCTCAGAGAAGTTTCTCACTACAGTGGGTAGTGGTTCAAACTGCAGAGCACAAGCAACTTTGAGTGCTCAGCCCTCAGACCCCTCCAAGGTTCAGGGGGCATCATAGGGATGGGGAGGAAAGGCTATAAGCTTTTGAGAATGGGGAAGCTAACAGAAATGCTGTCTTCAGTTCATGATGTGGTTGTTGCTCATGTGAACGCATAGGAGCTAGTTACCTGCACCGAGCCTATACACAGCAAATCTATTTAAAGATTCCAACCTGGGTGGGAAAGAGCTCTGCAGAGTCCACTCTTCACTGCTAGGTGACAGATGCTGCAGGAAGTGACTTTTTGAGAGCGCGGTGGTCTCTTGCATGTTTCAAAGGTGACATCCACATATAGATACTAGCAGCACTAATTTGAAATAGTGAATTTTAAACAATAGTTAATTTCATAAAGGAAGACATGAGGATTTGAGAATGGCATGATGTGGTGGTCCTTGGGAAAGTGAAGGGTGGATATGATCAAGGTACATTGGTGTCTTAGTCAGGGTTTCTATTCCTGCACAAACATCATGACCAAGAACCAAGTTGGGGAGGAAAGGGTTTATTTGGCTT
>NC_034593.1:72079946-72114055 GCF_900095145.1 Mus pahari
TTTTTTTTCCGAGACAGGGTTTCTCTGTATAGCTCTGGCTGTCCTGGAACTCACTTTGTAGACCAGGCTGGACTTGAACTCAGAAATCCGCCTGCCCCTGCCTCCCGAGTGCTGGGATTAAAGGCGTGCACCACCACGTCCGACCCCTTCATTTCTAATTTTTTTTTTCCAATGGGTTGGTTAGCTTCTTTGCCCCAGTGAGGTCCATGTAGCTGCTCCTCTGAATTTCCCTAGTTTTATACACTCCCCTATTCAGTCAACTTCTTAATTCTTACCTTAATTTTTCCTTTCAAATTTCATAACTACAAATTTGTGAAGAAGCAAGTTTCTGCCTGCCCCAAAATCTGACCACTCACATTATTGATATCACAGACTAGATTTCAGGAAGCAAGGAGAAGACAGGATTCTGTGCAGATGGTTTATTGACAACTTTTGCAGGTTCATCACCACTGAAAGAAAATTTACTGGATTCTGTAGATAGGGGCGCCAAGTTCTCTGGGGTCCTATAGTAGATCATTTTCATGGGTGTTTTTCATTAGAATGATGAGCCTTTGCTGCCTTGGACACAGCCACTCTAAGATATGGAGGAACTGTTATTTTATAAACGTATACTCTTCATAGCTAAGGATGAGTACAGAAAAACTTACAAATGAGCTCTCAGACACACCCACACAGAGACTCTTTCAGACACACACTAACACATGCATGCACACACATTCACACACACACACACACACACACACACACACACACAACCACACACAACCACACATTTACACTGCAACTCCAGTGTTCTTATCTGAGATTCTGGTCTACCAAAAAAGATTCACATCTGGTAGCACTTCCCCACTTCAAATGGTCCGCCTACCGTTCTGCCACCACCCCTGAAAGAGAGAAGTAACAAAAATCGTGGCCAAGACATATCCAGATGAAACAAAAATCCCAAAGTCTTCCTCTCCTGAAAATGAAATGGATCTACGCCAATTGCCAACTCAAGTCAAAAATTCCATGTCTCATGATGCATCCTAGGAGAACATGCAGGCAGGATGTATAAAAGTTAAAATGTTCTTCAAGGGCAAGAGAAGGCGATAGCTTATGTAAGATCATGCTTTCTATCCCTAGCATAGAAACAAATGTATATGATTATGTGTGTATCCTCAAACATACATTTGTGCATGTGTGTGTCTAATGGAAATTCAGATTCTGGCTTCGAGAACACAAACTTCTTTTATGATATAGTTTTTGAAAGTTCTAGAAACCAAGGAGATGGAAACAGTAGCCTGCTGTGATGAACAAAATGAGCTTTCTACGCTAATCACACCATAATAGCACACTTGAGTTAAGTCTACACACGCCAAAGTGTCCTTGTAATTCCTGATCAGAGATGAAACATTTTTCATCTTTTACTTTAAAATAGTTTCTTGTCTGTGCTCCTTTAAAGCACACTAATGCATATGCTTGTTCCTTTGAAAATGTAAAGCTAAATGTTTGTTTAAAGTACATTATAATTCCCTTTCCCATCATTTTAAGATGGCACTTAAGGAAATAAGTGCAGCATTCCTTATAGTAGAAAAGCCATGAACGAGGCTCATTGTATAAACATCTTGCTCTGTGGCACTAGCATTAGCGTATCACGCCTATGAAAACAACACTCAATCATGATGCCAGAGTCTGGGCACTGTCTTAAATATGGTAGCTGAGGTTTAAACTCTTGTAAACACAAAAGAATCACCCTGAATGATTTCTGGGGCGGCACACTTTTAATGTATTTCCTTCTTCATTCTCTTTACTCCTAAGGGAAAAAAGAGAAATAAGCACAAGAAATACTTCCACATGCACAGCCACAGTGGCCCACCCACACTCAGAGGGTCTGGGCTGTGCCTGTTCTAAGTTCACAGGGCACTACATCATGCAGGGTGTTGAACTTGCATGCTGGCAAAGCCTTTTGACCAGCTGAAATGTTATAGATGAAGAAAATAATAACCTACTGAGTAACTTTGTCAGAGGCATTTCATGTCTTCTCCATTGACTGTCCTTGTTTTTAAATAGTATTTCCTTTTTGAGGATATAATAAAATTATATCACATACCTCTGCCCTTTCCACCCTCCAAACATGCCCATGTACCCTTTGTGCCCTTTGTGTTCTTTTTCAAATTTAATCAAGTAGCATTATATAGACTGATATATATCAGTCTATATTATATATATTATATATATATATTATTATATTTATATATTATATATATATAAATCTTCACTATATCATCAATTTAAAATTTGTATGAATATCATGCCTATGTTTCATTAGCTTTATTATATTAGAGAGTTACATATACTCCAACAGGAAAGGGATTTCTCTATATACACAGGTTTGATTTATGTATATCAGTCTATGTATATATACCTATGTCTATATAAATGAGTATATATCTATCTATGCCTGTAAATATGTATATGTCTATGTCTCTATAGATGTCAATTTGTCTGAATAAAATATATTTTATCTATGCAGGTATATATGAATCTATTTGTATCTACCTGTCTGTACAATTCTACACATAATCTACATATTATATTATATCATATAATTGATCATATATATCATATATCTATATCTTCATTATCTCAGATGAACAATATTATGAGATATAGCTGTTATGTTAAAAATGTTATTTTATCAATTGTTAGGTTTCTTCTGAACCACTTTAGTTTTAAGCAAATATTTTAAAGGTTTTGGATTATTAAATTTTCTGATTTTCACTGTTTTGATCCTTTTTTCTTTATCAAATTAAATACCAAAATAAAAAAGCAGAAAATAAAAAGAAATTAAATTCTATCCATTTTAGATATGCTATTCTCTCTGCCTGTGTTTTTCTTCTTTAAGGCATTTTTTCTTATTTATTAGGCCAACTCTTCAGTGAGAAATATAGTTATCACTAACAAATAGAACATTGTGCTGTCTGTGTTTGTAGTCAGATAGGCAAGCAACTATTTCTCAAGTGTAAAGAAACACACTTGAAGTGCTATCAGTCAGCAGTATGTCCACCTGTTACTCATAAGTGAATCAATATTCCCTTTTCTTCTGGTAAGAAACCCATGAAGTCATTTTGCTATATATCCTTCCTCTTCCATGTTTATAGATATGCTTGTGAGTGACAACAACCACCATCTGAAGATATATCTCAGTTGTTCCATTTTCTTGACAGCAGAAATTGGCACACAACCAAATCCAGCAAAAGACAGAAGAGGTTTAAGGATGGATGGATGGATGTTTGTAGTACTATTGGACAAAATCAAGTAGTAGCTTTGGCCAGTAGTCACACTTTGAGTGGCTTGTTTCTCGAGTACTTTTCCTCATAATGATAAGCACTTACAGATATGGTTTCTCCATAATCTACATTGAAGGACAAAGTAGAAGAGAGAACCATATACCTACCACCCAGTTTCTTCCAATGATGGCAAACCAAAATTGACACATTTGTATGTATAGGGTTTATTATAGTGGAAAATCATGCAATCAGTAGAGAATTTATACAGAAAATGACTCTATCCATTTAAGATCTACTGCAACTCTTTTGCATTGTTAGCCACCCCTCCTCCTCTATCCTTGAAGTCATTTTCTATCACCTATCACCAATGATCTGTTTTGATCTCTGTGTTATGACTTTTTCTTTTAAAAAAAATTTTTATTGATTCATTTTGAGATTCATAGCATGCATCCAGTCCCACTCACTTCCCCACCTCCTGATATTTACCCTTTGCTCTCACAGCCTTTTTCTCCCCTTAAATAAAACATACACAAACAACACCAACAGCAACAACAAAAACAACTACAGAATAGCAAAACAAAACAAAATAAAAAATACAAATTATAGAAAACATCCCATCTCATCATATCACAGTGTATCCAACAGTTTATCCCTCTGTTCACAATCTTCCCTTGCAAATGATCACTGCAATGAGTGACTGGGATAGTTCGAGATCCCCGGCTTCTGTGACACCAACAATATCGGATCCTCATCAAGACTCCTTATTATCCGGTTGTTGCCATATGTCATGGAGATGGGATCCTGCAGCATTGAAACAACAGGATTGGCTAATTGCTGGCAGATAATATGGATTTTTTGGTGTGTCAATTCTGAGCCCTGGATGGTAGTTGAGCTGCTCAGCCCACTGGCTCTCCCTTATCCACACCACCAGGGCAAGCTCTCCAGCACGGCTACAGCTAAGCCACCCAATGTCCACTGGCAGGAGGCAGCTTATCTGTACCCAAACCTCCATAGCTGGCTTGTAATATCAATATGAGTTATCTGCTCATCTAACTTTAACATCTATTGAAATTTGGTGGTTTCTTGTATTTTTTTTCCTTTGTGGTTTTATTACTACTGTGTGTGTGTGTGTGTGTGTGTGTGTGTGTGTGTGTGTGTGTGTGTGTTTGAGACAGTGTCTGCCTATGTATATTTAAACCCATAGTTATTAACAAGGATTTCACCTACATTTCATCCCACAGAGACTGAAGTTCTAGAAACTCTTAAAAGTTCTTAATTTTCTTATTAGAACTGCAGCCAGAATTCTACCATTTGATACAGTTCAATTCACTTTAAAAGTAAATAAATATGAATGAACAGAAGTTTATCAAAAGCCAGATTTCTTATTGTCTTATCATATATTTTACGTATTCACTTAAGTTTTGTTCTAAATTAGCCTCCCAAAATGAACATAAAAAATGAAAATAGCCAAGAATTTATTGGTACTAACATTATGTGGTGAGGACAAGCAGGGTCATGAGGCTGAGAATAATGTAAGAAAGTAATTAACGAGCATGGAATAAGGCCTTTGGAGAAACTACCCCAGATCATTCTATTCAGGCTTATAGTTGCTTCTATCAGTTTGGACTATATGCAAAAGTGTATATTTTAATTTAATTTGTGACTACCTGTGTAACGTATTCCTCAAGTAACCTAAGACATTTTAATTTTGTAGCTGTTTGAGTCTAAAATGGGCTGTATATCAGGGACTTAGCTGCACAGCATTTTCCTGGTGAAGAACACACACTGTAGAGAAAGAGTCGGATTTTATTTGGTGGACTGGAAATGATGAAGATGGGAGCAGATTCAAATATCAGAGTTTTAAAAGGTGTTTTAATAAGAAACTTAATTTACTTTAAACAAGAGAGCCTTTAAATGTTTTTTTTTAACTCTCTACTGAACTTATATAAATTCCTAATTAAATATTGCCTATTACTTGTTCAAATATGTAGTATTTATTTAAATTCATTTACTTTATCTAAACAGTAACACTAATAATAAGATGGAGACCAGAGAAAGCCATGAAAATGATGGCCTGTTTAGTAGAAACAGTCTAAGGTAAAAATTGCATTGTTACATACTGTAGGTCTTAGGTACAAAAGTGAGGGATAATAAAAATAGTAAAACAATGATAAAAAGAATTATACTTCTAATTATATTTCAAAAATAGCTAAATTTGGCTAAACAAATCAAATGTTTACTCATAGGAGTGATGGCAAAAGGAAGATTATCTGTATCAAATGAAACATAAAAGTAGAACATCTAATGTTTTACACATTGGTATAAGGCCTCTAGAGAGAACTGAACTGTGAGCTTGGTGAAGGGTCAGAAGGAACGGAAACAAAGGGCGTGGAAAACGTATCATGCATAGATGAAAAAAGTAGTTACTATGAAGAGATCAAAGGACACTATTGCCGAGTAGAAATCTGTAAGGAAGAATCATTTGGGCATGTGGTTTTAGAGATGTTAGGATGAAAAGCTCACTTAATGTCAAGTTTTTTACTTTCCCAGTCTTGAAAATTGAATAAACACATTTCTAACTTACCCCGAGGCTACACAAGCTCAGATAAGCAGCAAATATCTGATCCAAGTGCTGTTTGAGATTACATTCCTAAGAAGGATTCATCTGTCTACTTGGAAAGTAAGATTTATGAGGAAGAGACACCCATTAATGATTAATGGTGAAATCAATATTGAGTTTGTCAATTTTAGTGGCAGCATTAGGAATAGGAAAAGTAAATGTTATTAAGCAAACAGATAAAGAACTTGCTTCTTGATAACATGTGTGTGGGAAGGTGGAAGAAGTTGAGAAATCCTAGGGGGGTGTAAATAACCACCAGACACACACACTTCACCTGAGAAGACTGGAAATATTTCTGCTAAGTGCTTAAATTGCTTGATGAAGAATTAATTGGTGCCACTATTTAAAAGTATATAAGCTAACGAGAAGAACTAGGTAAGATAGGATGCTTGTAGGACACAGAAGAGAACAGTAACTAAACTGTCTTGTAAAGTGGGAAGGGTCAAATGGATAAGCTATCCTGAAGAATATCAGCAATTCTGGCATGTGGGTTGGTATAAGGAATGTTTAAGATAAGTGTTGTAAAGTTGCACATTATCTGTCATGTTTATGCCAGATAAGTGTTGCTTAGTTATAATTATTTTTGGTAATTTGTTGTGAAGTGATAGACTCATGCAAGTTTCTGGCTGAAATATTCCAGTTTCTTGATTATTTGTAAAAATTATAAATAATGAAGACATAAATAGCAAGATTGTTGTGAAGATTTGCTTAGTAACACATGTATATAATTCTACAGAAACAAATTAGTTGAATCAACAAACTTGCTCATTTCAATATAAATTTATTATTTTCCCTTCACTCAATAATTCTTGTATTCATCTTTAATTTTTATTGAAAATTCATACAATATATGTGGACTATGATTTCCACTGTCCCATCTCTTCTAAGATTCTCTTCACACATCTAGCACATGGCTTCATTCTTTCTCTTTAGAAAATGAAAAAATAAAGCAAAACCAAAGAAACTAAAATTTTAAAAGATGAGAGAGAAAAGCACAAAACACACACACACACACACACACACACACACATCTCATGAAAATAGAAAATAGGAAGCCATAATATACAAGCAAAATACAAGTAAGATTTTTTTTTTAAAGCCCAACAAAACAATGTGAAACAAACATCTACAAAACTAGCATTGAGTTTGTGTTAGTCATTCGCTAGTGGCATGGGATTATCTTTAAGAGTGGTTTATAGCTGGGCTGTGGTGGCACATGCCTTTAATCCCAGCACTTGGGAGGCAGAGTCAGGTGGATTTCTGAGTTCGAGGCCAGCCTGGTCTACAGAGTGAGTTCCAGGACAGCTAGGGCTATATAGAGAAACCATGTCTCAAAACAACAACAACAACAAAACAACAAAGAAGTGTGGTTTATATACCAAGTGAAACTCCACTAAAGTTGACAAACTTTTTCTTAGCAAACAGATGTCAATTTGAGTTACTCTCTTGATTAGGGATGGGCAGTCATAGCCACTTCCCCTTCTTAACATAGGGGCTCCATCTGGTTTGGACCTCAACAGTCTTTGTGAGTCCATTTGTACATTGATCCTGTTGTGTCCAGAAGGCATTGTTTTCTTCTTTTCTTCCATCCCAACCAGCTCTTTACAATTACTGTACCTTCTCTTTCACATAGCTTCCTAATACCCAGAAGTGAGTGGTTTGATAAAGGCATCCCATTTAAGACTTAGTATAACCAAAGTTCTCAGTCTCTGAACATCGTTTGATTGTGGATTGTCTTAGTTTCCATCTACTGCAAGAGGAAGCTTCTCTGAAGGTGGTTGAAAAGGAAGTTGAGCTAGGGGGATAGTAGAATACCATCAGGAGTCACTATATTGTTGTGTTCCTTAAGCATAATATTATTATTTAATTTTCCTCATGAACTATTTAGTCTCAGGTTCTTGGCCACCTGATCAGTGACAGGTATGTATTCTATCTCATGAAGTGGAACAGGAATCCAATCAGATATTGGTTGGTTTCTCCCACAACTCTTGTGCCACTGTTATACCTGCGTATCTTGCATGTAGGTCACTAATGTAGAATATAGGGTTTGATGCTAGGTTACTAATTACCAACAAAAATAACAGAAAGCCCATATACTAATGGAAACTGAATAACTTTCTACTCAATGATAACTTGGTCATGGAACAAATAAAGAAAGAAATTAAAGAGGTTTTAGAATTTAACGAAAATGAAGGCACGCATACCCAAACTTATGCTATACAATGAAAGCAGTGCTAAGAGGAAAATTCATAGCACTGAGTGTCTTCATAAAGAAATTGGAGATATCCCATACAAGCAACTTAGCCCCACCTGAAAACTCTAGAACAGAAGGAAGCAAATGCACCCAAGAGGAATAGATGGCAGTAAATAATCAAACCTAAGACAGAGATCAACCAATTAGAAACAAAGAGAAATATGCAAAATTTTCTTTGAGAAAATCATCAAGACAGAAAATTCCTTACCCAAACTAATTAAAAGGCTCAGGGATAATATCCAAATCAACAAAATCAGAAATGAAAAGGGAGACATAAAAACAGAAACTAAGGAAATTCAAAAATTATCAGATTCTACTAAAAAAAATCTATACTGAACAGAACTGGAAATCTAGATGAAATGGATGATTTTCTAGACAGAGACCAGGCACCAAAGTTAAATAAGAACCAGATAAACTATCTAATCAGTCCCATAACCACTAATGAAACAGAAGGAATTGTTAAAAGTCTCTCAACCAAAAATAGCCTGGGGCTAGATAGTTTTAGTGTAGAATTCTATCAGACCTTCAAAGAGGACCTAGTACCAATACTTCTCAAACTATTCCACAAAATGGGAACAGAAGGAATGCTACCCAATTTGTTTATAAAACCACATTTATGCTGCCATCTAAACCACACAAAGACCCAACAGAAAAGGAATACTTCAGACCTATCTTGCTTCTTAATACAGATGCAAAAATATACTCAATACAATTCTTGCAAGACAAATATAAGAACATATCACAAACATTATTCACCATTCACCATGATCAAGTAGACCTCATCTAATGGATGCTGCATTGGTTCAATATAAGGAAATCCATCAATGTACTCCACTATATAAACAAACTCAAAGGAAAAAAATTCCATGGTCATCTCATTAGATGCTGAAAAAGCCTTTGACAAATACATCATCCCTTCATGTTAAAAGGCTTGGAAATATTAGGAACTCAAGACACATATCTAAACACAAGAAAGCAATATATAGCAAACCAATGGCCAACATCAAATTAAATGGAGAGAAACTTGAATCAATCCCATTAAAATCAGGGACAAGACAAAGCAGCCTACTCTCTCCCTATTTATCCAATATAATACTTGAAGTTCTAGCTAGAACAATTAGACCACAAATGAGGTCAAAGTGATACAAATTAGAAAGTAAGAAATCAAGGTACCATTATTTATTTGCACATGATATGATAGTATACATATGCAACCTCAAAAATTCTACCAGAGAACTCCTACAACTGATAAACAACTTCAGCAAAGTGGTTGGACATAAAATTAAGTCAAACAAACCAGTAGCTTTCCTCTATACAAAGGATAAATGGGATGAAAAAGAAATTAAAGAAACAATACCCTTCATAATAGTCACAAATATATGTAACTCTAACAAATCAAGTGAAAGATCTATATGATAAGAACGTCAAGTCTCTAAAGAAAGAAATTGAAGAAGACCTCAAAATACAGAAAGCTCTCCCATGCTCATGCATCGGTAGGATTAACATAGTAAATATGACCATTTTAACAGTAGCAATCTACAGTTTCAATGAAATCCCCATTCGATTTCTAAATCAATATTTCATGGAAATAGGAAAAGAAATTTTCAACTTTATCTGGAACAACAACAACAACAACAATAAATCCCTGACCTCTATCTATACTATAGAGCAATAGTGATTAAAAAACAAACAAATTCATGGTATTGGTATAGTGACAGACAGATCAATAGAATAGAATTGAAAACCCAGCAATAATCTCACACACCTATAGTAAACTGATGTTTGACAAAGAAGCCAAAATCATACAATGGGAAAAAGGAAGCATTTTCAACAAATGGTGCTCTTCTTTCAGTCTGCATGTAGAAGAATGCAAACTGATCTATTTTTATCTCTTTGTACAAATCTCAAGTCTAAATGGATCAAGGACCACCACATAATAACTAGATACAATGAATCTAATGGAAGAGAAATTGGCACATTTACCCTGAATGCATTGACACAAGGTAAAATTTCCTGAACAAAACATCAATGGCTCAGGCTTTAAGGTAAACAATTGAAAAATAGGATAGCCCTGATAGAGGGTTAATATTGATATATAAAGAACTCATGCAGTTAGACTCCAGAAAACCAAATAATCCAATTAAAAATGTGGTACAGAGCTACATAAAAATTTCTCAACTGAGGAATCTTGCATGTCCAAGAAGCATCTACAGAACTAATTGTGTGCCCCAGTATAGGGGAATGCCAGGGCCAGGAAGCAGGAGTGGGTGGGTTGGGGAGCAGGGGGAAGGGGAGGGTATAGGGAATTTTTGGAGAGGAAACTAGGAAAGGGGATAGCATTTGAAATGTAAATGAAGAAAATATCTAATAAAAAATAAAATAAAATAAAGAAACACAGACAGCAAAACCAAATCAAAACAAAACAAAAAACTGTTAAACATCTGTGGTCATCAGGGAAATGCAAATCAAAATGACCCTTAGATTCCACCTTATACCATTCATAATGGCAAGTTCAAAACCTCAGGTGACAGCAGATAGTGGTGAGGATGTAAAGAAAGAGGAGCACTCCTCCACTGCTAACAGGATTGAAAGCTGGTACATCCTCTTTGGAAACCAAATGGGGGGGTTCCTCAAAAAATTGGAAATAGTTCTTCTACCTGAAGACCCAGCTTTACCACTACTGGACATATATACCCCAAAGATTCTCCAACATATAACAGGGACATGAGCTCCACTAAGTTCAAAGCAAGTGTATTTATGATAGCCTCAGGCTGGAAACAACTCAGATGTCCCTCAATGGAAGAATGGGTACAGAAAATGTGGTACAATTACACAAAGGAATACTATTGAGCTATTAAAATGACATGACAACTTCATGTATTTTGTATGCTCATGGATGGAACTAGAAAATATCATGCAGGGTGAGGTGACGAAGACTCGAAAGGACAGATATGGGGAGAGACAGAAGAGGGTTCCAGAGGGTCAGGAGAAAGAATAGAAACATGTAGCTGTGTGGAATAGGTAATGTGGGTGAACCACTGGATAGTCCCAGATGCCAGGGAGGAGAGAGGATTTCAGGACCCAGTGGGGATGACATTACCCGAAATACCCAACAGAGAGATAGAACCTGAAGGGACCACTTTCAGCAGATAGACATGGCTTCCAGTGGAGGGATGCTGTCTCCCAACCATCTCAAAATTTTAAACCCAGAATTGTTCCTGTGTAAAGGAAATGCAGGGATTAGAAAATGAAGCAGACACAGAAGGAAAGGCCATCTAGAGACCTGCCCACCTTGGGATCCATCCCATCTACAGACATCAAACCCCAACACTACTGCTATTGTGCTTTCAGACAGGGGCCTGGTTTTGCTGTCCTGGGATAGGTTCAGAACCTGATTAAGACAGAGACAAATACTCACAGCTATCCATTGGACAGAACACAGGAACTCCAATTAGAGTGTTATGGAAAGAACTGAAGGAGCTGAAGAGAATTGCAATCTTATAGGGAGAACAATATCAACTAACTGGATCACTCAGAGTTCCCAGGGACTAAACCACCAACCAGAGTATACATGGGTGAGTCCATGGCTTCTGCTACTTATATAGCAGAGGACTGCATTATCTGGCATCAATGGGAGGGGAGGAGCTTGGTCCTGTGGATTGGGGGGGGGCCCATCTTAAAGGCAAAGGGGATGGGATGATGCGAATTGGGGATTGTAAAATGTAAATAAATAAAACAATTATTGATAAAATAGTGGCTAGAAATAAAATTAAATAAACCAAAATAAGAATGAATGATAAAAAAATTGGAAAATTTTAAAACACCTTTGGAAAAAAATAAAACAACTGTGAGGTGTAAGATTATATGGATTTAAGTTGATCATGAAAAAACTCAGTTTTAAACTTATTGCTTATCTCATATTAGACAATGATATCTCAGCTCTCTGGTTTCCTCATTCTTACCAGTGAGAAAGCTAACAAGACTTAGAGGGATAAGACTTACTAGAATAAAGGGGAAGTGCTGGGCATTGCATCCTAAATATCTTCCACATCCTACATTTAAGGAAAGTATTATGAAGAAAGCTTTACCACAATTCTTTGAGATGATATTTTGATAAAATAAGGCATTGTGTAAGCCAGAGTGGTTATCAAATTGCAGGCCTCCTGGTTTAACTTATTTTATTTTATTTTATTTTATTTTATTTTATTTTATTTTATTTTATTTGTAATTCATTTTTTACACTCCATATTCAATTCCCTGCCCATCCCCATTCACCCTCCGACTGCTCCTCATCACACACCTCCTCCCCATCCCACCCTGTCTCCACATGGATGACCCCACTCCCCACTCCCCACTCCACCTGACCTCTAAACTCCCTGGGGCCTCCAGTCTCTTTAGGGTTAGGTGCATCATCTCTGAATGAACACAGACCTGGAAAACCTCTACTGTATGTGTAGTGTGTTGGGGGCCTCATATCAGCTGGTGTATGCTGTCTGTTTGGTGGCCCAGTGTTTGAAAGATCTCAGGAGTCCAGATTAATTAAGACTGCTGGTCCTCCTACAGAATCGCCCTTCTCAGCTTCTTGTGGCCTTCTCTAATTCAACAACAGGGGTCAGTTGCTTCTGTTCATTGGTTGGGTGCAAATAACTGCATCTGACTCTTTCAGCTGTTTGTTGGGTCTTCCAGAATATGGTCATGCTAGATCCGGCATTTTTAGCACTCCATAGCCTCAGTAATAATGTATGGTCTTGGGACCTCCCCTTGAGCTGGATCCCACTTTGGACCTGTAGCTAGACCTTCTTTTCCTCAGGCTCCTCTCCATTTCCATCCCTGTAATTTTTTCAGACAGAAACAATTATACATCAGAGGTATGACTCTAAGATGGTAACCCCATAAGAATGAAAATAGAGCCATATTTGTCTCCTTGTACAAAGCTCAAGTCCAAGTGGATCAAAGACCTCAACATAAATCCAGATACACTGAATCTAATAGAAGAGAAAGTGGGAAAGAGCCTTGAACTTACTGGCCAGGTGGAAATTTCCTAAACAGAACTCCAATGGCTCATGATCTAAGATCAAGAATTGATAAATGGGACCTCATAAAACTGGAAAGCTTCTGTAAGGCAAAGGACATAGCTGATAAGACAAATCGGCAACCTACTGATTGGGAAAAAGTCTTCACTAACCCCACATCTGATAGAGGGCTAATATCCCAAATATATTAAAAAAAAAAAAAAAAAAAAAAAAAAAAAAAAACTCAAGAAATAAATCACCAAAAAAACCCAAACAACCCAATCAAAAAAATAGGCAATAGAACTAAACAAAGAATTCACAACTGAGGAAATCTCGAATAGCTGAGAAACACCTAAAGAAATGTTCAAAGTCCTTATTGATCAGAGAAATGCAAATCAAAATGACCCTGAGATTCCACCTTACACCAATCAGAATAGCTAAGATCAAAACCTCAGGTGACAACACATGTTAGAAAGGATATGGAGAAAGAGGAATACTCCTCCATTGCTGGTGGGATTGCAAACTGGTACAACCACTCTGGAAATCAATCTGGAGGTTCCTCAGAAAATTGGAAATAGATCTACCTGAAATCCCAGCTATACCCATCTTGGGAATATACCCTAAAGATGCCCTACCATGCCAGAGGGGCACATGTTCCACTATGTTCATAGTGGTCTTGTCTGTGATAGCCAGAAGCTGGAAACAACCCAGATGTCCCACAACAGCAACAAAAAAATGGATACAGAAAATGTGGTTCATTTACACAACGGAATACTACTCAGCTAGTAAGAACAAGGACATCCTGAATTTTGCAGGCAAATGGATGGAACTAGAAAATATCATCCTGAGTGAGATAACTCAGACCCAAAAGGAATATAAATGCATCATATGTACTCAATAATAAGTGGATATTTGCCAAAAAAAAGAGAAAAGAGAAAGAAAAAGAAAGAGAAAAAGAAAAAGAAAGAGAAAGAGAAAGAGAAAGAGAAAGAGAAAAAGAAAAAGAAAAAGAAAAAGAAAAAGAAAAAGAAAAAGAAAAAGAAAAAGAAAAAGAAAAAGAAAAAGAAAAAGAAAAAGACCCATACAGAATACCAGAATACATAAGATACTGTCCACAGAATTCAAAAGGCTGGTTCAGCCTCTTAAGTGCTGACTGGTATTATAGGCAGATATCGACACCTAACTATTTTGACATTTAACATCAATATTTATAGTAATAAACTTTGTATTTTCCTGTTAACTTATACTTCATTTTTTTTCTGTTAATAAAGTCCTTCTTTGCTAAGGATAATGTGTCTAGGAAAAAACAGAATTGATAGTTGAATTAATGCAGCCAGATGACAAATAACTGAACATTTTATCTGTGATATTTTTGAGTCATTGCTTTTTTAATTATCACAGATAGTATTATGAGGATTCTTCAAAACTTCCCAAAACTAAAAAAAGGAAAAAATTCAACCATTCTTACAGAATTCAATGTTGTATCAAAAGAAATAATTTTTATTTGTCATCTCTTTAAAAATTATTTATTGGTTTATTTATTTATTATTTATTTATACAGTTGTTTTGTCTACACGTGTGTCATGTCTACACACCAGAAAAGGGGATCTGATCTCATAGGATTGTAGTTTTATATGGTCATAAGCCAGCTTAAGGATGCTGGGAATTGAAATTGTCAACTGTGGAAGAGCAGTCACTGCTCTTAGCTGCTAAGCCATCTCCTCAGCTCTCTTTCTCATCTTCTACACCTGAAGTCTCTGGAGCTAGGCCTCCTGGCTTAAGTGAGGAAGTATAATCCCAGAATGTTTATCTTTAATGGTTGGAGGTCAATCGTCTTTCTCAGTCCTAAAATTCTAATCCCTTCTTGCATCTGATGTCTGAGTGACAAGATCGAGCTAACCATCGTTTTTCAGGATGGGTCTTCTTCCAATCCATTCAAATTCCTTCTCTCTCAGTATGCTTCTCAGGCTAAGCAAAGCCACTAAAGAAGCAGAAACCTATACTGAATACGGCAGCTTCATTTTTGAGAAGATAAGATATGATTAATATTCAGTTAATTTCTGGGGGTAGGGGTGAAATCAGAGCCTTAGACAGGAAGCAGGTTATGAAAAGTCTTCCAATAAAATCTAAGCACTTTACATTTTTCCCCTATGTGTGGTGAAAAGGAAGAGAAAGATTCAGTTTCCAGCAAGGATAATTAAAGTGCTGATCCTGCTGGCTTGTTCTGGTCCAAGTTCTGACACTAAAGCTTTACTTAGGTACAAAAAAAACCCCACATATTTATTTTAAATATTTTAGTAATGTAAATAATGCTGATAAGGTCAGACTGGCATTTCATTACTCCTGGGGCACACTCCTCTCCATTTGTTGAAACCTTTCATTTCCAAACATTGAAGATTGGCTGGCTGGCTTTCTGGAGTATTCCTGAGATAAGAATACTTTATTCTGAACTAAATATGGCATGTCTGTTTTCATAAAAGGAAACTCAACTTATGCCTCAATTCAGTTCTTCTCTTCTTAACTAGAACACCAAGGGGCCATTTCCCCATATACATGTGTCATTTGTGGCACTTTCTTAGCACAAAAGAAGCCAGCTCATTTCTCTGTCCCTGGCCTCACTAGTCTCAGACTTCTGTTTGTTCTACTTCAGTAAGTTTCAGAGCCTGGGGCGACAACTGGAAAATGAATCTCATACATTTGAAATTTCTGTACTGGAAGTTTAGGCTCCTACCACTTTTGGAAGAACCCTTGCCTCTCTGCCTCATTCTTCACCTCTCCCAGACACTCATCCCAGGGCTGGGAGTGTCTGAAGTGTGAGTCTGCTCCTAGCTCTCCCTCGAGATCTTTCTACAACACACAGGATCAAGTCTAAACTCGTTAATGTTCAAAATGAGCCACAATCTGCTCACATTCCTCCTCAAGTGAGGTCACAGAAAGGAACTCTCATTCATTCAGGAGTCAATTTTCCCATTTAAAAAAAAAAATCTGAATGAAGGATGAAAGGTTAACACCACCCTGCGGTCACCTGCCTTTTGATGCCATGCAGAAGGAAATATTGTTTATTTAAACTTGGTGCACACTGGGTTGGACAAAGGAGTCCCTTCAGACATACCAGGTTTCAGATTGAAGGAGCATTTACTCTCTGACCACTGAAAAAGTCAATGAAGCAGACGAAGAAGCAGCTGCCTGAAATAGGTGATGGCTGAGCTATGCCAGGGACATACTGTGATAGACAACCGGGATCCTCAAATGGTCTAGGAAAACAAGGCAAGCTGGCAGTCATCCAGTCACCAGAGTCTTAGGAGGAAATAACTCCCTCAGAGACTCTGCAAGAAGAAAGAAGAGTGAGTGAATGTTTTCACAAGTTGAAAAACTGAATTAGCTGGTTTACAATCTGGGCCTTAGCAGTCCAGGAGGGAACCCCAGCGACTCCCTGCTTTTCATTATCCACTCTCCCTGGTCCCCAGAGACTCCACTACCTCCCTTGCATCAAACCACCTGTTTGTTATTAACTACTCTCCGTGCTCTTTTTCAATTAATTTCTTTGTTATGAAACTAGACTTCTGTCTTGCCAGTTAAAATTTGAAGAGTTGATCGGCCTCTTTCTGTGTTCTCATCCACAGCAGTAGCCAGATGTAACTCTGAAACGGTAGATGCCGGACGTTCTGCTCCAATTTCAGAGTGCAGCAGATCAGTTTCTATCCCAGACCTACACTTTAAATACATATTCATTAATAAGCATCCACCAACAGTATACAAAACCAACTCTCCAGGTTCAACCTCTATGATCACTTTGAAAGAAAAATTGATTTCAGACAAATGCAGAATATACCAGTTTTAGTTTTCTTTTCCATCAAGAGTTGCATTGAATCCCCAAAGTCCATCAAACCAGAGAATTCAAGAGTCATACCCGTATTCTGGAGTATTTACATCCCCAGAGAACCAGGGGTAGGAAGTACTTAGCTAGTCCGTGTAATTCTATGAGAGAACTCATTTCACATGTATGCTGACAGGCTACCAATGTGTCCAGTATAAGCCCTTTGTGAAATTCACTGAGCTACTTAGTAAAGAATGGAAACAAACACCCTGAAAGAAATTCAAAGAAATCCCTCAGACAGTGCTGTCTGACTGCCCCGGGACTTCAGGCTCTTGCTTACTTTGTTTATTTCTTCCTCCTGGTCCACCATCTGAGTGTTCCACATCCCATACCTCCTCCCTGCTCCCTGTCTCCATGAGGATGTCCCCACCTCCCAACTCCACCCCACCTGACCTCTAAATTCTCTGGGACCTACAGTCTCTTGAGGTTTAGGTGGATCTTCTCCGACTGAACCCAGCACTCCTCTACTGTATGTGTGTTGGGGGCCTCATATCAGCTGGTGTATACTGTCTGTTTGGTGGTCCAGTGTTTGAGAGATCTTGGGGGTCCAGATTAATTGAGACCGCTGGTCCTCCTACAGGGTCACTCTCCTCCTCAGCCTCTTTCAGCCTTTCCCTAATTCAACCACAGGGGTCATCAGCATGACCGACTTTAACAACATTCAGGTCAGAGATGGTGTAGGAAAAGCATGTTCTTGGGAAGCCGATCCATTAGTTAGATATGTGGGACTAATTGCTCAGGAGACAAAACTATGAACTTTGCCACTAAGAATCCCTGTCATGAGAAAGGCCAAGTAGTTCCTCAATGCTTACAAGATTAATGAGCTTTGATGCTTGTCTTCTTAGGCTGTCAATTAAAGATTCAGGAATGGAGAAATCCTGTATGTTGAACTTCTAGTACTGTGTTGTAGTTGGCTCAATGCAGGTTTTGAGAATCTCATGGTAGGTTTTCAGGAGTTTTACAAGATTATCATTAATGGCATCATTGAAAACTGTCAAATAGGATAAATAGAATTAAACACATTATCAAAAACAGAGAGCAGAAAATACTCAATCTTCATCATTCCTAAACAATTTACCACATTACCATGCTGTGCCCAGCTACTGTCCTCTACATATAAGAGCACACCACTTCCCTGTTTATTCACACTGGTGTCAGGTGACTTGGTAGTGGAATTTACACCATGAAAATTATAGCCCAAAAACAATTTGAATCTAATTTAAAATCTTAACTGTATTTAGACTAAATGATTGTTATGAATGAAATGGCAATGGTGTGGACCAACTTTCAGAGGATGTCATATTTGTGTGCTCTGTGCTGTGAATACACACAAAACATGGAACACTGAAAGAGCTGTGCAGCTCTGAAAAGAGCTTGTTCAGGGCACCTAGGATACTCTCCACTTTCAAGCTAATCATGGACTTAATGAGAATGGCAGACACCTATATTGCTGGTATGCTTACTCATTAATTGAAAACACAGGTGATTTCAGTCTGGGTAATTTGGCAAATATTCAGGTAGGGCTGCAGCCCAAAGACAAGTGATAGACTGTTGAATGGATTGAAGTACAAGCCCAGAACTGAAACCACAAAATCAGAATTCAGCAAAATCTGAGAAAGCATTCTGGGAGACTCTGAGGAATCTGTCTTCTATATGAAAACTAGAGAAAAACATATGTTTTATTAATTGTTAATTATGTGCTATGGATATATACCATTAATAAAATTACACACATATTTAAGTGTTATTAAAATGTTACCAGCACTAATTAGCATACATTTTGGAAAACCTATGTAAAATGGCACATTCTCTTTAAAGTTTCTTGGATCTTATCGAGGTCAGAATTGCTTATGTGCCCTCCTTTCCACAGCAAGTTGAATCCTATGTAGAACGTGTTTCTATCTAAAACAATAACTAATTTTGCACATATGTGTCTACCTGTCTATATTGCTAACTCCTAGATTAAAAAGTTAGGTCTTAATTTTTTTTATCTACCTTTAATATCTCCCATAGAGCTCACAGCAAGTATTATTCTAAAACAGTATTTTATCAGGATTAGTTTATATATCATTATAAAATTTATGTTTGTGTTTGCCTCTGTGTGTGTGTGTGTGTGTGTGTGTGTGTATTCATAATGCTCCAGGTGTGAAATCTTTCCTCAGAAGCTGTAATTCTTGTCCTTTTAGGACACTGTATCACTGAGCTCAAGAGTTTTCATTCTAGGTTAGGTTAGGTGCTCATCAAGCCCCAGGGTACACTAGTGGCTTTTTAAGTTGGTTCTGAGGATTAAGATCAGGTCCCCATGATACTGTGGCAGGAACAGCAGCGACTAAGCCATCTCCCCAGTCTCAAAATCTAGGGTTTCCATGCTTTGTGGTGCCGAACCCAGGACATCTTCCCTTCACTCATTACATGTTCGTCAATCAGCTAACAATAAGAATAAGGCAAGGAAGAGGATTAATATTTTCTTTCTCTAGACTGGCAATGTACACCATATCAATATATCCTTTAGAATTTAGTTTTATCTTAAGACATAACAATTTTCATCCTTCTTTATAAATGAAGATAAATTTATGCATGAATAAACTATTTTATATTTAGCCAGATGTTTGTGTGTGTGTATTTTTTGGTTTATGAATCTTGCCATGACTTTGCTTGCTTATTGTATTAATATTAAGACCATTCTTTGCTTACTGTGTTTCCAATTATATTTTTATGTTTTACTCTTTTGAGTTTCATAACATTTCTATGAGTTAAGTAAGTGCAATTATATTTTTTTAACCTGAGGAAACACGATGAGGATTTATATCACCTGTTATAACTAGTAAGTGTCTGTGATGGAATTTTAATTCAAGCTAAAAGTCCTGACAAGATCATAAAAGCAGTTTTGATTTCCAAGACAGACATGACCTTTTGAGATAAAAAGATAAAGACCATGAGACTGAGGAAACCAGGCCAGAGTATCTACCCATGAACCATGACACTGTAAGAAGCATTTTGGCATTAGCCAGTGTTCACCAAAGAATGGAACCAATAGAATGCATATGTAATTATAAAGATTTAATCAGATTGGCTCACATTACTAGAACTTACATAGTCAGCCAATGGCTGTATAACAGCAATAGTCAGGGAAAGCAATGGCATTTGGTGCAAAACATAGATGACTGGAGTGATGGCAGAGCTCCAAGCAGAGGCAGGTCAGAAAGCATCCGAGTGGGTACTGCTTCACAGGACTTGGTGCTCCAAAGAGCCTGCAACATGATGCCCACAGAAGATGGATACAGCAAAGGCCACTCAGGGAGGATTTAAAAAATGCATTTTGTTGTATCTAGGCCTCTGATTTACTTAGTGGTGCTGCTTATTTCCAGAGCAAGCCAGCCCCTCAGAATGTAAAGCCACATACTTAACTTTCACAGATATACCCAGATTTTTAAATCCTCAATCAGTCTAGTCAAGCTAATAACAAATGGTAACCATCACAAAAATAGGTCATATTGTGCTATCTGAAGGAGGAAATGGAAACAAGACAAATCTGAACTATACTTGTTGAATTGGTGGTACGGTCTCAGAAAATAATAATGCTATACTGGCTAGCTCAAGCCTGGCTGGAAGAGGAGCGATTACTCGGTTGGATTCTTGGAGACTCAAATGCATAGATGGCTCTTATCTTGTTCTTATACTGTCACCTGAGGGATATCACATCTCCCAGCAAAGTTACTAAGATGATACAGTTCAGTGGCTGCAGAGGTGCCTCAGCATAAAGAGCTTACAGAGCTTGTAACTTCAATTCTACCTAAACTCTCTTCTGGCCACTACGGGAAGACAGGTACACAGACACATACATACATGGGGGGAGGAGAGAAGAAGGGAGGGAGGGAGGGAGGGAGGGAGGGAGCAGGAACATGGGTATACAGGCAGGTACACACACAAATATATACACATACATTTATTTTTCAAAAGATTGTTCAGTTCACAGCTGTGGTAAAATGTCAGGGTAGTTGAAGGCAGGAAGAGGTCCCTGATACCCTATTTCATTGTGGCCACGGAAGAGTAGTTCACCAGTTCTCCTAGCTTCAAGAAGATGCTACTAGTTTTTCTGATGTTAGGTTAGTTGTAGACCTGCCACTGACATCAAAACCGATGGTCAGAATCCAGGAAGGAGCGGAGATGGTGCAAGAGAAGCAATTGGTTGTTATCAAGGAACTTACATAAAGGTGAATTACCCGGTCTTTAAATTGTACCTTTTGGAGTAGTTTTTAAATTTATTGAGATTACTAAAGATAATATTAGGTGCATTAGAGAAAATAAGGATTTGGAAAATATAGTAAGTTGAATTTTTGAGAATGAATTTATGACTCTCACAGAGTTAAGAGTTATGAGATTTGAATTAGTCCCATACTCATCTCAGTCTGTATGAAAATATTTTATATTGTAAGATGAAAATTTTAATGAAATGTATTCACTTAATGACTATTTCCATACATTTATTTGTGTGTGTGTGTGTGTGTGTGTGTGTGTGTGTGTGTGNAGAGAGAGAGAGAGAGAGAGAGAGAGAGAGAGAGAGAGAGAGAGAGAGAGAGAGGTGACACGCTCAGATACCTTTAACTTGACTCACTGATTATTTGTTAGATTGCTTAAATGGGTGGATTAGTAACCTTGGGAAAGCCTGTCACAGTAGCTAAGTGCAAATGACTGAGAGCAAATTCACTGGCATTAAAACTCGAGTCAGCTTTACACTCTGGGTATGACTTTAACTAATTCACTTAAGGTCCCTAAATGTAGTTTCTTCATGTAAGAATCTGTTGGGGAAAATCCAGTATGGATGTATTTAATGAGGGTAAAGGACTTCCTGTGTCATCATTATAAGTGGCAATAACCTGTGGTTATTCCATGTGCACTTTATTTAATTGAATGCTTCACTGTTTGATCTTTGTATTTAGTTTGGTGGCACAAGACATACCCTTGTGTACAGTGAACATCACCATTGTTACTTCTAGGCTCCTTTGGAGTCTGGAATATCACGATTGGAGATCAGTTTGTGCTCTTCCCTAGAGCAAGTCTGGCATCCTGTAATCTATTGGACCGGTTCTCACTCCACTCTCTCCTCTTTTTTTTTTTTAATTTTATTTTACCAATTTTGTTTATTTTCTTAGGCTCTTTATGAAAAATGGATCTTTGAAAGTAATAGAAGAGTAATTATCTCCTGAATTCTCAAGAGACCTTCTCACGCCAAAATTATTATTATTATTATTATTATTATTATTATTGAAAATTTCCATATTTCAAATGTTATGGAATGTCTCAGTCACACACACACACACATCTCATCCCTTGTTTATTTTGTTATCTATGTTTTCTGTTATTGATCACTTTCTCCAGTTTCCACACCATGGAGGCTTTCTAATATATGTTTTTGCTGCTAATACATCAGAGTAACAATTCTATTTTCTGACCTCCCGATTTTAAATATGTCTTTAGACTGTTTTGCCTGTTCTGAAGATCCCTCTTGATTTTGTTCTTTACCATTAGGAAAATTGTTTTGCAGCTAATAAAGCCAATCACCAGTATTTGGATAATTATAGTCAGTCTTACATTACCTTTTCAATCATTTGTTCTCAGGAATGACTTTACAGAGAAGCCCACATTGAAAACAAAAACAAAAACAAAAACAAAATTTAGTTTATAAACTACATTTTCAAGTGACTCAAGCAACTCCTATAGCCTCTTCCTAGTTCTTATTTAAAAAGTGTAGTCAGTGGTTTAATTTTCTGATCTTTGGAGGATCCTCACATTGAAGTATCAAAAGATCTGTGATTAAAGTTCAAGTCTAAAGTTAAGTTACAAAACCTGCAATTGATACAATGTGTTATCAAAAGCAGGGACGCTGCTATGATAACCCTCACCATGTATTCTAGGACTTTGGAACTATTTTGCAGGAAGAATGTGGAAAAGCATATCATGGGTAGAAGACAACTGATTCTTGGCAGCAGAGCTCAATGGGATTTTATGGTGTGTGCTTAGAAGACAGTAACGCTGAAAGACATTTGTTTCACAGAGACCTGCTTCAGGAAGTTTCAGGGAAGAAAAATACTTAACAAAAATTATGATCTGGACCATTCATGTAACATAGTATCTAAAAATTTGGCTTTATTCAGCCCGTGACCTGAGAACCCTGGATGAAGTTGAACCAGGAGACAATAGACTAGTATATTCAGTAGAGAAAATTTAGGACAAGAAAGCATTCAGGCTGGTGTGGAAAGCAACTGTGACTCTTAGACATAAGTACTAATAAAGAGACATCTCCCATGGTGCTCTGGAACAGTAGTGAGGATGCCCAGAGGGCAAAGCCCCACTCTACAGAGATTGCATCTTGTGAAGATTCAGGTACTTTAAAGGAAGAAAGACTAAGTTGAAGGGACACTAATGAAAGCTAATGGCATTAGTCCACAGAGCTCCTATACACTTTTAATACTGAAAATAAAATAAGATTTCCAAGTATATATACTCTCTAATATTTCTGGAAAATAAAATATGAGACAAAATATTTATTAATTTTTAAACACTGTAATATTAAACCTTAATTTTAATTTAAATGTGATTTGCTTTTCCTCATATAGAATTTAAAGATATTCATGGCAAAAGGTAATCAAAAGACAAATACTTAATTGTTATAATTTCGTTCTTCCTGTTCGAATATTTTCATTTCATATGCTATTTCCTGTGGTTTTAATGAACATTGCCTTCAAAAATATTTTCTAAAAAATCAGATATTCTGTCCATTGTCTTTTTTAGAGCTCCTTGGTTAGTCAGACTAAGAACTGAAAATATAAGAGAACACAGACCTTAGTTCTGGGAAGTCTAAAGTCTTTAAAAGCTCAGATAGGATGATAGAGAGTTCTGGCTAATTACCAAACAACTAATTTCACATCCATTAGAGGAAAAAAAGAAAGAAAGAAACTTAAAAGTGACATCTTTGATTGAGAAAATAACATGATGTAGACGATTTTGTCTTTTTTCCAGTGTGTATTTTAGAGTTACTCTAAGACATTTATATTATTTGAGGTTACTGTGAAATGTATGGCTTCCCTTATTTTTTGTTAATCCACTTAATACTTGTGTATAGAATAGCTGCTGAATTTTGTTTCCAGATTCTTAGCTGAAAGTATGTAACAGCTGTAGGCATTTGCCAGCGGAATTTTGGGATCACTTATGTATACTATCCTACCATCTGCAGATGAAGTGACTTTGAATTCTTCCTTTCCAAAGAACTCAATTCATTTCCTCATTTTCAGTCACCTTATCCGTCATCTAGCTAAGGCATCTTTTGGACATGGTATTTTCTTTTTGGTTTTGAGCTTTCAGGTGTGCTGTCAAGATACATGAGGTCTCTCCAACTCTTAGGGCTATGAACTTGCCTCTTATAACAGCTTTCTTTGTGTCTCTTAATGAATGTCCTATAATTTGCGAATGTTGTGTACTCATTTTCATTATGTTCTAGAAAGTCTTTAATTCTTTTTGAACTTCTGTCTTGACCCATTCTGCATTAGGTAGATAGTTTTTTAGTTTCCATGAGTTGGTATGTTTTCTCTTGTTTCTGATCTTGTTGATGTCAACTTTAGTCCATAGTGGTCCAACCAGATGAAGAGTGGTATGCCAATTTCCTTCTATCTGTTGAGATTTGCTTTGTGTCCAAGTATGTGAACAATTTTGGAGAAAGTTCCATAAGGTGCATAGAATGAGGTATGTAGCTGTGTGTTTGGGTGAAATGTTCTGTAAATACCTTTTTGGTCCATTTGTTAAATAATGTCAGTGAGCTCCCTCATTTCTCTGTTTAGTTTCTGTCAGGATGATCTGAGTTGATGCCTATTGTTAAGGTGTGTTTCTTGTGGCAGTAGAAGTATGTATGTATCCATTTTTTTTTTTTTTTTTTGCATCTGTTCCTTAGTCCGTGTCAATTTCTTTGGACACTGAGACTTTCGATGTTGGGAAATACAAATGAGCTCTGTATTTTGATCTTCATGATTTTATTTATTTTACACTCGCACATGCTTCCCTTCTTTTGACTTGCTGGGCAGGGATTGTTTATGTTTAATCTCTTTAGGTTTTTCTTCTAGAGTCATGTGTAGGGTTCTATTTGTAAGTAGATAATATTTAAATTTTGTTTTGTCATGGAATTTATTTCTCCTTCTATTGTGATTGAATGTTTTCCTGGGTATAGTAAACTAAGTTGACATCTGTGGCATGTAGAATATCTGTCCTGGCCCTTCAAGCTTTCAGTACCCCCCACACCCAGAGCTGTGTCTCTAATTGCATATGTAGCAGAGGATGGCCTAGTCAGCCATCAATGGGAGGAGAGGCCCTTGGTATTGTGAAGATCATATGCCCCAGTACAGGGGAAATGCCAGGGCCAGGAAGCAGGAGTGGGTGGGTTGGGCAGCAAGGCAGGGGGAGGGTATAGGGGGCTTTGTGGATAGCATTTGAAATGTAAATGAAGAAAATATCTAATTAAAAAAAGAATTAGAATGTGCTAGGATGTAGGAACTGAGCAGGCTCATAGAAGAGAGGAAAGCAGGTTGTTCCACAAAATCTGCTTAGCCACTTAGAAATGGGGTAAAAGGGTGAGAAGATGCCATAGAAGAAAGTCTGCTGTAGAGCTGGGCATGAGAAAGGGGTAAGGATCTGAAGGACTGAAGGGAGAAGTGAAGAACTGCATTTAGTTTATTTGCTTCACTGGTTGAAACAGTGTTCAGGTTCTCAGAGAATGTTTATTCGAGTTGGAGGGTGGGATAAATCAATAAGTTGAGCAGAAGGCAGTTTAAAAGAGAAGCTCTGTGTAGTCCTCTGATGATGGGGGCTTCTGGGAGGGAGGCTGTCACAGATGGTCTGCTGCTGAACTGGAATAAGGGATGACTGATCTGGGGGAAATGGAAGGAGAAGCGAAGTTCTATAGTTAGCCTATCTGCTTCTCTACCTGAAGAGGGACAAATGTTTCTTTATGAAATCCACTTAATTTAATTTTTACTGCAAGTGCTTTTTTATTATCAGGTAAATTCAATCTAAAAATAAGCAAATGAGGGACGTACACATCAATTGGTTGTTTAGTGAACAAGAGTTGTCCTTGAAAATTCACAAAGAAGTAGCATTATGTGGATTAAACAGGTTTATAATTAAGGATCTATACTTACATACAAATACATACATGCATGCAATAAAAATTAATGAGAAAAAAGGCCATGGATTTGAAGGAGAGCTGTGAACGGTATATGGCAGAGCTTGGAGGGTTGACAGGAAATGGACTAGTAGTGCAATTACGCTACACCCTCAAAATTTACAGTAAAATAAACTGAGAAAATTAGTGTCTAAAAATCATTTACCAAAGATTCTTCTAACGATTTTTCTTCCCATATTTATATAATCATGGGATAAACTTAAAGGGACTCTATAATAGATGTCACTTACCCTATTGGTTGATTTCAGAGTTACATTCTACACTGATACCTTAACCCTTTGTACAACTTCAACATACGTTCTACTGTGAGACTGAGATCTTGCACTCATAATTGGGGAAATATTGAGTATAATAATCTATCTGTAATAAACTAAAAGTAGCTGCCAACATTAAAAAAGATTGTCTAGGCAACTTCTTAAGCTTATAATTTCCACAATTTCATAATAGCATAGTTCATGTAAAAAAGAGGGGGTTAAGTTTACTCTATCCACAACCTATGGTACTTGCAAATATCATTGTTCTTTGTGTACATTCATTCTGGGAGTATTTCAGCTGTTACCACAGAAGTGCATTTCTTATCCTAATGCAGATTCCTTCTGTCAGGTTTTGCTGCCTCTCCAGCACATCTGAGAACTTGGGCCATGATAGAAGGAAATGATTCTCTATAAAATTCTGTATTACATTTAGAAATGGAAAACACGTATGCCTTTCAAATAGTGGAAATGGGAAGACAATGTGGTAATATGCTCTGCTACTGAGTGATATTTTTCCCCAACTGGTTTTACTCTGCTTTAAATAAGAAATTTCAATGCAATGACATTTTCTTGGATAAAAGTTAGAGAAAACACCTCACAATACTTAAAACTGAATTCCTTAGATCTGCTTTCAACTTGAAGTACATCCTCCATAGTTTCATGTACTTGAACTCTTGGTTCCCAGGAACGAGTGCTGATTTAGGAGGTTGTAGTAGAACCTTCAGAAGGTTGGACCTAGTGGAGTTGCTTTCTGGCTTATAGAAATACCCTATTTTCTGTCCGTGTTGATTCCTTACAGCTGAGGTGATGTGAATGATGTGACTCACATAAACAGACCATCTATTATCCAACCTCCCCATGTGATGTCTTGATGCTTCCTCTAAACCAGTGCTTCTCAACCTCCCTAGTGCTACTACCCTTTTACACAATTTATCATGTTTGGTGACCCCAACCATAAATGGAGTTCATTCTTATCCCATAACTTTAATTTTTCTATTTAGGCAACACCTGTGTAAGGGGTGTTAGACCCCCTAAGGGTCACAGTCCACAGGTTGAGACCCATCTTCTAGACCATAAATTTCTCCTCCCTCAAGTTGATTCTTTTAGGTGTTTTCACACAGCAATGGGGATACTAACTAATTATATATATATATATATATATATATATATATATATATATATATATATATATATTTTTTTTCCTAATCTAGTGTTTCTCAAAAGAAAAGATAATAAAAATGTGAAAACACACAGCTTCTTCCTTTAAGTCTTTAAATCAGCATAGAATATAATCAGTTCATTATGGCATCTTAACACACACAATGATTCTATTCTTCTCATCTACTACCCTATCCATTCCCTGCCCAGATTATTGCCTTAAGATCTCCTTTTTGTATTCAACTAACAGATCCTATTATTTTCCTTTTTCTGTCCCCAAACCTCCCTTAAGATCTTTCCCCTTCTTATTATTCTCCTTTTCTATGACCTGTGTTTACTCTACATGCACATGTCTATGTACATATATAAATACTAAAATAGAGTACCAATATATGACAATTGCAGTGATATTTGTCTTTCTGGATATTCCACTTAACAGAATGATTCCTAGATAGATCCATTTTCTTCAAAGTCAAGATTCCATTCTCCTTTAAACCAAAATATAATTCAATTGTCCATATGTGTCATATTTTCCTCTTTCACGCATCTGTTGATGGATATATAGGCTAGTTCCATTTCCTAAAATCATGAATTATACATCAATGAGCCCAAGCATGCAAATTTGATAGGATCTAAGAGTCCTTTGGGGTATACTTAGGATTAGTACAGCTGAGTTATAGGCTAGTTTTATTTTGACATTTGAAAAATCTCCATACTGATTTCCACAAAGGCTGTATCCATTTTTATTCCCTTCAGAAGTGAATAAGTGTTCCTCTTTCCCACATTCTAAGTCAACTTTGGTCCTCAGTTTTCTTTGGTTAGTCATTCAGACTGTGGGGATACAATATTAAATCACTTTAAATTGGTTTTTCCCTATTGTAAAGGATGCTGAACATTTTTTCAAATAGTTATTAGCCACCATTTGTATTTTTACTTTTTAGAACTATCTGTTCAATTCATGTCATTAGCTTTTTTGTTGATTGCATTTTCTTTCTCTAGTGCCAAATTTTCTTCATATATTTTAATTTTCTATTCATTTTTTATTAAATATTTTCTTTATTTACATTTCAAATGTTATCCCCTTTCCTGGTTTCCTCTCAGAAAAAAAGAACCCTATTCCTTCCCCCTCCCCCCTCCCCCTCCCCCTGCTCACAACCCACCCACTCCTGCTTCTTGACCCTGGCACTCTCCTACAGTGGGACTTAGAGCCTAGACAAGACCAAGGGCCTCTCTTGATAACTCACTCCCATCTTGATGATCTCCCATTGATGACCAACTAGGCCATTCTCGGCTACATACATAACTGGAGTCATGAGTTCCACCATGTATACTCTTTAGTTGGTGGTTTAGTTCCAGGGTGCTCTGGGGGTACTGGTTAGTTCATTTTGTTGTTCCTCCTATGGGGTTACAAACCCCTTCAGCTCCTTCGGTCCAACATCTAGCTCCTTCATTGGGGACCCTGTGCTCCATCCAATGGATGGCTGTGAGCATCCACTTCTGTATTTGTCAGGCACTGGCAGAGCCTCTCAGGAGACAGCCATTCATTTTTTAAACCATCATTTCTGCTGACTGAGAGTTTTCTTTGCTATGAGGAAGTGTTTTTATGTAACCCATGTGTGTATTCTTGAGTAATTTGTTCTGCTATTGAACCCCTTTAATGAAAATTCTTGCCTGTACATCGGGTGGTTTTCTCCCTACTTTTTTCTGTAGTAATTTCAGTTTCAAGTTTTACATTAATTCTTTCTTCCACTTTGAAGTTATTTTGTATAAGATAGGAGATACAGATCAAAAATAATTCTATTTATGTGAGCATAAAGCTTCCATGAATCATTTGTTGAAGAGTTTGTCTTTGTATCAATGTTTATTTTAGATACTTTATAAGAAATATAGGTGGCTACAGCTCTGTGGGGTTATTTGTAGGTTTTATATTACATTAGTTTGGTGCACATGCCTTTTCCCCAGTGTGATACCATCTCAATTATTGTGATTCTGCAGGATAATTTTCAGTCAGACAGCATGAGCCAGCACTGCCCTCTGCCTTTAGTATTGACTTGGCTATTCAGTATAATTTCTAAATGTGTTCTAGGCCTTTCTGTAGAAGTTCCTCACTAGGGTCTTTTTTTCTATTACTACTGCTCTACTGTGCATTATCAAGGGTAAAGAAGTTTATGTAAATTTGCTTATGGAGAGATATTCCCTTATATCTGCTCTACATGTTCTAGGACCTCATATGGAAAGACTGAGAGTTTCAATATCTGCTACCTGGAAATACAGGAAAACTCATGTTGTGATGATATTAGATGAAATAAAATCTTTCCTCCTCAAGCTGCTTTTAACCCTGGTGTCCTAGCACAGCAAAAGAACCCTTAACTGAGATAGGAATTTGTGCCAGTTTTAGGGTATTACTACAATAGACCTGACCAAGGTTTTTTATATTTTATTTTATTTTTTAATTTTATTTATTTATTTATGAATTATGCATGTATGTATGTAGGTATGTATGTATGGATGGATGGAAGGATGTATTTACTTATTTATTTATTTATTTATAAGAACTGTGGTATCCTTTGAGTTCTGAGCCAGAAAAACTATTGAGTGCTTTGAGCTCAGGGAAATGCTCTGTATAAACTTTGGTCCAGCATTTTGGAGATGTCAGTACCGTGAGATGATCACCTAGAATAACAGCAACTGTGCAGTGTAACCAGCTTGAGTCTAAGAAACAAGCTGTGTATGCTGTGGATGGCAGAGCTGGATAAATAACCAAGGTTCTTTGGAGCCCAGAGAGTCAGAACTGACTCCCAATATTAAGCACCCAACTTATTCTACTCTTGAATTTTACTTAAATTTGATTGTGACTATACTCTGACCCTTCTCTCTTGGAACAAGAAAGTACAGAAAATATCTTTTATTTTACAGGAGCTGGTATTTAAGAGGATTTACACTTTTAAAGACATTTGGGATACTTTTGAAACGTTGGATATTTTACACAAATTATGGTAGTTTAAAGACTTTTTATGATTCATGACCTTAATCTAGAAATGGGAGAGGAGATTTTAGAATATCTTCTAACTAGTCCTGTTGTATATAATGTGAGATACTGTTGTCTTTTTCATAACAAGGACATATGCCTTAGAAGATCAGCACCATCAAATAGCTTCTTGATTTTTTCCTTATCTATGCCTGTGCTTATAGTAAGATGAGTGTGATAAAACTGGCTTCCCTTTTTATAAATGCTGATCATACATTTTCCAGACAATGAAGGCTAGCATCCAGTGGCAAGACTAGATTGGCCACTAAGGGATCTCATGTTACAGAGAAATGAGCAGAGAAGGACTGCTAGCCACATCAGAAAAAGGAATTCAACAAGTAGACTTTTTATTTGTTTGTTTGTTTTTGTTTTGTTTTGTTTTGTTTTGAGACAGGGCTTCTCTGTGTAGCCCTGGCTGTCCTGGAACTCACTCTGTAGACCAGGCTGGCCTCGAACTCAGAAATCCACCTGCCTCTGTTTCCCAAGTGCTAGGATTAAAGGCATGTGCCACTACTGCCTGGCACAAGTAGACTTCTAAATTCATTAAATCAAAATAGTCACAGATAGATAATCAGAAGACTGATGGTTTCTGCCTAATAAAAATCATAATTCCTTATCAAGATTTACACATTTGAGTAAATAATCAGTATTTAAATTTGGAATCAATGAACTGAAGAAGATGCCAGATTGCTATTAGGAAAGATTTTTATGTTTCCAGTTAGTATTTTCAGTGATAATGCTTCAGTTAATCAAGCACTGTAACTTCATTGCAAAGGAGAAACACACTAGCATTAGGAGAATTATTGTACACAGTATCTGAAATAATATTGGCACTCAGAGGCTCAAGGTGGCATTCCTAGAAGAAAAGTATCTATCATACTATGTGTATGATAATCAATGGAATTTGACCAAAATCTTGCTCATCATTGAGCCTCTGTATTTCCATATCTACCCTGTGGCCTTTTTTTTTTTTAAGTTATAACAGCTTTGGCTGTTTTATTGATCATGTTGTAACCGCTCCTTCAGCTGAAGGCCATATAGATGTATCTAAGACCACCTCCTTTTTAAGACAGTAAATCATTAGGGCATCTAAGAATGTAGTAAATGCTGGACCTAAGTGACTTGCTAACAGAATTCAATTATTTCTCCATTACATTCACCAGTCCAATCTACCAAGAAATATGACAGTCTATAAAAGAGAATGGTATTATCTTCAAAATATAACCAGAAATAGTCTTAGTTGTACCACGTGTACTGGGCAGTGCATCTTTGCTAATTGTTGTGGTTAGGTTTTTGTTTGTTTGTTTGTTTGTTTTTTGCTCCTTTACAGGTTTCCCCTCTGGAATCCCCCTACCTGATCCCCCCTTATACTCCCACCCATCCACCCACTCCTGCCTTCCTGCCCTGGCATTACCCTACACTGGGACATTGAATCCCCTCAGGCCCAAGGGCCATCCTTCCACTGATGTCCAACAAGGCCATCCTCTGTTACATATGCTGCTAGAACCAAGGGTCTTTCCATATGTATGCTTTGGTTGGTGGTCCAGTCCCCAGGAACTCCAGGGGTTCTGGCCAGATGGCAGAGTTGCTTCCCCTCATTGGGCTGCAAACTCCCTCAGCTCCTTCAGTCCCTTCTCTAACTCCTCTCTCAGGGACCCCATGCTCAGTCCATTGGTGAGCTACAAGCATCCACCTCTGTATTTCTCAGACTCTGGCAGAGCATCTCAGGATGTCAATATGACATAGACTAGAATCATTTTGGAAGAGTAAATTTCAACTGAGGCATTTTCTTCATCAGATTTTTCTGTGGGTATATTTGTGGGTTACTTCCTTGATTAATCATTGATGTGGGATGGCCCAACCCACACTTAGGGTAGTTCCACCTCTAGGCAAGTAGGTGGGCCTGGTTTGTTGTTGAGCAAGCCAATAAGAAGTGTTTTTGCTTCAGTTTTGGCTTCCAATCCTTTGCTCAATCCTTGCTTCCCTTGATAGACTATGTAACCTGTAAGTGAAAGTAACTCTTTCCTTTGCAAGTGGTTTCTGCTCAGTGTCTCATTATAATAGAAATGAAATGTGAACACCAATGAAATGAACAAAAATGTGTCATATGTTGCAGTTTCATTGATTAATATAAACATCATATTCTCTATTATTATAGTAGTTTTGTTGATTAATAAACATCATATTCTCCATTATTGTAAGTAAAAGAATCAAAATATATTTACTTTCATATAAAACATAATTTAGTACATTTACTGTGTTGACTTAGGTCAACATTGGGTTCACTACTGTCTTTCACTTTGCAATCAAAAGAGACTCAGACTGTCAGTTTGACATGGTAAATTGATTTAAAATACTGAAGGCATCATGTTAACGTAGCTAAGTTGGTATGGATCTACATGCTGTGTCAGGATTCACACATCTCATGGAACATGACACAAAGCCCATTCAGGGTTTGTTACATTAGTAAAAAGATGTGGGGGGGGGGTCATGACTTGAGGAATTTCAAAATGTCTTCTCAAATGTAAGAGACCAATTCTAGCATGTATTTCCTTCTGTACATGACATTAACCCATTTGGGGGAGTTTTTCATGTTCTATGGAAAATATCTTTGAAATATATAAGTGATCATCCAAATCTCTGTGCTTTGGAGAGTGTAAGGCTGACTGAACTGATTTTAGGCATAGAGTAGGAAATAGTTCTATATTAAGGTAGTGAGTTATATCTACAAATTGTACACAATTCAGAAAGCAGCAGGAATGATTCTCTACAGGCCCAACCAGGACGCAAAAAGCGATGAGCCTCACTGGATATACACATCCATCTTGAGCAATCTTCTCTTGACACATTTTGTCTTAGGTTAGAAGGGCACCAATGTTGATAGTGTATAAAACAGCTAATCCCAGGTATAGGCAGGACCAGAGGTCATGAGTAACCTACATCAGTGGTGTTAGAACCTCTTTCTATCCTCTCTTCTATGACAGTCTGGAGACTGGTTGATAAAACGCTTGGTTTGTCCAGGACACTAGTGAAAGATAATGAGGAATTCTCAACCACTCCAATCGGAGCTGGTACAAAGTGCTTGGGGGGTTTACCTAGGCATACATATGGTGTAAGTAGAAAAATTAACCAGAATCAGAATATGCATGTACTCATGGATAATATTGCTAATCACAGAGGCCTTTAAGGCCAAAGTCTGGAAGATCTAGGCTGAGAAATACTAAGGGCATTTAGGGAAATGGATCTAAAGGAGTGTGCGTGCATCAACGATGTCTTGTCCTGATGTATTGACACTATGGTCTGTAAGCTAAACTCTCCTCAAAGTATTCCACAAAATAGAAACAGAAGGTACTCTACCCAATTCATTCTATGAGGCCACAATTACTCTGATACCTAAACCACACAAAG
>NC_034593.1:72116274-72133537 GCF_900095145.1 Mus pahari
ATATGACCTAGCGCAAGGCAAGGCCTGGGCCAAGTAGTGGGAGTGGGTGGGTAGGGGAACAGAGGTGGGGGGAGGGGTATGGGAAACTTTCGGGATAGCATTTGAAATGTAAATAAAGAAAATAATAATAATAATAATAATAAAGAAAACATCTGTCACTAATGTGACATGTATAGAAAAGACTGGCTAGTGTATCTCAGCCTGATTCTACATTGGCTACCAAGTGCTGCAATTCTGAATTCCCAGGGGAATGTGGAAATGAAGATGGGCCCTGTGTATAATGGGCTTTTTAATATGGACTTCCACTTATTCCATGTGATCTGGCTGTTGCCCTGGGGCATGTACATCCATCCTTCCAGCACAAGAGATCAATCTTGAACATGCCCACAGAAAATGCCCTGAACATATATCAAACGGTATCACCTGCATTTTTTGGGCTCTTGGGCACTAAACATCTTGAATGGAATTGGCACCTAATACATGTGTATATTCATCTTTTGTATACAAAGATTTACCAAGACCCTTACTAGAGGGTTGTAGACACTACCATACACAGATATATAACAAGACATCAAGGAAAAGTGTAATATGGCAAGTGTATTAGTTTTTCTGCATTGCTTTATATGATAAAGAGTAGGTGGTTTAAAATAATAGCCCCTTTCCCCCAACATCTTGGGAGACAGTCATAAAATGTCCCAAGATGAATAAAATGATAAGGTCATGCCTCCAGAGCAACTTATCTGCTTTATAGAAGGTTTCTTTCTCCTGTGTTCTTACATAGTTTTTCATTTGGATATGCATGGCCCTGATGCTTCTGTGTATAACACGGTTCCATGTTTTTAAAAGTACACTGGTATGTCTAGATTAAGAACTACCCAGACTACTTTATTTTAAATTAAATTTCTTTTCAAAGTCCTTGAATCTATGTATTGTCATTCGTCTGGGTACAAGTGGTGAAGAATTTATCACAGGGGTCAAAGCGGGGCATAATAACACCTGTAACACAAGGAATCTACTCGAGTGAAGAAATGACAGCAGGGGCCACATGAACTTAGGAGGCACAACTAGTACAATTCCTAAGGACTTGTTTTGTGCTTTTTAAATTGCAGCCTGGGGATTTATCATAAAGAGAGCCTTGCTCCAAAGAAGAACATTTCTGTGAGAGAACACTATAAGTATGCCATATGCTGCCACATTCTATATGCCAAGAGATCAGCATGCAGAGAGTGAATGACTCTCTCTAGCAATGGCAACTCACTGCAGTCATCATGAGAAAATGTGTGATCTAAATATATTAATAATATACTGTGTATTTATTACATATTACACATCATATATTACATGTATTACATATTCTATAAGTCTGGCATTGAATAAAGGCTTACTCCAGTGACCCTTTCAATATTATAGCTTTGTCAACATGCCAAACTGCCTGTACTTAATTGTAAGTAGAATAAGGAATGAACTATATATAATACAGTGGTACAGATTCTATCAATATGACTAGTGCACTACTGATGTATATGACATATGACAGTGCATTGATGGGGTCTTGTAATTAAGTCTTTCACCTAAAATCTCCACAAATCCAAAGAGCTTCTCTGCCTTCTCATTAAAGTCATTCTATCTTGGTAGTGACTTAGTGTTGCCTAGCTCAAGTAGTGTGCAGATAAAGTCTAGACCCTGGCTTTTTTTTTTTTTTTTTTTTTTTTTTTGATCAAGTCAAATGTCCTATTTAAAAGTCCAGAATTCCTGGTACCATTGTCAGAAGCCTCCCTTAGTACGGCTTGTTACTCAGTCAACCACCTCACCTCAATATCTGCTTTGGCCTTCTTCACTGTTTTATGGATATTTTTCTCTAAGAGTGTTCTGTTCGTCTTTCATCTCAGAGAACATTTCCATGGAAACAAGCCAGATGGAGATAACCTTCATCTCTTTTATAGAAAGTTAGGTAGGATAACTTGGAGAAAGTTTTCAGTAATAAACTTAGAGCCATATACAACATAATTTGAATCCTGGAAAATGAAAACTTTCTTTCTTTCTTTCTTTCTTTCTTTCTTTCTTTCTTTCTTTCTTTCTTTCTTTCTTTCTTTCTTTCTCTCTTTCTCTCTTTCTCTCTGTCTTTCTGTCTTTCTTTCTTTTAGATTTCATTTTTATTTTCTTAATGCTTCATATGACAAAGCTACATTTTCTGTGCTTAATGGCTGCTTATATATATTCTGAAGGAAATATATGTTTAAGTTCTTGTACTTGTTAAGTCTAGTTGTCTATTTTTCTGTTTAGAAATTTTCTGTATGTTCTAGATACAAATCCCTATTTGAAATATGAATTATGTTTACTTTATATCGTTTGCTGTGAAATCTTTAAATAAGCTTATACTATTCAACTTGTCTACTAGTCTTTGATTATCTTTGATTTTTTTATTAGATACTTTCTTTATTTGCATTTCAAATGTTATCCCTTTCCTGGTTTCACCTCCAAAACTCCTCATCCCATCCCTCCTCCCCTTGCTCACCAACCCACCCACTCCCACTTCCCTGTCCTGGCATTCCCCTACACTGGGGCATAGAGCCTTCTCAGGACCAAGGGCCTCTCCTCCCATAGGAACAACAATATGAACCAATCAGTAACCCCAGAGCTCCCAGGGACTAAACCACCAGCCAAAGAGTACACATGGAGGGACCCATGGCTCCAGCTGCATATGTAGCAGAGGATGTTCTAGTTGGAAAACTTTCTTTAATGCCTCACCTATTTCCCCTCCTCCTTGTCCCCCTATCTATCTTCTTCTCTCTGTCTTTGTCGGTTTTTTGTTTCTGTCTCTGTGTCTCTGTGTCTCTCTCTGTCTCTCTGTCTCTGTCTCTCTCCTTCCCTCTCCCTCTCCCCCTCCCCCCTCTCTCTTCCTTTCTCTCTATATCTCTCCTAGTGCTGAGGGTACAATCTATGGCATCACACATGCTTGGCAAATTTACTACAGCCGAGTTTCAGGTCCTTGTATTATTAAATGAGTGCATATATAATTTGAACAGGGTATAATCCATTTATAGAAACAGTGGGTGAGTGTGATTAAAAAGTACACTGTTCATAATTATTTCAGAGACCATTTCCTATTATCCTCCTGTCCATACAGCCTGGCGATTCCACATTTCATTTATGAAGCCATTGTTTCTGTCATTTCTACTACTAACAGCATTCCCACTAACAGAGGAAGCCGACTCTGCCTTGAGCCTGTTTCGCTTACAGAATAATATCAAGAATGAATATACTCATTGATGAATGATTAACTTAATTAATACATAATCTCTCCTTCTTTTACAGATTTTCTTTTTAACAGTCTCTAAAACCATTTTTGACATAAATCACTTAATTTCTCCAGAGTGCATTACATAATCCACGCCCCCCCTCCGTTAAATAGCTATTCACACAAAACCAAAATATCATTATCATGCACATCTATGGCTAGAGTTTCTAGCTTATAATTGCACTAAATTCTTTCTGGTAATATCATATGTGTCAGAAAGTAATATAGTAATGATAATTATGTGCCACAAACGTGCTTTAGCCTGGGAATTGCGCGCTGCTGTGTGAGGCCCGTATCCTTCCTGCCGCTCACATAACATCTGCACTTCCTGTTTTGTCTGACTCAATCCAGTTAAGGTTTCACTGCTCTTCTTAAAAAAATTTATGGGGAAGGAAAATCTCAGTTTTAAATTCTGAATATACCTTACTCAAATAAAAGTAAAAGGCATTCTTTGGCATTTACCAGAATCTTCTACGCCGTAAGACACAGAGATGGGTAGACAGCCTATTTATTTTTAGGACCCTGTAAATCAGAATGATACTGAAAAAATAGAAAGTTTTGCTAAATACAATATTGATTTAAACCAATATTAATTCCTCTGTTCTTTTCTACCCATCATCGTCTTCTCCCATTACATTTAGTCAATCATTTGTGTAGTTGCTGGGGTTTCCATGTTTATTATCTTCAGAATCACATAGGGAACTTGGTAAATCAATTCCTTATACTTTAAAGATTCTGATTCAATTATTATGGTGTAATGGTTGGGCACTGAGGTGTTTCTGAACTGACTAACTTTAGGTTTCACTAAATATGAGTTCAGATTAAATAAAAGTGTTAAATGACATGAATATCAATGAATATCAACATCAATATTTCACACGCAAATTATATTTAAGCAGTCAAATGTCAATTCCTGCTAAATAAATATGTTTATAACTTTGTACATTTAATGTTTTTCCTTGGGTGATAATGTAGTAAGACTCCAGCCATTTATATCAGAATATTGTTCTGTTGGGTAGTATAAACTGTCACTATGAGTACAATGGTATACAATGTCACTATGAGTATAATGTTCAGATTGACCAGTCTGTATCAACTCGTGTATGAGTGTTGTGATAACAAAAGTATCAACAACACTTAGTTTTTAGTGCTGTGCATTCTGAAGGACCCAAGATTTATAGTGAGGATCAGCTATAAATAGTGAGCAAAGGCGTACATCCTGGCATTCTTAGTAGTTTTCCAGCTCCAAGAGTTTTTCCATCTGGAAAATTCAAAGACAAACTTAAGAGATTCAGTTGCCATCTCTGCTACTGACCCGGCAATCCTTATGTCATTTTCCTCACTGGAAAAATAGGGACTGACCCTGTGGTTCCCTTACTACAGCGTACACCCAAATTACCTTGCTAGTATAGAAAATCTGGATGCCTTTCCCTATTAGCAACTAGAAGAAAAGAAGAAAAGCAAGAGCACACCTACAAAGGAGCACCCATTTAGAGGAAACAACCCTCCCTATCACCTACATCTGTACCTCCTGTTCAGGTTATTTCCTTGTCTGTCTCTTTCATTTCTAGAAACCACTCTTGTGTTGGAAGAGCCCACACTGAGCAGGCAAGTGTATTTGGCTTCCATAGGAACCAGGTTATCTAGGAAAACACTTTTTGTATGTATGATGAGTAATTGTTCCTTGCTGATTAGAGTTATGGGTGACAGTGAAGGTTGGAAGAATAATCTAGTGCATGAGTAGAAGTGACAGGTAAGCCAGACAGAAACAGTAGAGCTAGGACCAAGATAGGGGAGGAAGACCGGGCACCTTTCTTCTGACTTAGTGTTTCTGGAACTTTAATGAGTATCACAGATGAGCAAAAGAAAGAGCTGCTGCCGGTTACAGCAGATAGCAGTTGGGAGACACAACCTTAGAAAGTAGCAGATAAGGCTGCTGTTGCTATGTCATACACAGTGCATACTTTGAGCAACAAAGCCCATGAGAGGCTTAAGAAATCTGATCAAAGGGAAGAGGGAGAGGCGTAGCGTCTCCCTAAAGCATTATGTTGTAGAGCACAAGTCAGGGTATTGAGATCAATTCTTGAGTTCCCATGGGTTAGCTGTGAAGCCAATTAAAACAAACAAATAAAAGAAGTTCACTTGAACATTTTATACATACAATATAATAACATGTGTGGACTAAAGGAAGTAAAGCATTAAGGCACAAATACTGGTGAGACAGATTTAAGGAGTGGCCTTGAAAAATACGTCATAAAGTTGGTCAGGTCTGGCTCTCCAAATAGAGGACTCTGGAAGATGAGTGTAAAAGCAGCATTACAGCTACACTGCAGATCCCCAGGTACCGCTATAGGTATGACTACTGATAGCGGCCCCTGGATCTATTCACTAGATTTCTATATAGTATCTCTTCTCTGCATTTCTTTATTTTCTGATATAGTGCTATCTAGGCAACGTGATCGGGAGCAGCTTTATATTTTATTCCATATTTCATTAATACTGAATAGTAAACAACTATGAATTAGAACTACTGATGCAGAGGCAAAAAGCCAAAAATATAAAGGGTGGATTTACTATCAAAATCTGACTGCCTTTGTTTATTTGGAAACAAGGGGTTTGTTCTATTTTAATAGAACCTGATGGACATAACTTTGAGGCAGTTACCCTTAGAAGATGACCCTGAAACCTCACAACTATAGAGTATAGGGCAGGTAAACTATCTTAATTCTGCTATAACATAAAGAGAAATTGAACACTTTAATAGTACCAGCATTGTATTTACAGCTGCTGCCGCTGCCCACATGGATTAACAATCCCTATGGACCCAGATCAAATGTGTCCTCATGGCGCAACAGCCTGAGACCGTACTGTAATAATTTATAGATGGATCAGAATGGTTCAAATGGATGTGATGTCATGTGGCACAGGTGTTCATAAACACAACACAGGGTCCAAGCTGCTATGGCTTGAAGCTAAGATGTTCTATTTGGTGAAATTAGGGGGGGGGGGGTGTCATGATAACCATAAATATTTCTGGCAGACTGAGTCTAACACAAGTGTGTATGTGGAAAGATGTATATATTTTAGGTAACCTACTATATTTTGGTATTAATGTTCTACATTTAGTGCAAGTTATACATTTAGAGGATTTTAAGACATCCAGTTGTACCTCTCTTCTATGCTATGTTTTAGATATTGAGTAACAAACATTTGAGGGATATTTATGTATACACATTGCATTGGTAAATCCAGAGGGAACCTCCCTCACTTTGAACTCATGCAGCCTTTCAGCCCTTCTCCAGTCACTGTCCATGTTCCATGCCAGGTAGTGGAACATCACTTACTCTTGTTGTGCTTCTGTCTGTTAGCTTTCGGCATTCTTAAGAATTAGGCAACTCTGGATGATATTTAGATAAACAATAATTAGGCCTTCACAACAACTACCACCCAACATCTGCCTCCATCTTAGAAAAAATGACTAGTCATCTATAAAACATTTTGTTTCTCCCTGCCATGTTCCTATTATTTACTACATCCAAAAGATGCATCATATAGGTCATATAAAAACATTACAGATGACAGTCATACAGCATTGATGAAGTCACTGGTTTATAGAGCATTTTTATAAAAGATAGGCAAATTTGATCATCATACATTTAAATTTAACAATGTATGTTTATTCTATACTTTACATTTTACAAATTCATAAATAATTTGTGATAAGTTTAAAATAGCATATAAATTTTTTTTTGATTTTTAACTTTTTATTGATTCTTTGTTTCACATCATGTGTCCCATTCCCACTCATCTCTGTTATCTCATATCTGCCCCTTTGTCCAGGTAATATCCCCTCCAAAATAAAATACACACACACACACACACACACACACACACACACACCAAAGAATAGAAAACACACCTCATCATGCAAGCTGTACTAGTATATCCATCCCCCTGTCCATACTTCTCTGGCTTCTGTGACACCATCAATATTGGATTAAATAGGGTCTCCTCTCAGGTACGGTCCTATGTCATGCAGATCCTGCAGCTTTGGATCTGCAGGACCTGTTCTTTTGCACATTCCAGAAATTCATAGATGGAGTGGATTTTGGCATGGGTCAACTCAAAGCCCCCGATCTGTGTCTGGTGGTAGCTGAGATGATCAGCCTACCAGCTCTCCAGCGTCAGTACCACCCTACTGCTCTGGCACAGCCACCCAATGGTGACATTAGCAGGAGGCAGGGTCACCTCTCCTGCTCTCATGTCCTCGGGATAACTCATCTTGACTCACACCTCCAGATCCAGCCCTGCTTCTCAGTAAAGCAAGACATAGCTCTCCAACTCTCATACCCTCAACCTTTGCCTTGTTCCTTTGCCACCAGGGACAGCTCCACTATGTTACTTGGGCAAGGTGTAGGACAAGATCTCCTGAGTGCTGAAGCCAGTAAGTGGGGCAGGGCCAGCTCTCCCTACAACTCAGGTTCTGAAGGGCATCATATCTGCACAATACCACCTCACACCACACTTTTGACATGGGGCTGGCTCACCAGGGGCAGGTCTGCTGTGTTGCCTAAGTGAAGTGTTGGGCTAACCGTCTTGAGTGCTGTAGATAGTGAGGGACATGCCTTGCTCTCCCATGCTCATGACTCTGTGGGCAGCTTTCCCGACTGCCAGAGGGTGTGTGTGTGTGTGTGTGTGTGTGTGTGTGTGTGTGTAGGGGGTGTACTTCATCTCTGTGCTGGTACTTACTACCACACATCAGATGAGTGGTTAAGTCAGCGATCCCACAGTCATGTGCTCAGATTCCCCTCCCTCACACACAGCCATCAGGACCAGCTTCACTGAGCTACCTGAGCAAGGAACAGGGTCTGTTTTCTCAAGTGCTGCCACTGGTGAGAGGAACGGGCAGGTAAGTAGGTGGTAAGGCCCTAATTCTGAAGACTCCATACAGTTTGGATAAATGGCAAAGACCAATAAAACTAGAATTGAATTGAAAGACTCCTTCTTGTTGGGTACCATTTTTGCTTTAGAAGATGCTACTGTGGAAGAAAAGTCAATAGTATTCTTTCCCAGCAGTGAATCCTCAGTGCTACAATTCCAACATACCAAGAAAGATATATCCATTTGTTCAATAATAGCAGCAGTGTTCAGGAGATTGACTAAGTACTTCTTGACAATATTTGAGGCATGTTCCATGAGAGTGAACACACAATTGGTCCTATAACTTTTGTCAAAAGCCTGTGACTCCAGAGATCAAAGACCCCACTGACATTTTGCTGAAAGGACCTAACCTTAACCCTAGCCCTAGCCCTAATATCAAGTTATTTTTAGAAAATTATATATATTTTATGCATATAATAGCAATTAGTAAAAAAATAAAGGCCATGAATTTGGAGTAGAATAGAGAGAGTTTAGTCAGAAAAGAGAGGGAAGAAATGTGGTGATCAAATTATAATGTCAAAAAAAAAATAAAGATAAAAATCCCTATGAATTCTGGGTGTAGTCTAAACAGATATAGAATACCTCTACTCAAATTCTTTTATTTTGATTTATAACTTTCCTTTATACAGCAGTACTTTTCTATTTGATTTTTCCATCCATCCTTAGATTGCTTGGCTCTTCCCCTAACTTCCTCTTTCCCTTTGTCCTCTGCCCCATTCCGCATAAGAACGTTTCCACCCCTACTCTTATAGCATCTATGCTTTACCCTCCCCACTCCTCCTTTGCCTCTCATGGCTCCTTTCCCATTTTCTTATCTCTACAGCTACTTCTTTTACATTTAACACATAAATCTAATTTTAGTGTTAGAATATGCTTATGAAAAAAAAATGCGTGCATACAACATTTGTCCTTCTGGGCTACTTGGTGAATCTAATATTTTATAATTCTTCTCGATTTCCTGTAAGTTCAATTTTTCTTTCCATTGTGTATATATAGCACACTTTTATTGTCCAGTTATTTATCCAGAGACAATAAGACTGATTCCATTTTCTGGCTGTTGTGAATAGAACAGTGCTTGTGGATGTTCAATGATCTCTGAAGTCGGATATAGAGACTTTTGGATATATTCCCAGGAGTTATATAGCTAAGTGACATGGCGTTTCTATTTTTAACACCTACACTATGTAGCAAAGTGACTACACCAGTTTACAGCCCCATCAACTGGGAATTACTACTTGCCTTTGCCTATATTCTTGCAATATTCATTGTCATTTGTTTTCTTAGCCACAATGACTGGAGTGGAATGGAAATTCTAAGTAGTTTCAGTGTACATTAATTTAGTGAAGCTTAGGCCCTCAGACTGGGAAGGGATTTCAGCAATTACACATCTGCTAAGATTGCAATCTCTTCTAGAAATACTTTACCATCCGTTTTTTCTTCTTATGTCTTATATTCTGTGCTGAAGTTTGAACCCAGTGTATTATCAACCTACACCTTAGCCCTTAATTTTCCACTGGGATTTTCAAAACTCTGAAGAAAAGAAACCTTCGTATTAGAAAGATACATCTAGCTCATTTTTATGAACTTTTTGGATAGTAGCCACAAGAGCCAGTTTGTCTTCTAGCTGCCCTTGAAGCCATTAAATCATAATTTCTTGCACACTATAGAATATGTCATTGGCTTTCCTGCTCTACCTGACTGCCAACTGCTGTTGCAAAGCAGTTGGAGCAAAAGCATCCTGTGGAGATTAGTTGGCATACTAATTTCCTTTCTGGACAGCTAGCTGTTCTACAGGAGTAGGATATATTTATGTGACAATCAGTCACATCAAAGGTTACCTGTGGGAGCATTATTTAACTTTCTGACCCATTAAAGGGACCTTGGTGAAAATTTATCAAGTTATTTGACATAGAAGCTACAAAAAAGGAGTGAAAGAACTCCCATAACTTTTCAGTCTGGGTGATATGGGGGGAGGGGGCCTGATAACACTTGTCATGGAAACAGGAAATGCTGAGCAGTATGGAAATCAGGAGGACTCTTTTCCAACTATATTGTGTGAAACAGTAACATGCTAAAGGTTGGAAGGGCAGGACTGGGGCATAGGATAAAACAAGGATGCAAGGAGTGATTTAACAATGAATATTTGAGAGATGACATTAAATCTCTGAGATTGACTAGTCAGAATATTCAGGAAAAAAATCTGTATTAATATTGGCAATAGTAGACCACAGCCCAAGTGAAGCTCACTTTGTTCATATGAATAAATGTCATCAGGGGATGTACAAATGCAGAGCCATGGGACAAACTCTGGAGAAGCAGACAGTATATATCTATATCTACATTTCTATATTTATATCTATTTCTCTCTCTCTCTCTCTCTCTCTCTCTCTCTCTCTCTCTCTCTCTCTCTCTCTCTCTCTCTCTCTCTCTCTCTCTCTCTCTATGCAAATAGAGAGGGTGAGTAGAAGAGTGTGTGTGTGTGTGTGTGTGTGTGTGTGTGTGTGTGTGTGTGTGTGTGTGTGTGTGTGATGAGTAAAAGTCTGATTTCTACATAGTTTAGAAGAATTTCTTTATGATGTCAGTTTGGTAGCTCAGAGTACAGCTCCTTCTGAGGCCAGAATGATTTTAATCTTTGGCCATCGTCCACACCACTCACAGAGTCTACACTTCTATTCTTGAACTCCACACATAGGTTCTCACTGCATGTCACCTCTGTGTTTTTGAGTGTGTAACCTGTAACCCATGAGACTAAACTAACTGTCATGAGTACAGTTGCTAAATATTGCACCTCAGTACATAAGACGTATTAGTGCTTAACTGTATTATGTTGAATGTGCTAAAGGTTGAACGCATCCTCCAAATTCATGCATTAAACTGTAATCTGCTGTGCCTTGGGCATGGTTATTGCAGACATAGTGAGGATGTTGACACAGTAGAGTAGACTAAGCCCCTATTACACTATGCCTAGGTCTTCATCCTCAGGAAAATCTGACTACAAACATGTATAGGGGAGAATGTCCTGTTTTATTTTAAGATTGAACAGCAAACGGCATCTAAACTTTGAAGAATGACTACAGAAAATGGGATTTGCCAGGATCTTCAGACTGGAGAGTACAAGAAGCCCCAGACATCAAGAAAAACGTGGGCTGGAGAAATGGCTCAGCAGTTGAGAGTACTAGTTACTTTTCCAGAGGACCCGGGTTTAATTCCAGCACCTACATGGCAGTTCATAACTCCTGTTCCAGGAGACCCAACACTTTCATGCAGAGATGCACGGAATCAAAACACTGACATATATGAAAGAGAACTAAATTTAAAAAAAACCAAAAAAACAAACAAACAAACAAAACATCTAAAGCAGGTTTAGTGGGTGATCCAGTTCTGCTAACATGTTAATATGGATTGTTCTTGCCCTCCAGAGCTGAGTATACTATATTACTGCTGTTTATGGGGCCAAGCTTGAAGTCCTTGAAAGCTAATGCAATATTATTCCTCAAAAAAATTAAGTAACTATTCCTAACTTGGGGAAGATTGTCCCCATTGCAATGACTGTTATTTTCAAATCTTATTTTCTAAAAAATTATGAGAAAAATTATGGAGCATTTTTCAAAGATCCGTTTTGTTAGCAGATATCCCTAGGTTTCAATTCTGTTCATAGATGTGATATGCATGTGGAAATATTCTACATAATTTCTTTCAGTACAGATATTACTTTTAAATCTGAGTTGCAACTGTATCCATCACATAGCACTGGGGTAAGATGATAAAAGATATCTGGAAGGATTTATAAAGTATCAAAACTGGGCTAGCATGGAATGAACTGCTGCTGATATTATTATCAACTATTATCAGTTATTTCCTGTTCCATCTTAAGATTGAACAGAGAAGTGGCATCTAAACTTTGAAGACTGACTATAGAAACATGGGATTTGCTTTTGGTGGTTCACTGTGGGTTTCTTCAGATACATTTTTTCATAATGTAGCTTGTAACTTTACAGAGTGTATACATCTCTTTAAAAGGAAGCATAGATGAATCCAACCTCACAGGACTTGGCATATGTGTATTGCTGAAGGTACTTTCTTCTTAACTGGTATCGAGAGGTCAAGTTTAGATGTTCTATTGTACAAAATAGCAGTCAATAACCCTGTGTAGGTGTCTGATTATATTCAGCACCATGACTGGTGGTTTGACTCTTCACAGTCCTTCTGGGTAGATTTTATTTGTTTGTTTGTTTGTTTGTTTTTGTTTTCATTGGCCACAACACCTGGTGTCATAACAAATGCCAGGTGAATAAATAGAGAGCAGTCTCCAGAAACAAAGGGACAGGATTACAGTACAGTTCTCTTACCAAGGGAAAAGTAAATTATGATGAACAAACATGGGTTAAAATTATATAAAATATTTTCTTTGATTTTTCTCATTTAAATGAAGTATATACCTCAGATTTCATTAATACAGCATTTTAGTGTGCATGTGTGTATGTGTGTATGTGTGTATGTGTGTGTGTGTTTGCGCGCGCATGTGTGTGTGTGTGTGTGTGTGTTGTGTGTATTTTTGCTTATGATTTCATGGCTTTCAAAGCTGGTTGGCCTCAAAGCTTCTGTACCTATGTGAGCCAATGTATTATGGTAAAATAATACACAAGGAAAGATTTCTCACCTAATGGCAAGCAGCTGGAAGAAAGTGGGAGAAAGGATGGGGTCGGAGTCCTAAATTCTCCTTCCAGAGAACATTCCTGGATGACCTTGCTTCTTCCTTCTAGGTCATTTCTCCTGAAGTTAAAGGCCTCCCTATAACACATTGGGCTAGAGACAAAGTATTCTCTATATGGACAATTTGATACTTTCTTTAAAAAGAAAGCAACATTTGGGCTCCTGAGATGGCTTAGTGGTTAAGAGCACTGACTATTCTTCTGGGGGTCATGAGTTCAAATCCAAGCAACTACATGGTGGCTCACAACCATCTGTAATGAGAAACAAATAAAAAAATCCTATGGGCTGGAGTGAGTGGCACCCGAGCAAGAGGGAGAGAGAAGGGGTGGGAGGGACAGAAAGGAACATTCATGACATATATATGTTAATGGGTCTTTTTCTGTAATATTATTCAAATTCATGTACAATTGCTCTAGTTATAATTTTTGAAATGCTTGGCTACAGTTATATATTTCAAAGACTTGCAAGGGACAACTCATAAGTAGTAAAGTTAAAAAGTAATATTTAGTGTATAATATTTTCTTTCTGGCTCACCTTAGAAATGTCATTTTCTAATGTAATTTTAAAGGCAATCTGGCTTGAAAAAGAATTTTTTTAAAAAAACAATGACTGCACAGAATGAAATGAGGCACATTAAAACTGCTTTGCTTCCTGCAGAAGTTGCACTAACTTTATTGCTTTCTTTTTTCAGTACATTACTGCTTTACATATGAACAAAGCATTGTAAAGCTTTACTCAGGTTTAATATAAAAGCCAAAAAACATAGCTGGCTCGATTTTCAGAGAAAATATAAGTATAAAAATGTATACATATATATGTGTATTGTAATAAAATAATTAAAAATTGTATTTTACTTTTAAATACTTTTAAGTGAGCACTTGGTGTTTTGCCTGCATGTATGTCCATGTGAGAGAGTCAGATTCCATGGAACTGGGGTTACAGACAGCTGCAAGCTGCCATGTAGGTGCTGAGAATTTGAACTCAGCTCCTCTGGAAGAACTGTCACTGTTCTTAATGCCTGAGCCATCTCTCTGGCCCACTCTTAAGTATTTTAAGGTATTTCCAGAAAGCAATATAATGTACCCAGTGTCCTATTTAATGTACAGTGACTTTATTATTTTAAATATGATTTATTTTCCTAATGATGGAAATTTTTACTTACCCATTCTTACATCAACTTTGTGGAAAATCAGATATATGAATAATAAATTTACATGTGAAGAGAATACAAAGCTATCAAAAATTAACTGGGGATGGTGGTGTGTGGGAATTTTAATTTAAGTTTTCTGTTCACATTCAGTTTAGTCTAAGGCACTCTAGAAAGTAGGGGTGTTGGGCATATGCACAAATTTTTGTGGATTATGGGAATCATGAACAGATCTCACAAATGAATTAAAATTAATTTCAATGAAGGAGACAACGTGATCTTTCATACGGCCTTGCACATCCTTGTGCAGACTTGTAGGGTATGAAAAGAATGTAAGTCTTGGACTTTGGCCCCTTCTGTGGCTTGAGAAACTGGGTGTATATGAGCAGCTTGCTGACCAAGGAGTTTGTGCCTTCTGAGATCACCAATGAAACACCTATAGGCTTACGATGTAAAAAGTAACTCATTCTGGCAAATTCCAGGCTCCAACAGTATCTCAACTCAAAGTGTAAATGTTCTAAAATAAAAAAGGCAAGACAGATGTGTAGAAGATGACTTTTTCCTAGATTATCACTCCTGACCATTTAAAATGCAACTAAAATTGAGATTACAGTTCTTTCAATTCAATTTTTTCTTTGGTTTAAAACCTTTAGAGGAACATTAGGCACAGGCCACAACCATAATAATTAAATGTAAGAGAAAAAGTCGAGTAACATACAAAGGTAGACCTATCAGAATTATACCAGACTTCTCAACAGAGACTATGAAAGCCAGAAGAGCCTGGTCAGAGGTCATGCAGACTCTAAGAGAATACAAATACCAGCCCAGGCTACTGTACCCAGCAAAACTCTCAATCAACATAGATGGAGAAAACATTATATTCCAGGACAAAACTAAATTCAAGCAGTATCTATCTACCAACACAGCCCTACAGAGGATCCTGGAAGGAAAACTCCAACACAAGGCAGATACCTGCACCAAAGAAAGGACAAGATACAGCATCTCACAACAAAGTCAAAAGCAGAGCCACAGCACATAAAGCCGCCTACAAAAAACATGTCAGGAACCAACAGTCATCTCTCTTTAATATCTCTCAATATTAATGGACTCAACTCACCTATAAAAGGATATAAGCAAACAGACTGGATATGCAAACAAGATGCAGCATTTTGCTGCATACAAGAAACACACCTCAAAAACAAAGACAGGCACTTTCTCTGAGTAAAAGGATGGAAAAACGTCTTCTAAGCAAATGATCCCAGGAAATAAGCAGGAGTTGCCATCCTAATATCTAATAAAATAGACTTTCGTGATGAAGAAGGACACTTCATATTCAAGGGGAAAATCCAAGAGAAAGTCTCAGTTCTGAACATCTATTCCCCCAAATGCAAGAGCACCTAAATTCATAAAAGAAACTTTATTAAAACTCAAAACACACATTGAGCTTCACACAATAATAGTGGGAGATTTCAACAACTCACTCCCATCAATGGGAAGGTCATTGAACAAAAACTAAACAGAGACACAATGAAACTAAGAGCGATTATGATATGAACCAAATGGATTTAACAGATATTTCAGAATATTTATTTCATCCTAAAAGAATACACCTTCTCAGCAGTTCATGGTACCTTTTCCAAAATCAACCATATAATTGGTCACAAAAGAACCCTAAACAGATACAAGAAGATTAAGATTATACCATGCATCCTATCAGACTAACATGGCCTAAGGCTGGTCTTCAATAATAGCAAAAACTACAGAAAGCACACATGCACATGGAAACTGAACAACTGGTTTTTTGTTTGTTTGTTTTTGTTTTTGTTTTTGGTTTTGGTTTTTCGAGACAGAGTTTCTCTGTATAGCCCTGGCTGTCCAGGAACTCACTTTGTAGACCAGGCTGGCCTCGAACTCAGAAATCCGCCTGGCTCTGCCTCCTGAGTGCTGGGATTAAAGGTGTCTGCCACCACGCCTGACAACTGATCAACTCTTTACACAGTGATAACTTGGTCAGAAAGGAAAGAAAGAAAGAAAGAAAGAAAGAAAGAAAGAAAGAAAGAAAGAAAGGAAGGAAGGAAGGAAGGAAGGAAGGAAGGAAGGAAGGAAGGANAGAAAGAAAGGAAGGAAGGAAGGAAGGAAGGAAGGAAGGAAGGAAGGAAGGAAGGAAGGAAGGAAGGAAAGGAAGGAAGGAAGAAAGAAAAGAAAAGAAAGAAAGAAAGAAAGAAAGAAAGAAAGAAAGAAAGAAAGAAAGAAAGAAAGAAAGAAAGAAAGAAAGAAAGAAAGAAAGAAAGACTTTCTGGAATTTAATGAAAATGTTGGCACATCATACCCAAACCTATGGGACACAATAAAGGCAGTGCTAAGGGGAAAGTTCATAGCACTAAGTGCCCTGGTAAAGAAACTGGAGAGATCTTGCACTAACAACTTAACAGCACACTTGAGAGCCCTAGAACAAAAAGAAGCAAACTCACCCATATCTGGTAGAGGGCTAATATCTAAAATATATAAAGAACTCAGGAAATAAATCACCAAAAAACCAAACAACCCAGTGAAAAAAATGGGGAATTTTTTTTCTAAACTAAGAATTCACAACTGAGGAATCTCAAATGGGTGAGAAACACCTAAAGAAATGTTCAAAGTTTTTAGTGATCAGAGAAATGCAAATCAAAATGACCCTGAGATTCCACCTTACACCAATCAGAATGGCTAAGACCAAAACCTCAGGTGACAACACATGTTGGGGTGGAGAAAGAGAAATACTCCTCCATTGCTGGTGGGATTTCAAACTGTTACAACTCTGGAAATCAATCTGGAGGTTCCTCAGAAAATTGGAAATAGATCTTCCTGAAGGCCTAGCTATACCCCTCTTGGGAATATACCCTAAAGATGCCCCACCATGCCACAGGGGAACATGTTTCACTATGTTCATAGTGGCCTTGTCTGTGATAGCCAGAAGCTAGAAACAACCTAGATGTCCTACAACAGAATGGATACAGAAAATGTGGTACATTTGCACAATGGAATACTACTCAGCTATTAAGAAAAAGGACATTTTGATTTCTGCAGGCAAATGGATGGAACCACAGACCCAAAAGATCATGCTTGGTATGTACTCACTAATAAATGGATATTGGAGAGAGAGAGAGAGAGAGAGAGAGAGAGAG
>NC_034593.1:72133677-72157010 GCF_900095145.1 Mus pahari
GAGAGAGAGAGAGAGAGAGAGAGAGAGAGAGAGAGAGAGAGAGAGAGGCGTTGGGGGGGGAGAGAGAACCCATACAGTATACACAAGATACAGTCCACAGAATTCTAAAGGCTCAAGAAACTGAAGTGCCCAAGTGAGAACACCTCAGTTCCACTTGGGAGAGAGAATAAAGCAATCGCAAGTGGGGAGGGAGGGAGGGATTTGGGAGGAAAATTGGAAGGCAGGGAGAGGTGATCCTGATCTGGTATTAGGTGTGGGAAAAGGACTAAAGCCCTGAGGGCCAGCAGAAAGAATAGAAACAGGCAACCACAGGAAATAGGAACTTGGGGAACCCCCCACCCCAGTATGCACCAGAGACTTGGGAGGTTAGACACTCCCAGGACTCACAAGGAGGGACCATTGGTGAAATGCCAGACAGTAGGGAGAGGGAACTTAAAGAGCTCACCTCCAGCAGGAAGATGGGACAGCAAGTGAGGGATGGGGTTGCCATCCCACAGTCACATCTCTGAACCATAATTTCTCTGTCTGAATGAATTACAGGGATGGAAATGGAGAGGAGCCTGAAGAAACGAACGTCCAGAGACAGGCCCAAAGTGGGATACAATTCAAGGGGAGGTCTCAAGGCCTGGCACTATAACTGAAGCTATGGAGGGCTCACAAAAAGGGATCTATCATGACTGCCCCATGAAAGACCCAACAAGCAGCTGAAAGAGTCTGATGCAGATGTTTGCACCCAACAATTGGACAGAAGCAGCTGACCCCTGCTGTTGAATTAGGGAAAGCTGAAAGAAGCTAAGGAGAAGGGCAATTCTTTAGGAGGACCAGCAGTCTTAATTAATCTGAACCTCCAAGATCTCTCAAATATTGGATCACCAAACAGGCAGCATACACCAGCTGATAGGAGGCCCCCAACACACATACAGTAGAGGACTTCCAGGTCTGTGTTCATTCAGAGATGATGCACCTAACCCTCNNGAGACTAGAGGCTCCAGGGAGTTTAGAGGTCAGGTGGAATAGGGGTAGGTGCATCCACCTGGAGATGGGGTGGGGTGGGGAAGAGATATGTGATGTGGATCAGTCAGAGGTTGGATGGGGAGCAGGGAAAGGAATATGGAATACATACAATGAATTACAAATAAAATTAAATTTTAAAAATGTCAGGAGAACTATTTCAACTTGAGAGTTCTATTTTGGCTTCCTTCACTGTCTCTAGTTTACATGGTCCTGGTACATAGTGAGAGTCCTATATACAGGGGTGATAATACTTATTAACTAGAAGATTCTTTTCCCTTTCAATACTCTGCTCATACTGTTCTCCTGTACCAGGTAGTATTTTGTGAATCAAAAATACATGTTGCTTTTCACATATCCACATATTCATATACTCACATGCCTATCCCATTCAAGTATTTCCTCTTATCCGTGGTCAGTCTCTGGGTATTATTTTATGTGTTCTGTGTGTCTGTAGGGGGTGAGTTGCAGGATTTGGATTTTGTTTTGGTTGGGAAGGATGTAAGAGGGATAAGAGCATGGCTTCTTTGGTAAGATAGACTGACGTCTGGGGTCACTGTGCAGTGGCAACTGGCCTGCCTATAAGGCAAACACTGTTTGCCATGACCATACACCTTATGCAAGTAATGAAAGTTTGCTTTTAATCACAGCTTAAAGAAGGAGCCCATCATGGCAGGCAAATCAGGAGAGCAGGAGTGTGAGGTACATTCAGGGTGGAAAGAGCTGGTACTCTGTTCACTTTCTCTTGTGTAGTTAGTCTGTGGTCCAGACTCGTGGGCTAGTGTTGCTCAGAAACAGAGTAGGTTTTCCCTCCTTAGTTAAACTTTTCTATAAAGTTATTAGCATACAAAGAGTCCCGTTGCCATGGTGATTGTAAATCTCAGCAAGTCAACAATGAAGATTACCCACCACAAACTGTAGTCTTTATTTTGCAGGTGCATCTTCTCAACTACTCTGAACTCAGTCATAGTCCCTCCTGGTGGGAGGAAACTCTTGTCTAGTGTTGGCAACGTTAGTCAACTGAACAATTAAGAATTCTTTTCTCTTAGCTTTTTTTGGTTGTTGTTGTTTGTTTGTTTGTTTGTTTGGTATGTTTTGTCTGTAGAAATTGTTCTTTTCATTGGAAAAAAGTCAGTAACGTCTGGTGCTGAGCTCCGCAGCTGGATTCTGGCTTAATATATTGTAGGCTCTTGGATAATCTTCAGTACTGCAGAATAAAACAAAACCGCACCACAGTATGCAAATCAAATTATCTCAAATATTAGAGTGTCTGGGCTCTGGTGGCCTCCTGTTTCCTAAGAGATCTGTTGAGAGAAGAGTGCAGCACTAGCCCCTCTCTCCAATTTTCATAAAGGAAGAGCAGCTTTCAGCTCCAGGCCATCTCATGCCAGCACACAGTGTTGCCCACATCAAATATCTAAAGAATAACATTGGTTCCTTTCTACTCTTCAAGTAAATATCTAGTGATTTCCAAAAGCCAACGAGAACCTGAATGTTTCAATCATCTCATTTGCAACCTTATCTCATTGAGTTGTCAAGACAGGCCAAGCTCCTGGGCTGGGGAGAGCTCCCTGGGCCAGCACGCTCCTCCTAGACCCCCTTCCTGGAAGGGAGCCCCTTGGGTTCTCTCCATGCACACCCTGCTTGCTGCCTTCTCAACAGGAAGAGTGGCCCAGGGCTTCCAGATATGTCTCACACAGATTTCCAGTGGTGTACATGAGTGAGCACTCCCTACAGCAACTCCACATTACTCTGCATATGTTGTGTGTGTGTGCACACGCGTGTGTGTGCGCATGTGTGTGTGTGTGCGCATGTGCGTGTGCGTGTGCGTGTGCGTGTGTGTGTGTGTGTGTGTGTCTGTTACACGTGCCCACAGGAGTGATGACTTACTTCTATACCTCCTTAAAGGCTAAAGATTCGGATTTCATGGACTACAACTGAAGGCTGTCTTCTCTTCTCAAGTGGGAAGGGACAGGACTGAGGTGCTGGCCTTTTTTGCTTCTTTTTGTCTTTCTACCTCTGGAAACCTGACAGTCCTCATTTACTTTGAAGGGTTACGTAGACAAGGCCATTGCTGCACAGCTTAGTGGAGTCTGCCAGATAACAACAAGCGATCAAGGTAAAGGTCATTCTGGTCCTGCCTAGGATGTCATTCCTGCTAACCAGGCTGAGCCCTGCAGAGGTCCCTTCCATGGTATCAGCCATCGTCATGTTGGGACAGTCAAAGGCACTGTCACTACATCTGCTGGAAAGAAATGATGGTTCTTTAAATGAAGCCAGATTAATTTATTTAAAAGCAATGGGATAATTAATCTCTTCTTCTGATCACTCAAATTTTATGAAAAATAAGTACATATCAATTCTTCTCTCTTATTTTATAAATAATACCATGCAAAATTTGAATTTAGATGCAGATGACAATGTTCTATTGCTAAGTTCAAGAGATATTTTAAAACAAGATAATGAACCACTTGGGCAACTTATACCGTTTGTCCCAATCTAAAGCAGTACAAAGGTTTATCGTTTAGAATTCAAATGAGGATAATTCATCTGCCAGGTCCTGCTCATCCTTGTCTGCAAAGAGACCCACATCTTCTCCCTCCATTCTAGAGAAACCTATCTCATCATGACTTCAGTCTAAAATGTTCCATGTAAGCTGGTGCTTTCAGGATAGAGTCCTCCGCTTGTGAGGCGAGACCAAGCTGGATGAAGCCGGTCACCGGGGATGCGTTTTTTAGTAATGTCTTGTTTGCAGCAATCCTGTTTCTATGAGGTGAAGAGCAATCTCTCCAAGGGATCCGCTTTCTATCTCTTTACCATGCTGCCCTCTCAGCAAGAGGAGTGGCCCACTGATTCCCGATGTGTCATGCAGTGGTGTTATAGAATACGTGCCCCTGAAATGACATGCTCCCATTGCCATGATGATCTATCTGCCCTTGGACCTGGTTCCAATTCAGTAATAAAATTAAATTAAAAATATTTGTGGAAAAATATGAGAATACAGTGAATTTTGAAAGATTAAAAGATTCTTTTACTTACTTCTCATTAAAATTAGACCTTTCCAGGTATAGTAACTCATGTCTGTGGTCCATGTCATCCAGTGATAGATGTAATCGATCTCAGAGTTCAAGGTAGCCTGACTGAGATAGTAAGCACTAGGCTTGCCGGGGTTGCATAGTGAAACCATGTAATAAATAAGTTACCTTTTAAAAAAATATCCATCGAATTCCTTGTTTAACACTATGTCACACTAATGTACTAATTGTGTTTGTAATTATTAAAAACCAATTTACCAGTAAGGAGAGTTGAATTAGTGTCCCAAACGTGTGTCAGAACACCAGATACATGCTCGCTGCATGTTTCTACACATGCTCTACTGTAAGCACATGTGTGAGTTTCTCCAGAACACTTAAGTGTGTACTTGAATGTGCATACATACCATGCACACATCACACACTCACATGCACACACACACACAGGTCTGAACACCCTCAAATTACTTTCTAAGGGAAATAGTGAAATTAGTTGGATTATAATAGTTCCTAATGCTAAGATACAAAACAAACAACAGCAACAGAAGCCACTAAGCATGTTTGCCATCTTGCGCCTTTTCAAAGCCTCAGAGGGAAGTTTATTGCCTGAGGATGGCAATTGACTCAGCTCAGAAGTCTCATGGCTGTTACTCCAGTTCACTTCAGGAAGTTTTGTCATATTTCACTTTAAATACCACACACCAGTCCTAATAAACTTCTATTTTTTTCCAAACACCAAATGGTTAGAAGCAAGTTCATATACCATCAAGAACAAATAGGCACACATATTTAATTTCAGCAAGGAATAAACTTGGGATTTGGGATAGAAACAGTGAAAGGAGGAATCTGCCTGTTTTCTTTATGGTAGTATGATCTCTCTCACTTCTTTCTTTTGATGGCGAAGAGTTAGACTGTCTTTACCTTGTAACTTTTCATCAGAGAATTTAATCTTTGGAGCAACTGACCTAATCATAGTTGTGTTTTCATTCAAACACACACATACACATAGACACACACACACACACACACACACACACACACTCCAACACAGTCTCACCTCTTATTTGAAAAAATTGCACTGATGTGTATATGTGTGTGTGTGTGTGTATGTGTACATCAGTAGAAACCTTGTAACTTTATGAGTTTAATGATATTTTTAATCAATAATTATATCCTCAAATTATAATCATATTCTCAAGTTTTAATGATATTCTCAAACACTGGTCTGACATGTTATGAAAATGTCAGCATACAGCTTCATTTTTTATTTCCAAAATGGATTTCCTTGTAAAGTCTACAATTTCCCATGAATTCAGGAATTCTGATGCTCCTAAGCACATCATGAGTTTCTTACTCTAAGGATTAATGGGAAAATATTTGGAGTTCTGTAGCTCTGACTGAAGGCTGGGTGAAATCAATTTTTCAAGCCCTATAAAGCAAGGGCTTGGGTCTCAGACGACGATTACAAAGCAGACACACTTTAACACCCAGAACAAACATCTGGATCTTGTTGACTCCTTTACCATGGCAAAGCACTGAATGAAATATAATTCCTGTCTGCTGATGCCATAGAGATTCCTTCAATCTATGAGCAGCTGGTGCTAACACACACACACACACACACACACACACACACACACACACATCTGTACAAATGTTAACTATAAAGGATTTCTCTAGCTTTTATTTAAAAAAAAAAGAAAAGAAAAGCAATAGACTTTTCTCCCTACCATATCTGCAGTAGTCGTTGGTACCCGAAACTCACAATTTGTGAAAAGCAATAAATGTCAAAGCTTTTCAGAGAAAACCATTCTGCTTCTTACTGTGCTCTGGAAGTGGATGCAATGAAAAACACAGAGTATTGATGTGACATCTACAGAAAGCCTGAGTTCAAAATAAGTAGAAGAGAGGTGCCTTGCTATGCCTGGCAGTCACACCCTCAACCCACAAGGTCCCTTTTGTCACTGTGTGACTTACTTTAAGTGAATGGATGTCATGTTGCAAAGAAAAATCACTGCATGTTTTCAAATGGTTCTAGAGAGAATGGGAGGCAAGTAGGAGGGCTCCTGAAAGGAAGAAGGAGTTTTCCTGAGCAGTCATGCTCAGATCTCCAGGTGGAAGATTACCCCCAAGAGCATGGCTTTGAAATCTAATGATCACATAAAACTCCCCTCAAAGCCCTGGCAGTATTTGGTGCCACTTTTTTTTCCTGTGTAGATCAACCCAAAGCAATATATCAAGATCAAGGTACATTTCAAAGAGAAATTCTTTGAAAACAAATCATGGTCGCTGCTGATTAATCATTTTAAATCATAAATCTTGTGTGTGAACCACCAGACATCCTCCCTGTACAGGAGAGTTTGCTCTCCCTCCTCGTGTGCAGTGATCCATGAGCACCTTCACCTTCCACACTCCCTCCTGGTGTGCAGTAATCCATAAGAGGTTTTACCATCAGCCCCTCCTCAGTGGAGTGTCTTCTGGGTCCATGCTTTAGACTAGAGGATTGCCTGCAAATGTGATTCCCTTACCTCTGCAAGACTCTCATAAAACTATGCATTGCTTCATGCACTTGACTCTTTGAAAGGCTCATCATAAAATGTTAATATTGCAAGCATGAAAGTCCCAGGATTTGAAAATTGTTCAGATGTCATTGTAGTTAAAATTCTCAGACTGTCCTTTAAAATGTATTCTGCAGCACTATGGTATACACCACTGCCTATTTAACACTTACATGTGTGGAAGCATCATGTGACACCCCATTATATGTATAGGATTTCTATGTTTTATGTATTAAAAATGAATTTAATTAAAAACATGAAATATACATATGTTGGAGTATTGTCTCCTGATCATCGTAATATACTCCTATGCGATGAGAAAATGTGCAGCTTAAATGTAGTATTTTTTAATTTCCTGTGATTGTGTACCTCGACAAAAGACCTTTAACGTATTGAATTTTCATTAAGGTAAAACTTTATAGCTTTCATCAAATACACTACTTAAGTATGAGTCAAACATTGAAGTGTTATAATTCTAATACATATAAAATGAAAAATTGGATAGTATATCTTTTAATAAAATAGTTGAGAATTTATTAAAATATATTTTATACATATAAATATTTGTCTCTAGATTTACATGGTGTTCAAATATACTTCTAATTTTATTCTTTCTTTCATAGATGAGTATGCTAATAATGTAGTGTCTGTGCTTGTAGACCTTGGGAGGTTGAGGCAGGATGACTAAGGGTTTCAAGCTATCCTGGGCCATACATTGAATCCCCAAATTAGTTCATCTTTAAAATACTATATCTCAAAATTAATTAATTGTAATTAGAGAAAATAAAATGGGAGAGAGAAAATATTGTGTTGATTCCAAAAAATGTATTGTCAGAAGCTTCACTTAAAAACAGATGCATAAGAAAAGACTTTAGGAACATGGGAAATGGAACATCTGAGTTAGTCTTTACCCATGCTAGATGTGTGCTTACTAAAATCTAAATACAGCTGATTGAGAGCATTTCCAACTTCCTATAAAAGACACATCTCCTTTAATTTCACACACACGTATATATGTATATAGATATTGAATATATATATATATATATTGAGAAGGAAAGAGAAATGGAAGCAGCATCAAAAGCATCAACATTTGTGGGTTTTTTTTATCAGTGTCAATCAGAGGGCATGATGTTTACTCAGATAACATCACACCAAATCCTCTTGATGCACTATCAGAGAAATGCTATTCTCCTTGTTGGAGAAGTAAGCTGATGTACTAAAGCTGTGCACTCTGCTCACATGACACTTTTAGGGCATAAAAGAGCTAGGATTCAAAGGTATCTATTTCAAACTTTAACTTTGTATTTGGATGTTATTCTGAAAGCAGTCTTAAGGGATACAACCCTATCTGTGGGTTTCCAGCAGCATTATGTGTGATGTTTTAAAAGATTAAACTTTATATTCACAGATTAGTGTAAAATTTTTGTCGGAAAATTCCAAAGTAATGGAATACATTTGTCTGAATCATATTCTTTACTCTGAGCACCTCATTTACCAGTATATATATTTTATTACAAAGTAAGATTTTGAAATCATATTTTCAAAATTAATAAAGCGATCCAAGGCCGGACTCTTGTTCCTGAGAGTGCTCCTTCTCTTTGAGGAACTGCATGCTTATGAAGCCCTGAAGCATAGCTGTGATGAGGCATTTTTGTAAGACATTTGCTTTCTTCCTTCCACATTTAAATATTTTCTACAGATGCTCTTTTTTTCCTTTTGCTTTTGCTTTACCATAAAGGCAAACAAACATAACCCCTTGTTGGATATTGAGAGAAACCAAGGTAGTTTATTACAGTGTAATCAATAATCTTTAATTATTAGAAGTAACTCATATACTCATGTGCATTACAGTATTTTCTCATATAACATCACACCAAAACCTCTTAAGGCACTATTAAGGGAAAACATTCTCCGTGTTAGGAATGAGTAGCCAGATGTTGCAGAGTTGTACGTTTTGCTCACAATGACATTTTCAAAACATGGTGGAGATAGAATTCAAATGTAGCTATTTCAAACTTTAACTCTCAGTTTGGTAGCTTTTTAGAAAGCAGAATTGGAATTTTTAAATTTTAAAGATATTCTTTGTCTTTTCTAGGTTACATCAAACACATTGTGAGTCTACACATATCAGCACACTTTCACAATGACAATGAGATTCCTGCTCATCTAAAGCTGTATCTTTCCTACACTGATGGGATGAATGTGTGTGTGTGTGTGTGTGTGTGTGTGTGTGTATGTGTGTGTGTATGTGTGTGTATGTGTATATGTGTGTGTGTGTATGTGTGTGTGGTGTGTGTATCTGTGGGATGTGTACGCATGTTTATATGTATATTGGTGGGATATGTGAGCATTTATGTGTATATCAGTGGTGTGTGTACGCATGTTTATATGTATATTGGTGGGATATGTGAGCATTTATGTGTATATCAGTGGTGTGTGTGTGCGCGCACACACACATACAAGCATATATCAGATCTTATTGGTAGACTTATAACTGGTATTTTGTTTTCTGTTCTTCCTAAATTATAGACTTCATAATGCATGACTAAATCTCCTTAATATTATAAACTTCACTTTCCATAGTTGACTGTTAGAAGTCAGCTCCTACATCAAACTTTCTACAGAGTTAAGAAAGACTTTAGCAGAATCTTGTTGGCATGCGCATTAGTATCTNGGTTTGGTGGCTGATGATGGGATGGATTCCCAGATGGGGTAGTCTCTGGATAGTCCATCCTTTGATCTTAGCTCTAAATTTTGTCTCTGTACCTATATCCTTTCATGAGTATTTTGTTCCTTATTCTAAGGAGGAATGAAGTATCCACACGATGGTCATTCTTGGTTTTCTTGTGTTTTGCAAAATGTATCTTGGGTATTCTAAGTTTCTGGACTAATATCTGCTTATCAGTGAGTGCATATCTAGTGATATCTTTTGTGATTGGGTTACTTCACTAAGGATGATATCCTCCAGATACATCCATTTGCCCAAGAATTTCATAAATTCATTGTTTTTAATAGCTGAGTAGTACTCCATTGTGTAAATGTACCACAGTTTCTGTATTGGGAGTGGGTGGGTAGGGGAGCAGGGGCGGGGGGGTATAGGGAACTTTTGGGATAGCATTTGAAATGTAAATAAAGAAAATAATAATAATAATAATAATAATAATAATAATAATAATAAAGAAAAACTTTAGCACTTTTTATATGTCTTGTTTTTAGGTATGAACCGCTGAGGTTTCCATTGCATCCTCCGTCTATGGCTCCCTCACCACTGTTGGGATTACATGCTCTAAGTCCTCAGTTTGCCGTCAGCACTTGTACATTTCTCTTGCTTTTCTATATGTGTGTTGCATAGTGTAGTGATGTGAATGAGAAATGTCTCCAACAGGCTCATGTATTTGAACAATTGATGGTAGTAACATTGTTCGGTGAAGTCATGGAATCTAGGAGAGGTAATCTTGCTGAAGGAAAGATTCACTGGGCATAGCCTTTGAGCACTTAGAATCTGCAATCACTTCCCTGTGTTCATAAAATATAAAACAAACCAACTCCCTATTCTGACATGACACATGTTCTCCAACATAGGTCTCTGTCTCCCAGAATTGTAAGCTAAAAGAAACTGTTCCTTCCTTGTTTCTTTTAGTCATGTCCTCTTACCATGGCAATAGGAAAGTAACAATTGAACATAGTTATTTTATACTATTTTGCTTATAGTAGTCAAAGTCCATATGTCAGCATTTGTGAAAGAAACAAGAGTATTTATATGAGCAAACTCTTCCATTAGTCATGTATCACCAGCTATCATGAAAAAAATTACATGACAGAGTAGTGATTGCAAACCCTATGACATCTGGGTGCATTCCACAATGAGTTCATTTTTAGTTTACATTTTCTATCACAGAAGGTGCAGAGTCCTCTCCACACCCCTACAATAGGTTAAGCTAGAATCTAGCAGCTCAATTCTGAATTCTGATTTGCAATTTTAACTGTGAGCTTTCTATGCATACTTTAATAGGAACCTCAGTTACTGTGCACCCTCTGTTTTCTACTTGGTCATTACAGCAAGCTTTCCAATTACAATGGCAGATTAGATACTTTTCAATTAGCAGAATAAGTATTCAATTCAGTTTTCAGCAATTAGATTAAAGATAATGCAAGTTTTGTTTTGGCTGGAGAGTTTTGGGGGCACTTCTCTTCCTGAGGCCAGTTTTTATTGTTATACCAAGCTTTCTATTTTCTCTTTAGAGAGATTATTGAGCATAGTAATTGGAGAATTCATTAAAAAGTTGGAAAAATTATATGACCAATCAAACTGCAGTGTTGTGGAACCCAGTTCTAATAGATACATGTGAAATACACTCCTGCACCTTAAGCTTGGAGAACATTGTGGGAAAAAATACACACACACACACACACACACACACACACACACACACACACACACACACAAACACACACTCATATACACATATGTATGTATGGTCAGAAGATGGCACTTTGTGTCTACTAGTGAAATCAGAAGGTATTCCTCTAAGCTCTCATCAGCAAGACCAACCACTCAATCATGAGCTCAGCAAGAATGACACCAATGAACATGGAAAACTGCATGGGCAAAGTCCTATGAGGCTTCAATTCTATACAAAGTACAACAGGGAAATATGAAAAGCTGAGGTCGGGAGAGGTGGTCCTTCCCAGACCAACACATACCAATTGTTTGTCCAGTGCCAAATGTTCAGTCCTGGAAACACATGTAAGCATAACATTATATGGACTCAACAGGTTATGTTAAGGGATCTATATGTATAAACAAATGCATGTATTCATGCAACAACAATATTAATGCAAAGAGGCTATGAATTTGAAGGAGAGTGGGTAGGGGTATAAGGGGGGTTGGAGGGAAGAAAACAAAGGCAGAAATATAATTAAATCACAATCTCAAAACCAAACAAAAAGTTGAAAATAACACACACACTATATATATATATATATATATATATATATATATATATATATATATATATATATATATATATATAGAGACAGGGTTTCTCTGTATAGCCCTGGCTGTCCTGGAGCTCACTTTGTAGACCAGGCTGGCTTCGAACTCAGAAATCCGCCTGCCTCTGACTCCCGAGTGCTGGGATAAAAGGCATGTGCCACCATGCCTGGCTCAGTATATATTTAAAAAGAAGTAATTAATGAAATAATTATTAGCTATTTTAAAAAGCAGTGATAAAAACTGTGATAAATACAATTATTTATGAAAAACAGTTTTTGCCTGACATTAAAACTTTATTTCTGGAATTAATAGAATGCAACTAAATTTTCACATATTTCTGCTTCCAGTCTAGTCAATCAAATGGTTTTGATCAAAGTCCAGGAAAAGCATTAAATCTTATTCTTCAGTTGACTTACTTACTTGAAAGAATAGTTTAATATACTTTGCAAACAAATTAAGACATATTTTCTTTATTATTCCATCATAGTATAAGTTATTTTTTCTCAAAGAAGAGTTACAATGAAGTATTTGAAACAATGTCCTTGAATATTCTGTATTCTGGTCCATTGAAATCCACGGGCAAATCTTGTACTTACAACGGATTTGAGCAGTCTAACACTGGTCATTAGGAAATGTCAGCTCCATGCCATCTGCATATGTTGCACCTAAGTAGGAGTTGACAATACATTGAACATCACAAGCCATTCATTACCAATTTTAAATTTTTATTGTAATGTTGAGATATAGACAAAGCAGTGAAGGTAAGGTTTTCAAAACTCTTCATTTTACATGTGAGCAGAGATTTCACCACCATGGAAAAGCATTGCTGACTGCTATTTTAATGGAATAGGTTCATCTTTCACTGAAAGGATAATCTTGCCAAACACACAGGCTGTACAACCATACAGCACCTTGTACTTCTTTCATGTAGAAATAGTGTCATGATTAGAACATAGGCTCACATGCTTTTCTCTAAAGCATAAATCCCCATTTCACACTACACAGCATGCATCTTCAGATAAATGTTCAATTCTGTCCTCAGAATATTAAAAGTCTCAACCTCAAAGGCAAAGACTTGAATAGAATATTGGTAATTTAGAATGTCTTAAGAGAATTCTTTTCTCCTCTCTCTTGATGCTGAACACTGAATCCAGGACTCTTACAGGTTAGTCATATGCTCAATGAGAACATTTTGACAGAGAAATTTTGTCTAGTGAGTGCCGTAACAGTGAAAACCATAAGATTCCAGCAGAGAAGACACCATTTTGACTTGGCACAGGCTCTGACAGCTTGATTCCACACTTTTGCACCATTAGTGCAAACTATAGAATATGGGAAAAAGCAAAACCATTCTAGGTTAGATCCAAAGAGTCTTTGGTATCATATTGTAACATTGTGTATAGCAACAGAAAATTCAGTTTGCTTTTGGCTAGTGATGGTGCTGATGGAAAAAAAAATGTTTTTACCACCCTTTTCTGAGCAATGAGCACTTTTTCCCTCATTAGCTAGGATATGTGAAAAGACAAAAATGTGGATTTCAATGAGTTTAGTGAAAGTAAATATGAACCATTCTGCACTTGATAACTATCAAAATAAAAGTTAAGAGTGGTATTGACATCTGGATAAAGGCAGTTTATAACGTGAAAAATGTAGAAGAAAATATCTCTGAAAAATATGTTGATCAGCTAGGTTCTTCCATGTACCAAGAATGTGAATTTGGACAGGTTAGTTCTCACTGGAGTTCAGTTTCTCATTAATCATAGGACTTGCTTCTGTGGTTGTCAGGAGGACTAAGATATATTACAAACAAGAAGAATAGTATCCTAAGTCTCACTAATGCTGGCTACTGGTCTCATCATCACCATGACGATGATTTAGTTTGCTTGTTATTTGCTGGTCCAAAGGCATCATTTTAGCTGGCATAGTAGCCACATAAAGAAAAGTTAAAGAAGTACATGTGAAGGTAGATATACCATTGAGTTTGGTTGGACATGCTTGTTTAGAAGAGGATAATAGGAAGTAACGTTATAAGAATTGGTAAAAGAAGACTTTACTCAACTTTGAAGATGTCAGCATTGATGAATTCATACTTACTCTGGTTTAGTTTTGAGTCTACAGAACTGGAGAATCAACACTGACAATGTTGTTGGTCTTTTTTGCTTGTTTTTTGTTTCTTTTTGGCATTTTATATAATTTTTCTTTTACTAAATATTTTCTTTACTTACATTTCAAAGTTTAACCCCTTTCCTAATTTCCTCTCCCAAAATCCCCTATCTCCTTTGCCTCTCCCTCTGCTCCCCAACACACCCACTCCTACTTCCTGGCCCTGGCAGTTCCTTATACTGAGGCCTAGAACCTTCACAGGACCAAGAGCCTCTCCTCCAGAGGAATGGATCCAGAAAACGTGGAACATTTACACAATGGAGTACTATGCAGCTATTAAAAACAATGAATTTATGAAATTCTTAGACAAATGAATGGATGTAGAGAACATCATCCTAAGTGATGTAACCCAATCACAAAAAAAAACACACATGGTATGCACTCACTGATAAGTGGATATTAGCCCAGAAGCTCAAAATACTCAAGATACAATTTGCAAAACACATGAAACTCAAGAAGAAGAAAGACCAAAGTGTGGATACTTCGTTCCTTCTTAGAAGGGGTACTAAACGACCAATCGAAGAAAACACATGGTGGGATAATGTTTTTTATAGCCATTGGCATCTACTTAAGTGAGTTACAATATTTAGTGGCAAATTATTGTTTATACTTGATTGGATGTAAGAGTTTGATAGAAGATCCTTCTATGTTTTAACACCAAGGTTGCTTTCTGAATGCTTAGGCAACGTGTTGGATTATGTAAGTGGAACAGACTGTAGTCACAATGGTGTATGATGATAACGACTGACATTGGTATACAGAGACAGTTATTGGTTTTGAGGTTACTTCAAGTTACCAATCGAATAACCTTGCTCTAACAAAAAAAGAATCATAATTCACATTTTTCTGTTCCTTTATCTACTTAAAAAATTAAAGGTACTAGCTCCTATTCTCTTATTAGAATCCTAAAATTAAGTAAGCAAAGTGTCAAATTGCAAATGCCTTGCTGTGAAAACACCATAAAATCACAATAAAATGTAGTCATTTACTTGCATGCAGTCATTCTTACTGGACACAAAAGCAAGCAAAACAAACAAACTAACAAACAAACAGACAGACAAACACCAATTTCTATACTTATTCAGTTCACAATGACAACCCCACAGCCCCAATTCCTAAACTATGCTTCTCACTAGGCAAGGGTAGAAAGGGTCTGGAGCATTTCCACTTATTTTCTATTCAGAAGACATCCCACTAGACAATTCTGTTTGCTTATTTGTTTTCTTTATACCAATCATAGACTATTGATATAACTTAATATTGGAATGTTTCATCAACCTGTACAAAACCCTGACGTCAATCCCCAGAAGTGGGGAAAAGGAATATATGGATTTGTAAGTGGGATAGCTTGAATGAGAATGCCTTCCCATAGGCTCAGATGTTTGAAGATTTAATCCCCAGAGAGTGGAACAGTTTCGGAAGGATTAGGAAGTATGTCCTTGTTGGAGGATGTGCGTTACTGGGGGCAGGCTTTGAGGTTTCCACAGACTCCTGCTATCCCCATTATTCTCTCTTCCTCCTGCTTGCAGCTTAAAATATGAGTGCTCAGCTGTTGTCCAGTTGCCGGCCAACTGTTACTCTACTCCACCAATATAGGACTTGACCCTCTGAAACAATAATCCCTAAATAAACTCACATTTCTGTAAATTGCCTTAATCTTAGTGTTTTATCACAGCAATAAAAAAGTAACTAAGACGACAAGTTTGTATGATAGCAAACACAGTCACTTTCCAGCTATGTAGTGGAAAAAATTCCTTCCATGTCATTGCATGACCAGGTTTAGTTTTCTAGTTTGCAAAAACAAGGCTTCCCAGCAGGCTTTCTATAATGTGAGAACCAAGTCTGTGAAGAATGTGTTTGATGACATCAAAAACAGAGGACTAGCAGGAGAAACAGGTGGGTTGTCAACTGCAAAGTTGTATGTGACATCTACAGGTGGCCAGAATCAGATTGACTGACTGGTGTAAAAACCTCATGGGATTGCAAAGTTGGTAAAAACCCACATGCTCACTTGAAAAGTTCCAAAGAGCTTAAACTTAGGCTGAAGGGAATGTGCACAAGGACATCCAAAACTTAAGAAAGGACTCAACTCCCTTCCAATATATGTATATACAGTTATTCTCATAATGAACATATTAATATTTGCCTTAGAGCATAGTATTAAATTATATTATATATTGCTTGTAATAAATAAAATTAATCTAATAATAATAAATAATAATACCATCAAAGTTGCCAAATATGCCTGAGACCATCTATTGCCTTTTAATATCGTCTTACACCAAACCAATGGGGTATGCTCATAAATATACATTTTTCTCAGCTCCAGTGGCATATTTTCCCTTAAAGTACAACAGTTCAAATGAAATTAAAGAGCCAGAATGGTTGGTCTGCAGCTGTTTTCACAGCTCACCAGAATGGCACTGTGGGACAGGCTTTCATGGCTGTGACTCTGCCGACTAATTAATTGTAGGGCAATCTCTTCTATAATTCTTTTCTTCATCTCCTCTGCTGTGTAATCCTTCTACCCAGCTTCCAATTACCCAACCTTTCCATCTTGTCTGCTGTGTCTTTTCTGGACAGCTGGCATTCCTTAAGCCTGGATGTAAGAGTCATTTGGGAAATGAATACCTACTTAGAAAGTAGAGAACGGGAGTCATGCTGTTAAATCATGTCTATAATTTCATCCAAAGAATCTAAAATATAAGAAAAAATAAGCTACCATGAAACCTTTGCTTTCAACGTTTTAAGAATCAATGTTAAGGAACCGTTTACTGGGAAGAGGGGGAAAAGAGTTTTGAGGGAACTAAAAGACAAGGCAGTAAGTACAAATGCAAACTGCCTTTCTCTTCTGATTCTGCTACATGTGGAGCTGTAGTGCACTCAGTGGCCTTGCAGGCTATATATGCAAATTCCTTGACTGAAAGAGGCTCACAAATGAATACTGTGAGTTCTTACACCTTCTAATGACTGTAATTGGTTAAGTGTGGCTAGTATAACTGAAAAGAACAATACCAAAATCTCAAAGCACATCCAAAATTGAATGGGCCAATTATTGACCCACATTGCTGCGTGAGATCCAAGCCACTTTTTCTACACATAAAATATTTGATATGTATCCTAGGATTTGATCCAAGAGTCTCTATCTCAAGTTTAAAAACAGTGTCTTTCAATAATGTGAAACAAAATTTCACAATATGGAGCGTGTCAGTGTGTTTATTACAGCACCTTACTTAAAGGCAGATGGCAACCACTTAGTTTGAGCCAATGGGCTATTGGCTACCACCACTGTGGCTACTCTGAAAGGCAGTATATTGAGGTTGATGCTTGATGCAGCCAGCTAATCAACACGTACCAGTCTTCACCCTCAGCCTTATGTTAAGGGTTTTAGGATTTGTTCCTGTAGAGCAAGCATCAGAAATGTGAAGTAAAATATGAGGTTACCAGGGACTATTAGTTAAAACTTTAATCTTATCCTTATTCACTTTGGAATAGATCATGCACTCGTGAAGTTCATGCATGAATGGACGCTTACGGTTTGCTTCCTCTTCCTTGGGGCCTCTCATCATAGCAGGGCGAGTCATGTATTATTGTTTTAACATAAATGGAAACACATTACACATTACTTTTTACCCTTTGATTTGGGAGAGCTAATTTTATATTAGAATAATTAGTTTTTATTAGCAATGGATATCACAAATCATTTTTTTTTCCATTCTGTTACTTATCTTTTTGCTCGTGGTTATCAGGGTACAGGTAGGTGGTTTACAGGTTAGTAGCTTCTTATTCAAAGAACTGAAATAGAATTCCATACCAATTTGCAAACGTAGCAAGGAAAATTAATTTTATTTATATTTATTTATTTATTTATTTATTTATTTATTTATTTNGGAACTCACTCTGTAGACCAGGCTGGCCTCGAACTCAGAAATCTGCCTGCCTCTGCCTCCCAAGTGCTGGGATTAAAGGCGTGCGCCACCACGCCTGGCTTAGGAAACTTTATTTAAATAAAGAAAAGCAGTAGAAAAGATTAAAATATTCAAGGGCCCAAATGATCATTTGATACTTCCTCATTTTAAAGATGAGTTTGGTAACGAGGGTTATTGCATTCACCATCTTAGGCCTACACATATTTGGATGTGTGTATGATTAAAGTTAGATGAATTATAAGAAAAGACGTAGGCAATAGATAAGTAATTATATGAACTAATTTGTCAGTTAATAAATAGAAAAGTACCCTCACAATAGCCCTGGTGATCAAACTCATTTTTTCTTTCAAATAAGGAAGTGCCAAATGATCACTAGGGCCCTTTAAAGTTCTCTTCAGGAGACAAACAGCCCAAACTAGTTTAGGCTGCATTGTTCCTGGATGTGTTGAGAATGTGTATGAATAGACATGGCCCAAGTTTGATAGACTTTAATAGGAAAAGACTTAACTTCTGGGTTTATGTGTAGCCTGATTTAGGTAGGTATCCAGGACTGATCGATGAATTGTTCAGAGAAGGGAGTATGTACATAATGTCTGCAGGTAAAGGAGCCAGGCATTTAGAGTCCCACAGTCTCACATTACCTCCTAAGATACCTGGCCTCATTTTGTTATGTACTTTTCTAATGAAGGTTATTTAGTTTACTTTAATTCATCCATCTGAAGAACTCTCTGAGTTGCTATCTGGAAATTCTTCTCCGTTTTCTCCCTTAACTATTTCATGTCCTTTAATTAAAAATATTGGTATGATTGAAGAAAGTTTGGAAGTACAGGTCAACTATGATCAGTTCAAGGCAATGATTTAGTTGTTTCAATTCGATTAAGTATTTTTATCCTTGATTTAAAATGCAACTGTTGCTCTGTCTATATTTTAATATGTTCTTGGATCTATTTCTTGACTCAATATTCTGTTCCTTTGATTTGCATACCAGTTATTTAGTCAGCATTTTCATCTTCAGTTCAAGCCACTAGTCCTTTTAAGGACATTTCTCTTATTTACAGATATGGACACTGGTTTTAATTCATATTTAATTCTCTATGATCATCATGGTCATATCTGGTAGGTGAAGAAAAATGGGTGGTAGGCAGATGACTGTGAAAGCAAAGACTCTTGGAATTACCCTGCTCTGTAATATCAAACCATTATTATGCTTGTTGTTATATTATATAATTATATAAATTATAATATAATTATATAATACAATACATATTGCATTGTATATGAGTTAGCAATTTCTTCATTTGTTCCTTCAGTTTGGAATCTAAGCTTTCTAGATCAATGAGCACATGTCTATACTTCCTCTTTCCTTATATCTATTTTAAATAATATAATAGTCAATCTTAGAGTTGCCTGCTAATACCTCTTAACTTTCTTAAGTCTGGAGTCAGTTATTCAATGATTTTTTTTCCAGAATGGCTAATTTTTATTATAAAAAATTACTGAGCTGTGCATGGTGGCACACGCCTTTAATCCCAGCACTCGGGAGGCAGAGGCAGGTGGATTTCTGAGTTCGAGGCCAGCCTGGTCTACAGAGTGAGTTCCAAGACAGCCAGGACTACACAGAGAAACCCTGTCTCGAAAAAAACAAAACAAACAAACAAACAAACAAAAATTACTGAAACTTTAGCAATGTTTCAGACAGATCATACAAATGTATATACTTTATTTTTCCAAAGTACTTTTTGGAACCAAAAGAGCCAAGGTAAGAACATAGTGATGTACCCCCATAAATTTCGTGTTTCCCAACTATTGGTTTTAATATATAAATTGTAAGGGTCTTTGAGAGGGCTAGATAAATCTGGTTGAGATCCTAAACCAAGACAATATTTTCAAATTAAAATCTAAATTCTGAAAAGTAAGCTCTATTTATAAACACTATTATTTCTTCATAGTTTTCCATAAGATTTTAAGAATTGTTTTATGAAATTGCATTGTTTGACTAGTGTATTAAAAGTTTGATTATCTTCAGGGCTGGGCTGATGGCTCAGTCAGTAAAGTGTTTGTTCAGATCCTCAGCACCCATGTTGACTATGAGAATGCATGTCTGAGAACTCAGTACTTGGTACTCAGAGCCAGGCAGGTTTTGGAACTCAGTGTAAACTGGTTAGCTACAGCTTCAGTAAGACACTTTGTCTCAAAAAAGGTTGAGAAATACTGAAGAAGATACCCAGCTCTGACCTCTTTATTCCCACATGCATGTACACATAACTCCTTAAAATACAGGACACTCACCCTTATACCATTTAATTACTTTGAATTGGCTAACAGGACAGATACTATTCCAATCATCCATCTCTTATGCTTGAATTCATGCTTAGTCTTTATCTGCTTTAATATAACTGAAACACAGCAGAGACATATTCTAGTGGATAACTCTTCAGAATGATTCTTCTCTGCTAGAGTTATGAAAGATAGTATTCAGCCATCGCCCTGTGTTGTTCCAAGTAAACAGTGGATTCCATGTCTTCTTCCACGAAAATGACTCATAAAATTTCAGCTCCAATATGAGGGTACTTAGTGTAAGAATTTATTTACTCTACCACTGTGTGTTCAGAGACCTGGACTAGTGCCTGTGTGTATTCTTCTGAACTTCTTAGTGGTCTATGAGGTAGACGAGGTGCCAGCTAGAACAATACAGATAGTGAGATCAAGTGTTCCCATCATCTAACAGAAAAACATGGGCATAGTCTTACACACTATCAAAAAGAAAGAATGAAAGCAAAGGCAGCTGGACAAGTCTTTGCTTGTGTTTCTGTGTATAAAATGTCTATTTTGCACATTAAACACATGGACAAACTTCATGTTAGAGCGGGTGTGAGATAGAAAGTTATATAGCAAAGATCATAGTTAAAGACAGAAACAAAGATGGCTCTGTGGGTAGAATCACTTCTGTCTTAACTGGGTGACTTATGTTTTATCAAGACCCAAATAGAAAAAAGAAGAGACTCCTGCAAATTATCCTCTAGCTTCCACCTACATAACAACAACAAGAACAACACACACACACACACACACACACACACACACACACACACTCATGAGCACACATTAAATAAATAATTTTAATGAAAATTTAAAAAATATAAATTAAGAACTACAATCAATTGTTCATGAAGAATGACAATTACTAATAATTAAAATTAATAAATGAACAAACCCGATAAGAGTTGGAGAGATGCAAAGCCTCATGCAGATTTTTTCCCATTGCAGTTGGGAAGAAGCATAGATGAGAAAGAAACCTGTAAGGAAAATGAGATGGAAACAAGGGCCACATTAATAGGTGTTTTTAAAGACATTTTTTATTTGCGGGGACTTTAATGTCATCCAAGAGGTCATAGGAAGAAATCCCTCTTTAATCACGTTTGGCTCTGGAGCTGTGATTTGTGTGGGCCACAGTTCCTTGACTGAACTGAATTGATCTCTAGATTCATACCATTACTCCCTGAAACTTTTAAAACAGAGATATTGTTTAGGATTTTACTGCCAGGTCATCTAGAAAGCTGAAAGCCTGTTACCTAATAGTAATAGTTACCAAGAATGCCTTGAAGTTCCAAGCCTGTTGCACCTACCTCCATGCATACAGTTTGCTGAAAGGCCAATAGCTTATAGTTCGATTTTATGATCATTTACTTGTGTATGAACTTCCTCCACACAACTGATTCAGTAGGCTTCTTACAGTCACTAAATTATCAGGTTACTAATGCAAAGAATTCTTTGGTAGAAGTTACATATAAAAGTGTGATGACCAAAGGAATGGGAAGCAAAGAACATCTGTCTGCAGGGAGAGAGATTGCTGGTTCAGGGTATGCTGGAAACCAAGAGGATTAGTTGTAATAGAAAACAAATTTTGATGAACACAGAAATCATTCCTTAAAATGGCGAATGAACCCTTTCTGTTTCTGCCTCAGGAAGCCTCCAAGAGTTCTGTTTTGAAGCTGGAACCTTTTGTTAGAGTTGATTTTCCCTAGTTAACTATAAACCTCTTTTTATTGATTGTTTTCCTTCTGTATAACCCCTCTGAGAAAACCTTGACTTGTGATTGCTAGTATTTACAGTAATGTATCTTGGTGTTATATGATCCCTAAGAAAGTGGCTGAATTTGGTATTTAAATTAAACCATGAATTGTCTCCCTTGTGCTCCTTGGTCCTCCCTTTCCCTAGCAATTAACATAAATTTCTGGCAAACAAAAGAGCTTATGGAAGTGGGATAAGAAAAATGCACATTTGCTTGCTGGCCTTTCTGCAGTGGCATGGGGCTGTGGAGTGAAAGGAATGTGGCTTTGCCTTCCCTCCACTTAGGAATCCTGTGCTGTCTGTGTGTCTGGAGACTTTAATAGCTGACATATTCTCAGAAGGAAAATAGCATGCTTCTCATGGCGATGATGCTGTGAATCTCAGCCTCTCCGCTCTGTTTCCATTAGAGAGTTGCCATAGAAATTTCATTAGAAACCAAAGAAAGCTTTCCATATTTGTTCGAAACTACTGAAAATCCAACAAACAAGGTATCATTATGTAGCGTGTTTAAGATTAGAAAAAGTTGTTTTGTTTTTCTTTTTCCCTTTTTCTTTGTGGTACATAAACATCACTTTTGAAGGAATGCAGTTAATGAAGTAAAAGTTATAATTATGATCCTAGAATTTTCTATGACTTGCATAGTGAGTCCTGTGAAATTTATTTAAAATGTCCCAAGAATAGAAATGAATATGAACAATTATTATTCCCATAGTTAAAGTTTCTTAGCTTTAAGAGGTGAAATCAGAATGTCACTGATAGACTTGTACTCAACAAATTCAAAGGATTCTTTAAAGGTTAATAAATAAAATAATATTGGTAAGTTTCTTTTTTTCTCTCAGAAAATTGATAGCTTTTTGATTCTTCTGTAGTTAACAGCTCCACAGATCACTATGTGTCTATGCCTCCACCAATCCCAACCGTAGCATCACCGTAACCAGTACTGCTTTAATTTTCCCAACCTCAGCTTTGTTTGATATGTTCTTTTCCACAGTGAAGTTCAGGTTGGACATTTGGACAGGAACACCAGAGAAGTAACTATATCTTCTTTTAAATAAGCATCTGACAGCAGAAAATTTGCTTTTCTTAACTCAACTATTATTGAACATACTAACATTTTTTTCTAATTTGATTAAACTTGTTCCTCATCAGAAAATTTGATAACTTTCAATCATAATTAATACACACACACATACACACACACACACACACACACACACACACACACACACACACGGGGGGGGAGGGACTGCAGGAAGAGTAGGAAGGCTTAGGTCTTTGATCAACTTTTCTTCAAAAGAAAAGAATATGCTAAGAAAACTTAGACTAGGAAAAAATACTAAATAGGACTATATTTAAGGAATCCAATGAGAAACATGGATTACAAACACAGGAGAGACAGAGTGAAAAGCAAAAGGAGAGGAGAGGAGAATAGGAGGGGGAGGGAGGAGATAGAAGGGAGGAGAGGGAAGGGAAGGGAAGGGAAGTGAGAGAAGGGGAGGGGAGGGGAAGGGGTAGGGAAGGGAGGGGAAGGGAAGAGAGGAGAGGGGAAGGGAAGGGAAAAGAGGGGAAG
>NC_034593.1:72157130-72158518 GCF_900095145.1 Mus pahari
GAAGGGAAGGGAAGGGAAGGGAAGGGAAGGGAAGGGAAGGGAAGGGAAGGGAAGGGAAGCAAAGCATGAGACATTGTCTCTGTCTTCTAAAGCTGTTTGTCACACAAACATCTTCAATACCACAGTGAATTTTGGATGAGCTCAGTGCCTCTACCATCAAAAGAGGAAGAAATTTAAGTGACTCAAGGAGGTGGAAAATCCACTTCCAATGGGTTTTAGGCAAAGGGGACTGCATACTGTTTTGTAAAACAAATCAGAAAATAACTCACCTGTGTCAAAAGAATCAGAGAAGTTTCTCCAGGCACTAAAGAAATTTAGACGTCTGGATAAAAATATAGAGAGATATTCCTTGAGTTTCTATGGAATCAAACCGTAGTCTTCCAAAAAAGAAGTTACAGCATCAGATCTTGTAGATAAAAACTGCAGAAGAACTTAGCAGAAATGACAGTATCTAAGGCATTTGTTTATACATAAATGCTAAAAACAGTGACATAAACTTTATTCTTCAGTTCCAACAAAACCATGACAAAACAAAACAAAACAAAAATCCTATGAAGAACAAGATTGTAGGAACCAAAGCAATTTAAAATAATCATAAAAGCAAGCTAACAAACCCAACAAACCAAATTAGTTGAAGAGATAAATAACATTGATGAACACCCTAGAGATTAAAAATATGCAGAAAGCAAATGAGTTACAAAGAAGCAATAGAGTGTGCAATCTCCATAGACCATTGGCTGAAAGAGGAGAAGTAAATGCCATGAATTTCACATGAGTTCACCTTGTGAAATGTAGCTACAGACCATACAAACAGAACATCTCAATCTATCATGCACTAAATAAATCGAATGCATGATTAAGACTGTTCATATAATGCCACTTGATTCAGAGTATTCCTTCATAAAGTATGTGTGTAGCTCTTACAGACACAAAGAGGAGTAAAATGCACATCACCACGACACACACAAGACTTGATAAACTGTACTCAATTTAGCCTATGTATGCAGCTAACTTCTACTTATCAAGCTTTACGAAGTCACAGGGTACCAACTGATCAGACCAAGCCTAGGGAAGATAAATGCCAAGCTACAACCAATTGAGATATCTTCTTCAGGTGTTGTAGTCTCTCTCTGTAAATCTATAAATACTCTGCCCATTGTGGGACTAGGAAGATTTATTTGTTTAGGGTGCTCTCCAAATTATGAGTAAAAATTTCCAAATGTTTACTTATTTGTCTTAACCGTTTCTTTCTTTCCTTTTTTTCTTTTCTTTCTTTTTTTTTTTTTTTGTATTTTTTTTGTATTTTTTTTGTATTTTTTGTTTGTTTGTTTGTTTGTTTTTGTTTTTCGAGACAGGGTTTCTCTGTATAGCCCTGGCTGTCCTGGAAC
>NC_034593.1:72158723-72167696 GCF_900095145.1 Mus pahari
AGAGGCAGGCAGATTTCTGAGTTTGAGGCCAGCCTGGTCTACAAAGTGAGTTCCAGGACAGCCAGGGCTATACAGAGAAACCCTGTCTCAAAAAAAACCAATAAATAAACCAATAAATAAATAAATAATAAAAATAAAAATAGAGATATGTTGTCTTCTCATCTGTGAGTTTTCTAATAAAATTACATAAAGATCACTATTTTAGGCAAATAGCATGGTTGTATGTTAATGAGTATGAGCAGGCAGATATGTTGTGTGCCTGAGTGTGTATGTATTTCCACTTATTTGTGTAAGTGTACATGAATGTATATGCATGTGTACTTGTACATGTATGTGTTCAAGGGTATGCATGTGTGTGGTGTGTGTGTGCTTGTGTGTATGTGCATGTGTGTACACATGTGTCTCTGTGTATAAACATGCAAACATGGAATTTTCATCTAGGGTAAGGATAAAGTGAGGATGAAAGTAGAACAAAGAACAGGGAACAAGGAAAGATGCTGTGGTATCTGGTACACAAAAAGTAACACACTTGCAGAGTAGGCATCCTTAGTAAAGATGCCTTGTCAGGATACAGTTGGCAACAACTTACACAAGTAAAAACAACCTTCAATTAGCGTTGCTGGATAAAACCTTCTGTTTTGAGAAAATATCCTTAATGGAAATCCAGAATATGCTGGGATGGTCACATGTTTTTCACTCATATAATTTTGCATAGATAACATGTATTTACATTGCACATAAAAATCAAGGCAAAAACTATAAATAGGCATTAAAATACAAACAACCAAAAAGTGAAGTAATTGCTATGGGGTTGTTTTTGAAGTAACGTGGAAGGATCGGGTTTCTGAACCATTTGCTTTGATGAGAGATGTTAACGTTTCCCGTGGAAAGCTGTTTAAATTTTACTGCTCTGGATCAGGAGAGCTCGCTGTTGCAGGCATAATAGGGGTGAGTGATTACACAAAAGCAAAAAATACCATAGATGGATGCATTTTTTTCCTTTGATTCTAAAAAGGCAATTGTGTAGCTCTTAGGGTTTCTCTGTGTTCAGTTGAAACTGATACCCACCCTCAAAATAATTTCCCATTAGACTCTTTTGACTTACTTGATTTCAGAATCCAACCTGCTAAGTCGTCTTATTATCTTAGGTATCCCTGCCCCCTCTGAAATAAAAAACACAAAAGGATATTAGTCAGATCTTTCTCAGGTTGGCTGGTTGATTCGAAGGAGTGTTTTGAGTTCATCAAAAAGTTTAAAGCGCTGAGGATGCCTCAAAGGTCTCAGACTGAGCCTTTAGAAAGGAATTTCCCGTGCGGGTCCTTGGAAAACTCTCCCCTGTGCTGCTGAGTGCTTTTCTTTGAAACTCAGAAGGGCTTTTGTTCTAGGAAGCCAGTGTCTTTGCCTGCCAGGTGAGTATTTCAGAACTTCCACAGCCTTGCTGGCAAGGGATTGCTGTGCAGTATTTATGTGTGAGAAATTACTAGGTAGTCAGCAAGAGGGCTCTCTGAGACACCGGTGATTTATATATGATCCCTGATGTGATGATATAATCCTTTGAAAACAATTGGTTTTTCAGCTGGGAAGTCAGCAGATTTTTGAGGAGGGAGGATGACAGATGATGAGCTTCCTGATTTTGAAAAATAAATCTGACTAACACCGGCAAAAGAATTTTGCACCTTAATGAATGCTGTTTACAAGAGAAAAAGAGAATCTTAATAACACATTCGGTCTCAGGATTTCAACAGATCTTACTTTAGCAGCGTTCTGTTCTCTGACAACTCTACTTACCAGTGCAGTCAGATTCACTGCTTGCTCAGGGGTGTGCTTTTCTCTGTTTACCACCTGCTAAACGTCCCCAATGATATAGACTCCATCTGTTATACTCAGTTTGCAATCTCCAGTATCTGGAAAGGTCTGGGCTCACTGTCTTTTTCACTCACTAATGCATATCATGTGCAGGAGGGTATCCAGCTCACAGTGGATGCTCAGGTAGTATTGTTGAAATCAAAACACTTTGTTAACACTCATTAACCCATTCCTATGTGCCAGGTATAGTATATCGTTTCCAGTGTGTTAGTCTTTCCCATGCCAGCCTCTCCCCTCTGCTGTAAAGAAAGACCTGAGATAATCAAGGTATAAAGGGGAAACATTTTCTTTGGCTCCTTGTTTCAGAGGTTTTGGTCCATGAACTACACCTTTAGAAAGGCAATGAGGCAACATACCAAAGGGAGAAGCATGAGGCAGAACAAAACTGTTCATCTCAGGTCTGCCTACCTTATCCTCACACTAAACACCGTTCTAAGTCCCATCTCATGAAGGTTCTACCACCTCTCCGTGTAACCATAAACTGGTGACCAAGCCTTCAACACGTGGACTTTGATGTGGAGGAATTGTAATCCAGCAACATAGCTTAACTGCTCTGGCAAGGGATCATGTCCAAAGATATGATCCAGCTGGAATGCAGACATGCCCTGGATGACAGTATGATCTAGGTAAAATGTAGACATGCCCTTAGTATCCACCTTTAATCCCTAACAATGAAGCTATGGTTAGTTTGTAGAATAAAAGCAGCCGTGTTTGAAATGATGTGTAAATGAGGAGCAGACCAAGTGACCAATAGAAAAACAATTTCACAGAATGAGTCAGAAATAGGATATGCCCAACTCACATGAAAACACCAGAGGAAGAGAGGTTACTTAAGATCTGTGAGAGACAAAAAGCTGTGTGGTGTGGTGTGGTGGGTGGTGGTGATGTGTGTGTATGGCAGTTTTACAGAGACAGGTTACAGAAAGAACAAACTAGACACAGGAGAAAACAGAATGAGCCAGAGATTGAAAAGGAGCCAGATGATTAGAACATATATCCAAAGTTAGTATGAGGCCAAGCAGAGCAATTCAGTCAGAAGCTGAGAAAAGTCAGATTGAAACAGTCAGTTTGGGCGATTAGGTTGTAAGGAGGCTCAAAGCTTCCAGGTCTGGAACTAGGTATAGTTAGAACACAGAAGGAAACTTTCCATGCTCAGCCTAACCCATGTATTTTAACAGCTTGGGTACGGTCTCATCTCATCACACCATATGAGGAAACAAAAGTGATGTTTATATTTTGAGAGCAGCACAAGAGCTAAGAATGTATTAATGAATCTGCTTAGTTTTCCTATAATAGCCTTATGGGGAGGTTAGATAAATAAATGATCATAGGGAGGAAGAATCAAGAACTGAATTCAAGAATGCCCAACTTGATTTTTAATATGTTTTTATTGTTTTTGAGATGATAATTACATCATCTCCAACTTTCCATTCTTCCTTCTATGTCCTTCCACATTCCTCTCCTCATCACTCTTTTTCAAACCCATGGTCTTTTAAAGATTATTATAATTGGGTTTCAAGGACTTCCAAACTATAAAGAACAATTTTTTCCAGAGATTTAACACGTTTTTTTCTGTGGATTATTGGCATTCTGTGGCAATTGAATTGTTCCATTGGCTTTTGTTGACTAGTTTTCAGAGCATAGAATATTGGGCACACAAACTAAATGCCACCAATGATTAAGCCTTGGCTGCTATCAACACCTCTAACCATAGCGTTCCAATAGGGGCTAGGCCAGAGTTGGTTCTCTAGCCATTATACTTGTACCATGGTCTTCTATTGAGTCTCTTTGTATGGATGACATTTACCTTTCTCTGTTAGCCACTGTGAGGCTCAGAATAGAATTCCTTTTGTAACTTCATAGTAATACTGACAACATTTAATAAAAAATAGCCCAGGATTAAACAGTCAGTGTTGGTATCTGAGGAAAGCTTCTTGTCACCGTGTCTACTCAGTTATGGGAAGAGTTAGCCCTTAGGGCAAACACAATTTGGAGGAGATAATTCTTAGTTTCAGTATTTTATTTACCTAACAAGTGTAACCAGCTCTAAATGCCATGAGTCTTCACATTAAACATTAAGGACAGATTAACTAATTAATTACTGGTTTATTCACTATCAAGATAATTAATACAGGAGTTAAGAGCTCACAATGTCATTCAAACGATTTAAGGAAGATTCTGAGTCATCCTTAGCAAGAACAGGATTTAGATACTAATCTTGATTAGCTTAAATAACTTAGAGAGTCTTTCATTTCTGATGTCTGCTCTGGATTTTAGTTTACATTCCAACTCAGTGGATAGTGTGCATGTGTGTGTGTGTGTGTGTGTGTGTGTGTGTGTGTATGACTGTGTATTTTATACTTAATTTAGAAATCTTCTTAAATGATGCTGTGAGCTAGCTGGAAAATTTTTAAACCATATTACAATTTACCCCGACTGAATTTAGTCTTCTCAGAAGAGTGTCTAGAAGTGACCACAATGATAACAATGTAGATTTTGATGCTATATGTAGACACCTAAATGTAAATTGCAGAAGAATATGCCTGTTGAATAACAATGCTGCTATGTGCCTTTAATTGCACTAAAAGTTCTTATAAATGTAATAATGAGTATTGTGAAGAGAAGAAACACAAAATTTGTTTAAGCTGAGATTTTCTAAGCCAAAGTTTTGTTGCCTGAATATCCACAAAAGTAAAGCATTCAGTTGCTTACTATCATCCAGTGTATGGAATGTGAGCTTGTGTACATGTATGCATGATGCATTAGTCACTATCTGTTCTCAGGCACACATGTGTATATATTTAAATGCCTTATGACTGCTATTGTGCTGTACTGTACAATAAATTGTCACTCTTAGCTAATGCATAAATATAGTTAAGACATAACATCAATCCTCATAATAAAACAGAAGAATGTGTAATCTGCTCTCTATTTAACATTTTCCCTATCATCTGAAAAATATTCTTGAACTTTTGTTTAAGTATTTCCAGACAGCTTGATATCTTTGCTTAGAAAGTTGCCAATATTTGTTTAATGCTATGTGAAGATGTCCTGGCAGTGGTTGTGGTTTCCCACTACCCAATTTTATCCTTCATAATTTGAGGTTATATCCTAGTGACTTAAAAGGTTATAATCTGTCTCATTCCAGTAAAGGACATTCTGCCTTTTACTATAGTATGCACGTGGTCACATATTTTTATGGATAGTCTGAGATGAACAAAACCACAGCATTCTTCTAGGCACATTGACAACTATGTAGGGAATGGAATTTAAAAAAAAAAATCGAAGTTGCACCCAGAGCTTTGAAGCCATGTGACATCAAGATCCAGTCGTAATTCCAAAGCACTTAGGGAGTAGCAACTTCTGAAGCTTTGGTGCTTTGAAGTGATTTTTTTCCATCAGATTCAGAGGAGAACCACTAAGAGAAAATGATTTTTTTTTCCTGAAAGTAAAATATTACTGTGTATTTCTCTCTCTCTCTCTCTCTCTCTCTCTCTCTCTCTCTCTCTCTCTCTCTGTGTGTGTGTGTGTGTGTGATTTCCCCTCCATTCACTCCTAATTCCTCCCCACCTCCCTTCCCATCCATATCCATTTCTGTCTGTCATTAGAAAACAAGCACACTTCGAAGGGATTTTAATAAAATAAAATATAATGATGTAAAACAAACTCATCAGAAGATGGCAAAATAGACGGAAAAGAACCAAAGAAAAAGTACAAAAGACACAGAAGTACATGGGAGGCCATAATATATACACAAAAGACCTGTATGGTAAAAACAAGCAAACAAACCAACATAAAAACATAAAGCCACTGAGATTTCTGTTGGCCACCTCCTACTGGGCTAATGGCCTACCCTTAAGAGTAGTTTGTTTCCACAGTGAAACTGCCTTGGAGGAACTAACTTTTCCTTTGCAAGTGGTTATCAATTGGAGGTAGCTTCTGGGTTCAGGATGGGGGCATGTTGTCCACTTATTTTTTCAGCTCTAGGACCCTATCTATATAGACCAGTACAGGCCCTATGGTTGCTACCTCCATTTTTTTTCTTTTTTTCTTTTTTTCTTTTTGTTTTTTGAGTTTCTGTGTGTAGGTCCTACTCTGTTTAGAATGCTCTCTCTTTTTATCCTCCACAGTCTTTCCACCTCCTCTTACACAGTGTTTTCTGGACCCAGAAGCGAAGGATTTAAAGGAGACAGCCCATTTAAGGTTGACTGTTCCAAGGTCTACAACACTCCACATAGCGCCTGGCTGTAGGACCTTTGCATTTGTCCCCACGTGCTGCAGAAGGCAGCTTCTCTGAAGATGGTTGAGCAAGGCATCATCTATGAGTGTGGTGGTATGTCATTAGGAGTCAATCTCATGCTACAACAGAGCAGTAGTATTTGGTTTTACCCTAGGTCCCTAGGGCAATCGAATCTCAGGTTATACTACGAACCCTTGATAGGAATGCATTACCTTTACAAACCCAAACAGGTTTTGAGTGTATTTAAGTTAACTCTAATTTTTTTCTAAATATTATAATAATAAATGAAAACCTTTGGCAGAGGTTTAAGAGTAGAGGCTGAGGAGGTATGAGGAAAAATGTACACCCTCAACTTGTTGTTGATTTTTGACTTATTTGAATGGTGACGAGGGTCTACATTTGCTTATAATTTGCTTAGAATTTTTCAGGTTACTTCTAGGAGTAACCTAATTATTTGCTGCTTTATTTCTCAGTTATTATAATAAAGATATTTTTACCCAAAACAGCTAGAAAAACGCTGGCTCAGTTGCAAATGGTATTATAAGAAAGCTGGGAAGGGTCAAAGGGGGAGGATATTTTGGAACACACATTCTTGTTAGAGATTGTATTGCTAGAGGTCATCAGACTGGGGACATTGAAAAAACTAGGGTTGAATCCCGAGGCTCTCACTGAACAGGGTCACACGAAAGACAAGAGAGTCAAAGAAGATGAGATATATCAATCTGACTAGTTCCAAGAAGAGTTCTGGAGAATTCTTATGTGCATTTCTTTTCTCTTTCTACCTCTCCTTCTCCCTTCCCCCTTCCTTCCTGCTCGCCCCCCTCCCCCCCACACATTAAGCACTAGGAAAGCACCAAGTTAGAAGAGGAGGAAAGAGTGTAAGAGAGAGAGAGAATAGAGGACACCAAGAAAACAAACCCCTCTAAATCAACATAAGCAGAGCTGATAAGAATTCATGGAGGTTAGCCCAGCATGCAAAGGCCCTGCATGGATCTCCATCAGGTTCTCTGTGTATATGTTGTGATTTTCAGCTTAGTATCTTATGGGAATCCTGCCTTTGTAAAGGACTGGGTCTCTGACTCCTAGGCCTTCTCTTGAGCTCATTTCCTTCTGTTGGTTTATTTTTCTAACTGTAATGTGATCATTTTTGTTTTATTTTACTCTGTTTTGTTGTACTTTTTTAAAAAGTGAAACAATGAAATCTAGCTATTAGGATAAAGATTAACAAACGAACTGCCACTTATACCTGCTGGGAGAGGTGAAATCAGTTTTCCTCAGTAGGCATTGGGTATATCAAGTGGTGTGAGACAATCCTCACATTCAGGAGTAATTGCTCAACATTTAATTGGATCTCAATGTTCCGATGTGTATTTTTATTGGGTTATAATTTGTTATTGTTTTTATTTGGGGGTACGGTTTTAATTTTTGTTTTGGGGTAATTTTGTTGTATTGTGCTGTTTGCTTGCTTTTGGAAAAAGAATATAGCTGTGTTGATAGGGACAAGATAAAGATCTGGAAGCATTTTAGAGAGAGGAAGAATATATCAAAATATATTTAAATTAAAATTGTTTTAAATACTTAAAATAATAATAAAGAAGAAATGAAGTGCTTATAGAGCTTGGTGATTATCATCATTGAGTCAGAGAAATGTTGAGAAACTAAAAACAACATATGGGCAGGCAGCACAGGTGAGCTGTCCTATATTATTCTACAATACAGGCTATAATGTAGTTACTGTACTGTCATTACCCAAGGACACCTGTCTCAAAAAATACCAGGTGCATATTAAAAATAGGGCTCTTGTTACCTCTGGACATTTATGCTGGGCATCTGCTTTTCTCAGACTTCCCTTGTCATTCTGAGTATCAGTAGTATTTAAAGGGCACTGCTCTATGTTGAGATAAACTTATGAAATATGATATAAACTTACAGTGTCTTGTATCAGAGTGTAGCTTGTCCCTAGAGTCATGATCCAGCTACTTCTTCACAATGTCCTGGAGTAATGGCCCTATATTTCCTCTGTCAGGAGAGGAACTCATGTGGTCCCAGCCCAAAGGAGGACTCTAGTGATAGTATGCATTTCATTTCCCAGAAAACACATGAGCCATGTTATTTTTCCATGGAGAATGCTGCTATCAATATAGCTTAGCCCACTCCATTCAGTAAAAAGCCAAGGCTATATAGAGAAAAAGAATCTAAGAAAATAAATTTTCATAACGAGTTCTCAAGTAGTCCTTCCAGAAAACAAATACAATGTACCTACGTAAAAACTATTTCACTGAGATTAATGGTTCGTGCACCTAATATCCCTGTAACATTCGATTTCTTATCTGCAGGCCAGACATTGATAAGAGGTCATCTTAATCAAAGTGATGCACATTGGATTAATGTATACCTACTGTCTTAGGGTTTCATTGCTGTGAAGAGACACCATTACCAGGGCAATTTTTACAAAGAACAACATTTAGTTAGGGCTGACTTATAGTTTTAGAGGTTCAGCCCATTATCATCATGGTGGGAATCATGCCATCATGCAGGCTGACTTGATGCTGGAGGAGCCAAGAGTTCTACATCTTGATTCAAAGGAAACATAGAGGAGACTGGCTGGCTTCAGCAGGCAGCCAGAAGGGGGCTCTTTTCCCTAATTGGCAGAGCATGAGCACTAGGAGATCTCAAAGCCCATCCACACAGTGACACACTTTATCTACCAATGCTATATCTATTCCAACAAGTCTGTACTGGATAGCTTTGTGTCAACTTGACACAGCTAGAGTTATCACAGAGAAAGGAGCTTCAGTTGGGGAAATGCCTCCATGAGATCCAGCTGTAAGGCATTTTCTCAATTAGTTATCAAGGGGGGAGTTCCC
>NC_034593.1:72169281-72177673 GCF_900095145.1 Mus pahari
CTTGGTCATGATGTTGTACAGGAATAGAAACCCTGATTAAGACAAAGTCTATACCTTCCAATATCGCCTTCTCATGGGTCAAGCATATTCAAACAACCATGCTTATAATTCAGACTCAAATTCTCTGTAGAAAATACATGGCTTTCTCTGGGAAAAGGGCTCGTGGTGATACCATACAACTGCCAGCTAATGAATTAAAAATCATGAGCAGAGAAATTCTATTGGAAATCCCACTAATGTGGGACTTCATGTGTTATGGGTTGGGGAAGAGTATAAAAAGAGGGGACAGAACTTTCTGGGCAGTCTGTGCCTGTGGAGAGAATGAATACTGGGGGAAATTATCTTAATTTATGAGGTATATTCCTTCCAAACACTTTCCAGAACTTGAAACTCTGTTTTGGAAAAGCATTCATACTTGAGAATCCATTGCAATTAATCTGGCTATGGCCTGACTTCATTATTATTATATTTTATGGTCTGTATCTACTCTACTAGTTGTTGATTCCATTCTTGGCTGAAAGCACTTTTGGGTCTGCTTTTAAGTATGTCAATCTGAGGGATGGTGTTTGCCAGATGTTTAATAATGGTTAGCAAACTCATTTACATTGAAGACTATTATCACAACCTGGCAAATGGAAAGTCAATAGAATGAAAATGGCTATATTGTCTCAATGGAGTACCAGACTTAAATAGGAGGATTTACAGACAAAGAAAGTGATGTATTGTAAAAATTATTAGATGGACAGAATGTCTATATGGTGGTTAACACAAACTGCAGTATCAGTATGAACTGTCTTCTCTAAATCGTATATAACCTCCAAATCAACCTCTGAAGTTTACTGTGTTTAGACAATCAGCTTTCTTCTGCTCCTCCTTTGTTCCCAGGATCTCCTGTATAAGACTCTACTATATAGCTTGTAGCACCATAGATAACCAGGAGTGGGCGGGGCCTAATTATTACCTGGAAAATATATCTCCATCTCCGTGACAGTAGCCTGGTAAATCAATTCCTTAAGCTCCAGGTTGATACATTCTTTTCTGGGGGAGGATTTAAATGATTCCATTTCATGAAAGTAAACAAGCACTTATGTTTTGCAAATCTGAAGACACCAGAAGGGTACCTGAGAAGTGGTAAATCTAACATTAAATGCCACAATAAATGTGGTTTTTGGAGATGGATCTTTTGGGGAATGACTCAGTGGACAAAATCATTTTCATTTCCAATCCATAGAAAACACGTTTAGAGTTTTCAAAACCTACTTTATTTAGGGGCCTCACATGCTTCAACCTCCCTTCTAACTCATGGACCAGTGATACAGGAAAAGGAAGGTTAATAGGGAAAGGATGTTGTGGGCCTCTTTAGGAGTAGTTCCTTGGGGGGTGATTCCCTTCCTTGTCAGGATAGCTGCAATCCACTTCAATAGCAAACACCAAACATAAATCATTAGCAATGGCACAATCGATCCAGCAGAAACATTAAGTCTTGCCCTGATCAGCAGGAGTCAGTGAAAGCAGTTGGAATCCTACAAGAAATACTTTTGTGTGTTTCTCTCTGGGAAGTGAAGACCAGTGAAGACGAGAAAAGCTTTGCACAGTGTAAAAATTCAAGAGCATCCTTGCGTTATTTGCCGAGTTTCATTTATATTCTTTTTAAACATCACGTGTCCTCTCAAGTGTCTGTTTTCAGCAAAGCACCACATGTTTTCTCATCAGTTAGCTTCCAGAAAAGTATCATGTGACCCAACTAGTTGTTAAAGAAACCAGAAACTTCCACTTTAACACATTGTCGTCTTTGTGAAATGTCAGTGTGGCATTTTATCCTTAGGTTTGGGGGAATCTAAATTAGTATCCTTGCTGCCATTTAATTTAAGTAAAATCATGTCTGTCTATCGCCTTCGTTTATTCTTGGAAAGATATAGAACACAGCCCCTTTTGAAGAATAGAGGGATCAAGGATCATCTAGTAAGTCAAGGCTGGATTTTGGGTCCTGACATGTCTTTGTGAATCAAATGGACAGGTATCTTGAATTCAGAATTGCTGTCTCAAAAATGAAAGGAAAATTGTTCTGACATATTCTGTTTTATTATGCATAGATATAACCGTACAGACAGGTACACTTAATGTGAAGTACAGTGTATTATCAAATCAGTATGTAACATATTACTTGATGTTATTAATAGCCATATGTATTGAAATGGTGTGCTGTGTGAGGCCAGAGTGTTTGGTTAGAATTTATTATACCACTATATGAACATTATCTATTAATCACCATTGGTTGAGAAGAGCATATCTGTTGTCGTTATCATCTTTATTATAATGTTTTAAATTGAAATAGAATTACAACAGTTTCCCCTTCCCTATTTCCTCCTTCCAGCCATTCCCAGGAACTACTCTTCAAGTCCTTCTTGTTCCCTGCCACTTATGTTGATAGTCTTTAGTTTGTTGCTTGCTTGTGTGTGTGTGTGTGTGTGTGTGTGTGTGTGTGTGTGTGTGTGTATGTGTATATGTGTGTGCATGAATATATATGAGCTCAATATTCTGGATCCATTTCTGTTGTTTGAGAGTACTTGTTTCTTTTTTAGAAGTATATACAGATATATATATATATATATATATATATATATATATATATATATATATGCAAAGACTGAAGGACAACCTGATAGTTAGTTCTCCCCTTTGACTTAGTGTGTTCTAGAGGTGGCACTCAGGTCTTCAGGCAGAGCAGCAATGTCCTCACTCTCTAAGTCCCTTTAAAGTGTCCATACTACTGCAGATGCATTACTTCTGCTCTCAACACCTTGCTCCAAGGAACTGTCCTATTTCACAGGGTGGATGATGTTGTATCCTATCTGATATCCCCATCCTAAGCTCACCATTGCAATCTAGTCGCTGTGTAACAGCCTTAGCACATCTGCAAAACCCGAAGTCTGTTTAGGAAAATTGCTTCCCATCCTCTGCTACCTTCATTTCACTCAGAGGGTAGTCATACTCTCCAATGCCATCAAGGTTGTCACTCTCTGAGGAGCTCTGTGGTTCTCCCTTCCTGTCCCTTTGCTCTGGCTTCCCTTGTATCTGGCTAATGCAGACATGGCAGGCATGACCCTTTTTAGAGTTTTTCAAGATTGTTGCCCTTTCTATACTTGGGTAGGCTTCCTCCAGATAAATGTGACTCACCAGCTCATGTACTTTGGGAGTTTTCTCAAATACCAAGTTTAAGATTTATTCTTTGACCACACTATCAAAGGGCCAGCTGAGCTATTTCAATACTGGGTTTCTTCTCATCTACTATTGCTGCCCATAATAGCTGTCACAACTGATAGATTTAATTATTGCAAATCACCCTTTGTGAAATGTGAATCCCTCAGCTATGTCTTGAATAGTACTGAGTACCGAGTAGGTTTCTCCTAAGTGGTTTCTAAGGAATCAATCTTTACCTAAGAAGCTTTGGTCAGGCAAAAGGGAAGGCTAGCTAATGGAAATGCTCAGGCATTTGAAGTAGCAATATTCTGCATATTCTGATTGGGCAGAGACATCGTTGTTTGGAAGGTATAAAGACATGTGTCTACATAGACTGCGTGGGGCAGAAAATCCTCGGAGCTATGTGATGACTTTAACTTCTTTATATACTTTAACCAGGATAATTAAAACTAATTTTCACCCACCATACTTTAGACTTATGATGGAAAATGGAAGAGTTATGTGATGACTAGGATATGGCTGTATGTTAGAATGTTTTGCCATAAAGCAAGGCAACCCTGGCTTATTGGACTGATACTATTTTTCTGGAATAAGTGATAGAGAAAACCCTTAGTGAACAAATTTTAGGTATCTTAAATGGAAAGTGTGGTTTTCTCACTGTACCTGTTCTTTTCCTTCTGCACAATTTTAGAAACTGCCCTTCCTTTTCATTTTGTATTAAATGTGTAGGCAAAGCACTTTTTCGATGCTTTAAGAAATTGTATTCTCTGTCCCTGGCTGCAAGTTTCTTTTCCTGGCTGTCTCTATTAAGCAACTCAAGCAATTTCAATTTCGCTAATGGCTTCTCACGTGAGTGATGACAGCATCTCCTCTGTTTGGGGACCAGAATGTGAAGCCTGCCTGGAAATCATGGGCTATGCACTGTCAACCTCAATATGAAATGGAAAGTTTACTCTCAAAAAACTATACATGGTGAAAGAAAACATTCTTTTATTTAATTTTGGGAATGAGTCATAAAAGGAATATATTCCTACAAGTGAGGAGTCAACTGGAATGGGTGAGTAAGCAGAAAAATAAATATGTAAATTTGCTCATAAAGCCAGTATATGTTGCTAGAAGAGACTGCACAAAGAGAAGCCAAGTTGATCGCCTTGCTGGAAAAGGATACCTTAGCTCTATCATTTCCACTTTAATCATTTCTTCATGAAACAGCAAACTCTCTGACTTGAATATTTTGCAATCTAGCTATGAACTGTTACAAATGATGTGTGTGTGTGTGTGTGTGTGTGTGTGTGTGTGTGTCTGTCTGTCTGTCTGTCTGTCTGTCTGACTGTCTGTCTGTCTGTGTGTGTGTGTGTCTGTCTTCACTCTCTGGGAACTTTTCCAGTGCAACTGCTGCTGGCAAAAGGAAGCTGTTCTTGGAGAAGAATAGATCAGGAGGGTTAGACTGGGGTATGGGAACCATGATCTGGTACTTGTGTTCCATGTGCCTAATCTTTGGTCTCTAGAGCATCTTATTTCCTTTCTGACAGATCAGTATGATAAAGGAGTAAGGACTGGACACAGACACAGTCTTAGAACATTTTGGGGAAGTAATCTGCATTCCATAAAAGTAGGGCTTTCAACTCTGAAATTTGTAATCTAATAAGTAAATTCTGTATGATGTGGTTTAAATAGAAATACCCCTCATAGGCTCATGTACTCCAATAGGTCATTAGGGAGTGGCACTATTAGCCAAGGTTTAGGAAGTGTCATTTTGTTGGAATAGATGTGACCTCATTGAAGGAAGTACAGTACTGGGAATGTACTTTGGGATTTCAAATGCTCAAACTACCTCTCCAGGACCATGTCTGTCTGTCCTACCATGCTTCCCTCATTGAGGAAAATTGATTAAATAAACCTCTGAACCTGTAAGCCAGTCCCTATTACAGTTTCCTGTAGAACAGTTACCACAGTTGTGGTGTCCCTTTACAGCAAAAACATGAAAAGAAAAGAAAAAGAAAAAATACCGACTAAGATATAATACATGTATCTTAGGGCACAGTTCTTAGAAAGTGTGAATAAGTTTGCTTGGGGTGAGCTTTAATACTGGGAAGGTAAAAGTAGGTGTAAGGAACAGGGTTTGTTCAGGAAGCATTTACATTAAATGCTATAGAAATTAAGGAAAGTCAATCACTAAATTTGAATGTCATGCTAAATTTATGTTTATTTCATATGCTCTTAAGTTGAAGGAACTCAGACAGTACAAAGAGATATAAACCAGCACAGGAATGCCTCACAAAGTCACAAACTGTTCCAATCTGTAGGAGTAAGGTTTTTATATTCTTTTTATCGAACAAAAGTACAAAAATAGCCTCTAAAAGTGTTTAATGTAGAGACATTGAAGCCTTGTGCATAAAGGTTAAAAAATAAATAAAAAACTAGCAGCGAGGAGAAAAATCAGAAAATCATGCTGATTTGGCAAATAGGCGCAGGCTGTAGGGAGGACAGTCCTGATTGTGTCTGCTCAGAGCAATAGGTCAGAAGACAAAAGCAGAAATCCAGGCTAAGATATAGAAGTAAAACCTATTGATATGCCTACATGGTTGCCAACACTGAAAACTGCTAAGTCAAAGTACTTGCAGATAGTTAAAAGGAAGTTTAGGGTGCAGAAGACATGGGGACAAGGGAGATGAAGCAAGCAACAGGAAGTTAGTTTCAGTTCAATTCCAAAAAGCCTAAAGAGTTCAAGGTCTGTCTAGATAGCAGAGTTGATTCAAGAGTGGACAACCTAGTGAATAAATCCCGATAATACAATTTTACTGAGATGTCTTAACTGGAAGACTAGCTAAAAAACATTGTAATGAATATCAATACAAATGATCATAGAGCCCAAGACATAAAAAAATATGGAATAGGACATAAATAATCAAACTATGAACTCATTCCTAATGGTGGACGTGTGTGAGAGAGAGTGTGTATATGAGTGTGTGTGTGTGTGTGTGTGTGTGTGTGTGTGTGTGTGTGTATGTTGAGCTATAGTCAAAGAACCCGACAGTAATGAAGGAGAGTGACGAAGAACTCAATGCTGGTTTCATAATGCTAAGTCATAGCTGGGTTTTAAAGAAAGTGGAGAGATTGTCCTTTCCTGAGTCTGGTGGAAGACAGTCATGGGTGATGAATCTTCCACTGGAAAGTCATGGCAAAGTGACTTCCCATAGGTCATATAGAGTTACAAGGTTGATGTTTGTGGTCAACTGGATTTCTTCAAACTCAAGTTTAGAAGTAGTAATTAGGACAAGGTTTAGCAATGTGTTTAGAGACACCATGGGGGCGCAGAGCTAAATCAGTCTCTTTATGAAAGGGACACAGACAAAAGGAACAATGGGCCTCCAAGGAGATGAAGTTGCACTTCAAGATTCCCTGTGGAGAACTGGAACTATGCCTAGTCTGTGGCTTGGAAAGTAGCATGCCTCTTTCTATACCACATACCTATGCACTAAAGTTGGATTTGTACATTAAATTCACTAAGAGATTTGGCACGTATCTGGAGAAAATGAAGCAATAGCTATATGCTGCGATGAAAGGTAAGAGTGTCTTTTCTTTCTGTTCCTCTCTGTGTTTCTTTCACTGTCTTCATGTCTCTCTGTCTTTGTCTTTGTCTCTGTCTCTCTCTCTGCTGGGTCTCTGTCTCTCTCTGTGTGCTTCTCTCTCTTTCTCTCTCTCATATATCCTATCTCTGAGTTTTGCCTCAAACCACATTATTATGTTGTATTCACCCTATTGGTAACACAAAGTTACTGGTTGACTATGGTTAGCTGAAAGCTTATAGAAGAAATTTGCATGTGGGGAAAGTGGGAGGAGCAGAGTCTACAATAAATTAAGAAAAATACAGTTTATCTGCAGACAAAACATTTTCCTAGTTATTTTTCTAATAAAAATCTGACTACACAGTTATTATTACTTAAAAATTGCTATTTATATCTCTCTCTTAATCTCTCTCTCTATATATATATTTACATATATATATAGAGAGAGTATATAGATATATAGAGTATATATATATACATAGAGTATATACATTTATATATATATATAAATGTATGTATGTGTTTATGTTTATATGTGTTGTATGACTCGCATGTGCAGGTTCTCATGGTGGCCAGAATAGAACACTGGATAACATGGAGATGGACTTATAGGCTGGTATGAGCTCTAACTGGATACTAAACTCAGGTGTTCCTTAAGATCAGCAAGCACTCTTAAGTGCTGAATTATATAACCAGCTGCTATATTAATATAATTGATAACCTAGTATGTTCCATCTTTTCTTCATTAAAATCCCCTTCCCATGATTTCTTAGCAATTCCCTGACCTCTATTCCAAATGAAACACACACAAATCAAAATTCAAATCGAACATCTATAGATGACATAAAATGTGATGTTTGTCCTTCTGGGTCCAGATGATTCTGCTCAGAATGATTGTTCCAGCTCCATCCATTTATCTATGAATTTTATTATTCTTAGTAGCTAAATAATATTCTACTTTGTAAACATAGCACAATTTCAATACCTATTCATCAGCGGATGGACATCTATGTTGTTTTAATTTCCTATATTGTGTGAGTAGTGTAGCAGGTGGAGCAGTGAGCATAGATGCACAGGTAGCCCCAGAACAGCATATGGAGCCCTTTGAGAATTTCGTCTGAAGTAGACCACATTTTAAAATGACACTAGAAGCTAACTAATAAAAAGCCCAATGCCAGAAATAGATCACTTCTTTTCGAATTGTTAGATGACCCATAGATCCCAAAACAGCACCAGATACTGCCATGTAAGCTCTTGTGACAAAAAATAGTCATAAATCATAGTCACCGATGAATCCTGTAAGATACAACAATGAATGACCTGACCAGATCAGTCAGCTAATGAAATACTGGCACTAAAATTATGTGTATAACCAGCTATTTTTTGATTGAATTAAAGTCCTATTCCATGAAATGCAACCAACACCTACTATCATTTTCAGGCCAAGAAACTATGGCTATGCAAGTCAGGTTGGAGAGATAGTTCAGCCATTAAAGACTAGGCTCATAGCAAAAATTATATGTCTTAGGCTCTAGAGGAATCCTTCTACTATTTTGTTAAATGAACATAGCATTACATTGACTCCTAATGACTATATATATATATATATATATATATATATA
>NC_034593.1:72178174-72184788 GCF_900095145.1 Mus pahari
ATATATATATATATATATATATATATATATATATATATATATATATATAAAATCAATGTATCTCCCAACCTTCTTTAGAGATGACTCTATTTTACAATACCTCTAGATTAACACTGAGCCTCACAACTGGACAAAGTGTAGAGAATCGGAGTCTGCAGGATGCTCAGCCCTAACTGGGAACACTATGCTTCCTCTTCCCCAAATTCAGGGATCATTGTGGAAGATGAAGTGGAAAGAACGAGCTAGGGGAAGTGGATGCCTACATTTTCTTTTGGATATGGCAGGACACCTTCACATATGAATTTACAACACTTGGAACAGCATAAACAAAACCTATGCAAACTCAAACCAAATCATAGGGAGTTTGGCCATGTAATCACACCTGTAACAGGTAAGTTATTGGCAACTATTAGCTGCCAAGAAAGAAGAAAATTGGTTTTTCTAGGTGTATAGCGGTGGTAAGATGATACTCATGAGAGGAAAATGTCAAATACAAGAATATTTGTGAAGCAAACAGTCATGAAGTGATAAAACAATAAACAAACAAACAATGAAGTTGACTGCATATGGAAGGGAGGTTAGACATGAATAGAGTTCAGGGAGAGGACAAATATGACGTTTCATAAAATGTTATCAAAACTAATAAAATATGATTTGTGTTTGATATTAAAATATTTAAATTTATTAAAATATTTCTTTAGTTATTTATTATTAATTATTATTTATTATTGTTGAGTGTAAAATTCATAATAGCTTTACATTTCAGTGATATGGGGGAAGAGAAAAAAGGCAAATGGACTCAGGATAGGTAGACAAGCTTGGATTACTAGATATGCATAACCCACTTTTCTTCAAAATTCTATAGATCAATAAATAAAGAATTACTTAGGAGAGTTTCATTGGGTTTGGCTACATTTTCTTTCCCCAATGGGATTCTAATCTTTCCAGGTCTGAAGTTTATTGCTTCAGCCCCATTTGATTTATAAAAGCAAGAAGAAAAATCTTAACAGTATTTTTTTTATAACTGGAGAAACATATTTATTCCATTTTCACATAACTCACAAATAGCTAGACAGATTTTGCTTAAGCCTTCAGAAGAAATTCCATTTTAGACTAGACACTAATGTGGAAAACTTGAGGCCAAATGACTTAACTTTTTAAAGTCTTATATCTAGGAGGGAGGAGAGAGAGGGAAAGAAAGGAGAGAGGGAGGAGGAAAAAAGAGGGGAGGAAGGGGAGGAGAAGGAGAAAGAGAGAGAGAAGCAAACAGAGGTAAAAGGAAGACAGAAAGATAAAACTATTTGTAGTTATTTTAGAATCATTACACATACTCTCATAACACACACACACACACACACACACTCACTTTGACATTTTACTTTCTAGCTTGCATGCTTGAAGTTAACATGCAAAATTGCATGTTTTAATTTCAGTTGAGTTGTTGTATCTGGAAAAGCATACAGGTTAATATTTTGTCTGAGTTGCTCCATTAAACCAATCTTTCTGTGATAAGGTGAGGAAAAGCAGATTCTAAAGTTGCAGTATGTATCAGTTCAACCCTCCTCCACTTATGAAATGTGGGAGGAAAGCTGAAGGTGAAGATCTGAGTTCCCAGTCAGCCCTTCCCTGCAGGAGGACTCCCATGGACTTCAAAGGCTTGACTACACAAAACCCAGACCTGAGATACAGAGGAAAGAATGAAAATCTGCCAGCAATTGCCAGTCGCAGCGTTGCAGCCAATTTTTACAAACTTGGAGGTTGTCCTTTTTGATTTTTATCAGTGAAAATTGTCTGGAATGACTGCAGTCACTTCTGAAGTTCTCATTTCTTTCTTTCTTTCTTTCTTTCTTTCTTTCTTTCTTTCTTTCTTTCTTTCTTTCTTTCTTTCTTTCTTTCTTTCTTTCTTTCTCTTTTAGCAGACTAATGTAAGATGGAAAACTTTTTGGTTTTCATTAAATAAGTCCCAATTATACTACTGCAAAGTGTTAATACCAATAATTTCTTCAGGGGCAAGTAAAACTTTGCTTTTACTTCTATGTATTTATGAGAATTGTAGTATTTCGGTTGTGGGCAGACTGCCACATATAGTACAGAGCTAAGGTATGTGACAGTGCCTTCAAGTGTGGTTTTGGTGTTTTCTGGGTTTGTCTGTTTTCTGCTTTAGGTATGACACTCTTCCCGATGCCAGTCTGCTTTCGTGGATGAAAAAAGAACCATCTTCCTTCGCTTTCCCAAATGTGGCCTTTGATTTGTTATTTATTTGATCAAACTATGGAGAAACAACCTGGAAGTCATCCCTGAGTAACAAAGGACCTTGTTAGAAAACCGCAGCCGAGAGCTACAGGTTGACCAGTTTGGTGTTCTGTTCTGTTCTGCTCTTTGGAAGAGAAATGCACATAAAAGAAATGTACACAACAAAGTCAAGCAATTCTGTGCAGACCGGAACAGTAAACCCTACTATGACAGCTCATTGTTTGATGTTTTATCTTAAAGTTTGCTAATGAAACTTGCTGAAGCAAAGTTTTGTGTTTTAGATAGTTTCACCCACAGAGTATGCGACAGTGGATCAACGCTGCATGCTCCCAGTGAGGTGCATGCGTTATTGTGTATCTTGCAGAACAACTTACTGCTTTGATGGTAAAGGTGGCTTTGAGAGAAGCTACTGATCTCTTGTGTACCTTAACTTGAAACACAGTGTCAGTAAAACCAGAAGTAGATGTGGGAAGATGCATGTCTTTGTTTTTAAAATGGAAAAGCAACAAACTTTTCATCATACAGTCCATAGAGTACAGTAAATGTAGCCTACTTCAACCTTAGGATTTCTTTTTTATACTTGTGTTCATTCTAATATATCTGTGTTTCCTTCCAGGCACAGCTTGGTGCAGTGAATGCCACATTGATGTCACATGGTACACATCCATCTGTCAAAACTACCAGTGTCAGTGAAGCATGTCGGGCACCTGGCACTAGGTTGGCTACAAATAAGAGATCATGGCTCCAAGAGCCATACACAAAAGCTGGGTGCATAAATTTAGAGTATTTTTAATATTCTACTTTGCATCCTAATGGTTCTCTGATGTTCAAAGTTTGTTTGCAGAATGAAAAATATATAATGTATTAACTAATTATATCCAAAGATGTGATTAAGAGTGCTGAAAATTGTTAACTGTGTCACCACTGCATTGGCAAAAGTGTTATATTAGAAAAGCTGGTGTATGGTCCCTATTTGAAATATAACACAAATTGAATTTAACATGAATGTAAAACATGATAATACATGTCATACAGTTTTGTGGGGAAGGAAATATTTGGTTATATGGAAGAATTACATGGAAGGAAGGGTCAGGGGGCAGGGTTATCCGTCTTCCATAAGGGAAAGTATAGTGGAGATAATTCTACAATTTGCCTGGCATAGTCTTTCCACTGTTCATCGTTGTCTGCTGTCATCCCAAGCAGCCACTAACTTACAATAAAGTTACTATGAATAGAAATTCTTGTAGTTGTCATTACCACTTTTACAACCTACATTTTACTCATGTGCAGGGAGGAGAGAGACTTACAGCAGGAAGATGCCAGGCTTTATGTGTCTTGTACAAAATTGTAAAGAACAGAGAACTTGAACCTGTACAAAAGTAATATGTGTGGACACTTACTTTCAAATACACACAGTAACAAGTGCCAGGCTGTCCAAAGTTGCCCATATTTCTTCTGAATGCCTTCCTTATAAAGATCTTACTCCATTTTCTTGTTTAACATCATGACTGTCAGGCAGTTGATTTTCTATGATTGGAGTGGCCTTCTGATTGACTTCCAACTTCATTTCCCCAACAAAAGGGTCTCAATAAGATATACAGGTTTAATTTGAAAGCATGAATTAGTGAGTATTATTTTTCTTATAGCTTCAAATCCATAGATCTATAGGGATCTCAGCCATAGAGTCTTTATCAGGGAGTCCAAAGTTGTACATTCTCTCCTTTTACAGCTTTTGGGAGATTCTTCAAATCTTTCTCTTCCTGCAGTATCATTTTACTGCCTCCTCTGAACCATACTGAGCACGACTCAGCCTTGGGATCTTTTATTTTTCTCTTTTTACTAGATAGATGCATTCTGAGCTAACTCCTCCTTGCCTCTATATTTGCCCAAAATATTTGAGACCACCCTAACTAAAATATCATCATACCCACCACTATATTAGTTAGGGTTCCTAATCCTGTGGTAACAAATCCATGACCAAAACATACTTGAGGAGAAAAGGTTTAGTTTTGTTTATAGTTCCAAATCATAGTCCGTCGATGGGGGAGGTCCAGACAATGACTCAAACAGAAGAGGAACCTTAAGGCAGGAGCTGGTGTAAAAGTCAACTGAGAGGCGCTGCTTATGACTCGCTCTTCCTGGCTTATTCAGTTTGTTTTCCTGTACATTCCTGGAGGTGTGACATGACCCCTAGTCATTTGGTCAGTCATCAAATAAGATTACTCTATAAATTTCCTTATAGGTTGTTCTATGGAGGTATTTCTCAACTAAGATCCCTCTCTCCTGATAACCCTAACATGGCAAATTGACATCAAACTATCCAGCATATGCACTTTTCAAAATTCACCCTCTCATCTGATTTAAATATTATTAATTACTACCTGCTGCTACATTTTCTGTACTTTTTTCACTCAAACTTTTTGGGCTTTTCAGATTGTTACCACAGATTCTAAAGGAGTTCCTGCCTGTAGTGGGCAGTATATATTGGCTAATGTAGAGTTCAAAAATTGAATACGGGTCAGTATGAAGCAATAGCTTTTGAGTTCCTTTGAAATAGGTAGTACACCGCTTTAATCCCAGCTCTGTGCAGGATTTTTAGTTCTTATTTCTGAAATTAGTTCAGAATCAAAGAACTCCGAGGTGCAATATTACAGTACCCTGACTGGAAGTAAGCCATCCACCAGAAGACAGGACTTCTGAAGATACAAGTTAATGTCTCACTCTGGAGGCAGATATCTGAGATCAAGGCCAGCTTGGTCTACAGAGAGTTCCAGGACAGCTAGGGCCATACAGGGAAACCCTGTGTTGAAAAACCAAACTAAATATATTCAGGAGATCATCATGAGAAAGCAAGAAATAACTAGCTCCTTAATTTAATATTTGTTTGGTTTTTTTGTTTGTTTTGCAAAGGGAACAGATGTGGATTTCTGATGATAAAAGTAATCTTAATTCAATCAATATTTTTCTTGTTGGCAAGTAAATGCTATTTGTATATCCAGACTAGCATTCAGGCAAAAAGACAGAGAGTTAAGCTAATATAATTGTTGAATACATATAATTAATTCAAAGTCTCCATTGGTAATTAAAATAAAGAATTTAAAAGTTCTGAGAAGAGCCAATTTTTCTTTAAATATGTTTGGGTTTGCTGTACAAATGGTGAAATAATTATTTTTCAAGATACATCATTTTAAATTGACATCATAAAGAAATAACTTCATATGAGGGAATGATAAAAGAATAATCTAACTTGTAAGGCACAAACTATGGGTATTTTAATTTTTATGTTATAGTGAAAAACATTGTGGATTTATATTTCGTCTTAAAAAATTCAGAAAGGTCAGAGCAAAGAACTTTGAGGTGCTAGTTCACTGTATCCTGACTGGAGGTAAGCCATTCAGCAGAAGACAGGATATCTGAAGACCCTAATTCATATTCTACTTCAGGAAAGATCCTTTATCCGCAGTCTCCTCTACATACACACTGAGAGATCTTTTGGATCTTGTTACAATGGTGTAATTATTGTCAAATAACTTAGTCGTGATTCCATCCAGAATCCAACGATAGTCAGGCGACTTAGTACTTTTGTGTAATGATTTGCTACATATGCATGGAATTAAAGGTCCTAGCCTTCTAGTTCAGTGTAAGATCTGTTCTTTGGATTAGTACATGATTGTAAAATGTGGCTGAGTTAAGAGATTCTCAGAACATCTAAAACCACCACAACTTCCAGTAGATGAAAATATAAGCTTCTGCAGACATTGATAAATATGTGGATGAGTACGATAATGGACATCAGCAAGACTGTATTTACTTCTGCATAACATGTATGCCTTCCTCCCACTGCTGGGAGCCCATGTTGTCTCAATCTTAATTACTGAGAAGCTAATCATACCATTGCGGTAGAGAAGGACATTTTAAAAATCAAATATATGCAAAATATAAACAATTAGGAAAATGTTAAGGAGAGGTCAAAATTTTTACATGGATAAATTGAGTGTTCATTCCAGACACTACAGAGCAGGGTTAAGGAAATAAAAACACCCAAAGTTATATCATAAAGTTAGCATTCTACTGATAAATCTAAGTATACAGGAAACAATTTGAGCATCAATTATTTTGACCACTTGAATGAAGCCATGCAGTACAAGGCTGGCTAGTTCAGTTCTGTCCAAGTGAGTCCACAGTAATGAGTTCACAGTTTTTGGGTTTCTTCTCTTTCTTTTCTTCTTTTAATGAAAATATATCTTTTCTTTTTTTTTGTTTTTGTTTTTGTTTTTTGTTTTTTGTTTTTTTAATTTATTTATTATTATTTTCTTTATTTACATTTCAAATGCTATCCTGAAAGTTCCCTATACCCCACC
>NC_034593.1:72186618-72224895 GCF_900095145.1 Mus pahari
CCCGGATGGGGTAGTCTCTGGATAGTCCATCCTTTCTCATCTTAGCTCTAAATTTTGTCTCTGTACCTATATCCTTTCATGAGTATTTTGTTCCTTATTCTAAGGAGGAATGAAGTATTCACACAATCGTCATCCTTCTTGGTTTTCTTCTGTTTTGCATAATGTATCTTGGATATTCTAAGTTTCTGGGCTAATATCCGTTTATCAGTGAGTGCATATCTAGTGACTTCTTTTGTAGAAAACATATCTTTTCTGCAGACTCATGAAGACCCTGTCGATGCTGCCTCAATCTCTGTGAGTTCGTTGTACTGTTGATTTAGAGGGCCTGTTTTCATGGTGCCTTCCATCCCTTCTGGCCCTTAGACTTTTTCTACTTATTGTCCCTCAGGGTTCTCTGAGTCCTGATGGGAGTAGTTGGATGGAGACATGCTGTTTAATGCTAAGTATTCCAAGATCTCACTCTCTGCATAGTATTGGGCTGTGGGTCTCTGTATTTCTTCCCCTCTGCTACAGATAGAAGCTTCTCTAATGGTGGGTGGGAAAGGCTCTAACCTTTGACTATAGTAGAATACTATTAGGAGTCATTTTATTGCTACTTTTGTTTGGTTTAGAATAATAGTATTTGGTTTCATCCTAGGTTTCCTGGGCTATCTATCCTCAAGGAATTGGGTTACCTAGACAGACTATGAGTTTAATATTGTGGAGTGAGCACTAAGTCAAATCAGATTGGTTGGTGCCACACAAGCTTTGTGCCTCTAGCATATTTTGCAGGCAGGGCAATGTGGTAGATGAAGGAATTTCTGGTTCAGTTGATGTTTCCCCTTCTCCTTTGTTATCACTCAGACTACCTTCCTGCACCTAAGACACTATAATATATGAGTGAAGGCTTTTTGTAGGCAGCTACACAACTGTTGCGTGCACAATGACTTGTGTAGATGTTGTCTTCAGTAAAGGGGCATTGCCTTGCAGAGAGCAGTCCATAGTTTTGGCAACAGCTTGGTGTGATGAGAATTTCAGTTTTCTTTTAAACATAGAAATGTTATATGAATATGCTTTTATTTCCATCCCAGGCATGGGATGTGGGCCTTTTTTAGATTGTCCATAGCAGAAGACTATTATTTGTCCTGTGCCCTGAGAGGGACATGATTTTGTGACCTGTAGAGAGTTTTTCAAGTGTATGCCATGTAGAATTCTGGGGATTCTTGGGATGGTATAAAAATATTAGAGCCTCGAGAGGAATGACTGATGCTCCCTGCACCTCTGTTGCTGCTGCGCTGCTGCTCCCTCTGCTGCTGCTGCTCCCTCTGCTGCTGCTGCTCCCTCTGCTGCTGCTGCTCCCTCTGCTGCTGCTGCTCCCTCTGCCGCTGCTGCTCCCTCTGCCACTGCTGCTCCCTCTGCTGCTGCTGGTGTGCTTGCTGTTAGTTGCTGGTTGGAAATATCCTGAAGATGAAGATCAGGCTTCTTCCAAGGAACTTGATGACTCTAATCAGATATTAGATATTTTCCTCATTTACATTTCAAATGCTGTCCCGAATGTCCCCTATACCCTACCCCCACCCTGCTCCTCTGCCCACCCACTCCCACTTCTTGGCCCTGGTGTTCCCCTGTATGGGGCATATAAAGTTTGCAAGACCAAGGGGCTCTCTCTTTCCAACGATGGCTGGCTAGGTCATCTTCTGCTATCTATGCAGCTAGAGACACGAGTTCTGGGGGTACTGATTAGTTCATATTGTTGTTTCACCTATAGGGTTGCAGACCCCTTGGGTTCCTTGGGTAATTTCTCTAGCTCCTCCATTGGGGTCTCTGTGTTCTATCCTATAGATGACTGTGGGCATTCACTTCTACATTTGCCAGGCATTGGCATAGCCTCACAGAGATAGCTATATCAGTGTCCTTTCAGCAAGATCTTGCTGGCATATACAATAGTGTCTGCNTTTGGTGGCTGATTATGGGNTGGACCCCNGGGTGGGGCAGTCTCTGGATGGTCCATCCTTTCNNCTTAGCTCCAAACTTTGTCTCTGCCACTTCTTTNATGGNTATTTTATTCCCTATTTTAGGGAGGCATGAAGTATCCACATGTTGGTCAGGTTGATCCACTCTGCTACTGCTGCTGTTCTTGGCAATCATCCCATGGTAATGACTTTTATAATATACTGGGGTCTTCTGCTGCAGCTAGGCTTCACCAGTAGTGTCTCATAGGCTTTCTTCATGGTGCTAAGCCTCAACTCCTATTCATGACCCTTTCAGTCCTGGTCTATCAACTGCAACTGAGGCTGCACTTTCTCCACTGGCCTTCCATGGCTTCTCAAAGTGCCAAGCCTCAGCTGTTCTTCCTGACCCCTTCATACCTCCAAAGCTATTACCACCTGGGTGATTCTTACACATTACCAAGTCCAGCGGCTGTAGGAGGTACGACCTTGGCTATCTCTGGAACCCAGCTTCCTTGTGTTCTCAAAAAACACTTCCCAGGAGATTTCACCTCAGTGATGTTAGTCTCTTCTTAATCACCACTAATTTCTTAGCTCCAGCTAACCAGCATCAATTGTCCCAGTAGTCACTTTATATTTGACTCTACAGCCAGAGCCACATAGCCAAAGCTGACAAGTTCTGCTGCTTGCTGGGACTGGAACAGGGTCCCTTTGTTCTACTACATTATCACCAGCTTTCTGTTTTCCAACTCCTTCACTGCCTAAGCTTGGCTGTCCTGGAACTTACTGTATTGACTAACTTTGAATTCAGAAATCTGCACGTCTGTCTCCTGGGAGGCATTTCCTGGGAGACTGTCTCCTAAACACTGGGGTTAAATGTGTGATCACCAAACCTGGATTTAAGTTTTTCTTCACTTAGAACATCTCTTGACTGGCCTTGAACTCAGAGATCTGCTTGTCTTTGCCTCATGGGATTAAGGGTTTGTTACTACTATGCTTACAACTAAATTTAGCTGGATGGAATCTTGTCCCAAGATCACTACCCCCTTAATTCAATTTAATATCCTTGAACACACTTCCTGGTGTCCCTTTAATACTTGAACCATATATTTTATATTTTCCCTTTCTTAGCTTGCTATGCATGTTTAAAATGTTCTTCATGAGACTGAACCAGAGAACAATGCCTATGATGGGCATTTCTGAGACTGGCTAATTAATATGTACGCCTTCTCATCTAGTTTTTTGATCAACATAATACTTTTATTAATTATTTGGGAATTTCATAAAATACACCCCAATCATGCTCACTTTCTATTCCTCTCAGAACCACCCTTCTACCCTTGTGCTCTCCTTCTAAGAACAAACAAACAAGCAAACAACAGAAAAGATCCACCAAGTTCTATTTGTGTTGCACATATATTCATTAACTTACTCATCTAATTTTTTTCTTTTTCTTTTTTTTAATTAGATATTTTCTTTATTTACATTTCAAATGCTATCCCAAAAGTACCGTATACCCTTCCTGTGCCCCTGCTCCCCTACCCACCCTTTCCCACTTCTTGGTCCTGGCATTCCCCTGTTCTGGGACATATATAGTTTGCAAGACCAAGGGGCTTCTCTTCCCAATGATGGTTGACTAGGCCATCTTCTGCTACATATGCAGCTAGAGACCCAAGCTCTGCAGGTACTGGTTAGTTCATATTGCTGTTCTACCTATAGGGTTGCAGACCCCTTCAGCTCCTTGGGTATTTTCTCTAGCCATTGTAGGCCCTGTGTTCCATCCAATAGCTAGCTGACTGTGAGCATCCACTTCTGTGTTTGCCAGGCACTGGTATAGCCTGACAAGAGACTGCTATATCAGGGTCCCTTCAGCAAAATATTGCTGGCATATGCAATAGTGTCTGGATTTCTGGTTTCTGATTCTGGTTCAAGGTATTTACAAATAAGCAAGAGACAATCCCTGCTACCTGAATAACAAATATGTTGGGTAGCACTTTGGTATAGGTAAGTTTTCAAGACCACAAATTCTTTATGTCCATGGATGGAATATTTTATTACATATATTATTTTATGTGGAATTTTTCAGAGGAAATTTAACCCTGTGACTTGTGGACTAAAATCATTTTTTATACCTTATTGTCTTCAAAATTATTTAAGTAAATCCAGTTTAAAAGTTTTAATTATTTAATCACTATTATGTGTTACCCACTAATTCACACTAATTTAAATTTATTAAATGTACAGTTTCACCTTGGAGGAAATCTCTTGTGATGGTCTTATTTAAGCATCTTTTGAGAAATGTACACAGACTTTACTTACTCTAGGTGCCTTTCCTGCTCAATGGATTTATTTATGTTGTCTGAATATGTTGGCTAATTTAAATTGCTAATATAAGGTTTCTTAAGATATTAATATTCCCATCGGGAAAAAAAAAGAAAAAATATTCCCTTTGGAAGAAATTCTAAATATATATTTACTAGTATAAGGATGTTTCCTAAAGATTTTAAAATAGAAAGCAAGTTATTTGAATTTTTCTTTTATTCTCTTCACTTGTAGCAAAGAGGGGAGTGAAGAGAGAAAAAATGAATATGAATAAAAAGAAGCACTGGTCTGATCCTGAAGAAAAAGAACTTTTAATAATCATAACAACTTAATGCAAAACATAAAGATTCTAGCAAAGTCGTAATATTTATTAAGATAAATATTGCTTTCAAAACCAGTTATCTAATTGGAGGCAGTACAAACATACAGAGAAAGAGGAGAGAGGAGGGGAGAGAGAGAGGAGAGAGAGAGAAAGAGAGAGAGAGAGAGAGAGAGAGAGAGAGAGAGAGAGAGAGGAGGGGGGAGAGAGAGGGGGTCGAGAGATGGAGAGGCTAATAACAAAGGCTGAGCTAATCGCTTTGGGTTTCATTGTTCTCTGGAACAGTAGCTCCTTCTAAACAGGGAACCACATGAGAATTATAGAAAGTTATTTCCATTCCTGAGACCAGACATCTGGAGTGCAGCCATAGTGAGTATAAAATGTGAAGCCAAGTCTTTTATTTCTTACTGAATCCTAGACTATTTCTGACTTTCATCATTGAGTGAGCTGTGACATGGGTGTCCACATCTGTAGCAATGGATTGTGTGAGGCGTTTGTCCCGGCAGCCCCACAATTTTTTTTTCTCCCAGCACCAGGGAACATTCTTTCAGTCTCAGGGGCAGCTGAGACAGCGATGAAGAAGCCCAGGCTGAGGGTCTCTGGCTTCCTTCCACATATCCACAGGCATAATTTAGTTCCAGGTCAGAATCACCCCAAGAGAAGCCTGAAATTTTGGTGCTTTGGATTCACACAGAACAATGTCCGCTCATTCCCAGAAGTCTCGTGAGTTGGGTCCCAAAGTTGAAGGACTCAGTCTCTATTTGCTGTGATATTGCACAAGCTGTTTAAACTCTTCAACTGCACGTTTCTTTTGTCAAGTGAGACATAGAACTCAAATCTTTGTTGCCAGGTTGGTAAACATTTTAAGGACAGCCGGACTTTACATGAAATCATGCAATTTAAGTTTTGTCAAATTTTACTTTTTAAGTATATAGGATAAAAGCACAGGTATTGGATGAGATTATAAAAAAGAAAAGCCAAGAATCATTTCATATTTCCTCCCTTGGCCTAGGATGTCAAAATTTTCAATCGATATTTTGTGCATTCAATCATTTTTCCTTTATTTTTCATTCTTAAAAAAAAATGTCATATATGTCAGGCTCTATCTCACCCCAAAGAAATTCACACAAAATTCTCTCAACAAGAACAATAGATTGACTTTCCCATGATGTACCAGGCTTCACAGAAGCATTTGATCGAATGCAAGCATCCCCTCACCTCAGAGCAGGGACACTTTTCACTGGGAGTGTGGTCACTGACAGGTAAGCTAACACATTTATGTAAAGGACTACCAACCACTATGCTGTATTTCAACCTGTTTGTAAACTCCACAAGAAATAGTACTGTTTCATCTCCTCATAATCACGCTCAGAATGACTAATGTGGCTGAGATTAGAAGAGATTCAGGAAATACAGTTTGAGGAAATTAGTGACTTGGAACACTTTGTTTTCACATGCATCCTATATTTCAAAATTATATAGTTTATCTTTTGGGGGCATAAGACATTTTGTGATGTGCAATGGGATAATAACCTTTCCTCTCTCCTCTCAAAGCCAGGAATGTTGGATCATCTAGCCTAGTGTGCTCCCTACAGGAGATCAATACTTTGATAGATGTCTATTTAAATATTCTCTTTACAGGAGCTAGAAAAGCGTGCATTTGCTTTTCCTGAGGCATTGACCTTTCAGATAGTCTTTAAATACACAATTGATATGTCTGGCACAAATGTCACTGGTGGGGAAAAGGTCATAGGACACCTCCTAGGAACATTTGTCTCCCTCATCTGTGTTATATAAACCGTACTCAAGGTTCACCCTTCCTTACCATCTCTCTCCTCTTTCCCTTCACCGTTTGTTTGCAAATGAATTTTACTCTTCTCTTGCACTCACTTATTTATTTTCAAATATATGTTTTTGAGAAACTCACAGGCTCGTGACACTCTTATCACTGTTATGCGAATCCCCCTGGCTAGGCATGTGAGGATTTCTAGGCTAGGTTAACTGATGGGAGAAGACCCACTCTAAGTATAGGGAGGACTATTTTCTGGGCTAGAATCACAGTCTAAATGAAAATGGAGAAAGAGAACAGAACTTCAGCATTGATCTCTCTGTTTCCTGATTGAGGATGCAGTGTAACCACCTGCCTCATGTTTTACCCACCATACACTGGTGTACTGGGTATTCAAACTATGAGCCTTAAGTTAGTGTTGGGAGGTAATTTATTAGAGCAATGTGATAGGTAATTAACTATGGCCTTTTGGTTAAGATCAAGTGAATGATACACGGTATACAACTAAGGTACACTATACTAGCAAGTGATAGTGTTCCAAAAGAGAAGATATATAAAATTATTTTCAACTATGATTTACTCACTTTAGAATGGATACACCTGGATGTAACATTACTGAAAGCCAAGAATCATGCACACTTCCAGAAACCAAAGATTACAAGTTTGGGTCACAAACACTAGAATAGCAGGAGCCTCTTTTACTGATAGCCTCAAAACAGCTGAATTTCAGGCTCTCTGGTGGAAGTTCTAACAGTAGTCTCTATGCCACAGAAGATGTGTGGACAGCTCGGGGGATCCTATATCCGTGCAGGATGACAATGAAGCTATCTCGAGGGAAGCAGTAGTTCCAGGTAATTTGCCTCCTTGATTTGCAGAGGCAATTTATAAAGACTTCCAAAAACAGCAAAATGTACCAATTTGTTGCTAATGTGTTTAATGTAACTTTCCTACAGGAAGAACACCATTCCTCTTGCCTTATAAGACCATTTCTGCTTTGCTTGGCCAAGACTAGCCTAGTATAATCACTTGGAATTCTGCTATATCCTATTGTATCTCGATTGACAACCAGAACCTGGGCCATGGTGTAGAAATAGAAGTGTTTTCAAATAAACACTAAGAAGGCAAGGATTGTCCATCTTTGCTGATTTATATATAAAAGGCCATAGGTTTAATGTGTCAGAATATGTTCTCTGGATAATAAAATTAGATTGACCTGACTTATAAAATGCTTAAGTCACTTGCTAGAAGTTATGCTAACTATTTGCATTGTTTGTTGATTACAATATATTCATAGTGAAGACCTATGCTAAAACAGTCTAAAGTGATCAATATGCCTAGTCTAATCTAGACTAGAGGCCACTGAATTATATCCCTGGCCTCCAGTTATGGTTAGTGATCTATATTTTTTTCTTTTGCTTTTTATAGTACATAAGCTAAGATTTTTGAAATGACATAAATGTAAATGGTTACATAAAGATGCACTTTATAACTTTTATTTAGGCTCTATATGAAAATATTAGCTAAAGAGATAGATAGGTCAATGATTAGGAACACTTACTGTTTCTATGAGGACTCATCTTTGGCTTCCAGCATATACATGATGGCTCACAATTGTATGTATAGAGAATCCAACACCCTCTGAACAAAGTGGCACCAACTATAAATGCAGCTTTTATTTGCCAGATGTATTTGTCATCTCTGGTGCTTACTGCTGAATGAACTCAGCCTTTCTAGCTCTTTCTGAAGAACTTGTTGTTTCACCTCAGCTGCTCTTGCCCAAAGTCCTCTTCAAGCTGACTGCTTCAAACTGGCTTATCTTGGCTTCTGACTGAATTCCTCTGCCTGGCTTCAGACTAACGTAAGCAATATGTTCTAATCATCTGGCTCCTTATCGTTATCTTGCTCATCTTTCTTCACCTGCAACGTGTCTTTGTAAAAAAAAGTCCCAATAAAACTGAAACTGCCCCACCTTTCTATTGCTGCTGCTGCTATCTTAAGTTATTTCTTTTTCCAGTCTGTTCTTATGAGTGTGTATACTATCTGACTCATTCTTCAAGGTTTTTTTTTTTTTTTTTCTTATTTGTTACTTTATCTGCCCCTCAACTAGAAATCACTTTCAGACATGGTTGATTCTTTCTATAAACTAATTTTACCTTAAAAGTGTGTATTAAGAGCGCGCCTGTAGTAAAGACAGAAGAAGTAAAGGTATACTATTCCACACAGACTTTGAAGTATTTAGATGTGATTTCTTGCTAGAGCAGCGATGTTGCAGCATTAAATTTCCTCTACAAGCAACCACACATGGGATGCATATACAAACACACATACATAAACTCTCAACAAACAAACTAAATCTAAATAGCTTTTAAAAGAAAGAAAGAAAGAAACTGTTTTCTGATCCCCAATCCAGTCTCAGAAGGGAGAAATCCAAAATTAAGATGCAGGAATGGTAGGTTGGTCTTTGGCTTCTTCAGTAAATCTTCATGATATCTTGCTTTCAAATTTCAGGATTATATTTCGTCAGAAAAATTTAAATTGAGAATAGTTTTGTGTATAAATTCTTACAAAATCTTTATAGTCTATAATTCATTTTACTTTCACACTGAGTTGCATTGGGCAATTCTTTATCAGAATATGGAAAATATCCAGAATGTGGCTGATGATGGCTGCTCCATCAGCTATGACTGAATGGGACATGCATTTTCATTGCTGTATTTCTTTTTGAGAATTAGCATCAATGACCTATTTCTTGGGGGACATTTCTCTGCAGTGCTGAGGAATTTTCATATTTCTGAGGAGATGTCACAGAGAGATACTGTGGTATCTATGCAAGATCTTTGAGATGTCTTACAAAGAATTGGACCAGATTCTGAGCAGTTAGTAAATACATGAGCTAAAGACTGACACTACAATGTTCCTATGTCTTCTAACCACCATGATCCTGCCTCTATATCAGAGGTTCTCAAACTATACTTCCTGACCCCTTTGGTAGTGACCAACTTTTTCCCAGTGGTTACATATCAGAAAACCTGCATATCAAATGTTTACATTACTATTCATAACAGTAGGAAAATTAGAGTTATTAGGTAAAAATGAAATAATTTTATGGTTGTGGTCACCATTACATGAGGAACTATTAAAGAGTCACAACATAGCCGGGCGTGGTGGTGCACACCTTTAATCCCAGCACTCCAGAGGCAGAGGCAGGNGGATTTCTGAGTTCGAGGCCAGCGTGGTCTACAAAGTGAGTTCCAGGACAGCCAGGGCTACACAGAAAAACTGTAGTGGCTATTCCTGGTTGTCAACTTGACTATATTTGAAATGAACTACAATCCAGAATTGGAAGGCTCACCAGTGAACCTAATCTGGAGACTGGGAGATAGAAGTTTCTGATCTGGATCTTGGTATGGAGATCTTGAGACACAGTGGTGATTGAATCCAGAAGATTAAGACAGGGAGATCTCCGAGTCCAAGNTCATCTGGGATTAAAGGTGTGGTGGCACACACCTTTAATCTGGGCTACACCTTCTGCTGNGGACCATATAAGGACATTGGAAGAAGGGAGTCTGGCTCTCGCTCTTTCGCCTTCTCGCCGTTTGGGACTCAGCAACTGCTAGATCCTTGGACTTCCATTCACAGCTACTACTGAACCACTGTTGGGATTTGGACTACAGACTGTAAGTCATCAATAAATTCCTTTACTATATAGGGCATATCCGTAAGTTCTGTGACTCTAGAGAACCCTGACTAATACAAAAACCCTGTCTCGGAAAATAAAAATAAAAATTAAAAAAAAATAAAAAAGGAGTCATAACATTAGGAAGGCTGAGAACCACTTCTCTAAATCTTTTAACAAATTGATAGAACATAAAAGTCAATCCTGGCAGACTGGAAAGACAAGATATTAATCTGAATTATATGAATTATATGAGTAATTATTTTTTATGTATATACAGGAATTTTCAGAAAATTTTATTTTTATGTATATACAGAAAAAAGAAATTTTTTTCTTTTTCGTAATTTAAGAATTTCCCATACTTATGCATTGGGAAATGTCCACATTCATCTTTATTTTCTTCTTCAACTCTCTTTGAAACCCTCCTTGAGGTCCACCTCCTAATTTCTTATACTCTTCTTCCAGGGTGAGTCTCTTTGAACCTCAAAGGTAAGAAACGCTCAGAAGTCCCAGTATTATTCAGAGACTTTTCCATTCTTCTAGAGTGACCCAAATACCCCCCTCACTGACTTTCCCCCGGATCTGAGCCAAATCAGATAGTTGTAGTAGGTGAATGAGCTTCCTTGCCCACTCTTTTGTAGTAGGATAATGGAAAAAAGTAAGGCCGGTCTCAATACAGCTCCTGGCAGCTGCTGTGTTGGCAATAATTAAGGGAGATTTTAAGCTAAAATTTTGGCTGCTGAAAGATATTGGATTTGAGGCTTGATGTTATCAAAAATTTCATCTGGTCTGGTGCAGAAACATATTGCTTAATCTAGCAGGAATGTGAGCAGGTTGTCCCTCACCACACATGTCAGATCACTCTGTCTTCTTTTGTGGTGAAGTCCACAGCAGATACTCTGAGTAATCGGAGCCAAGTATGTCTGGGCACAGAGGACTCCACCACATTTTGGTTTAGTCTGTTTCAACCCTCAGGCTGATTCTAGCAAGATGTCTTAAATGAATACAACAGTGGTTACATTTCTTGGTTCCTTTTGCATAGTTTGATTTTTTTGTGGTGATCTTAAATTAATTCTCTCTTCTAATCAGATTTTGAGTACATATTCCAGGAATCATTTTCAAACACACTCACTCACACATAGAAAATGATCTTAATATGTGGATCTATTTATTTGACTCAGGCAAAGTACTTTTATTGCTTGAAAAATATTATTTCTAATAATAAACTATGTTTAACCTAAATTGGTTAATCTCTTTATGTCTGTTCTACTGTTTAATTATGCTCTTTTAATTGTTGGTAAACATGAGACTGAGGTCATCATTCACTGCATGAGCTTTAAATGTTTAACATAGTATTATATTTTGTGATGTGGTCAAATATCTCTTCTAAGACATGCAAACAAAACAGTTTAGTTTTATATTCCTTGCCGACAGAGAAATGTCAGCAACTGTGTCTGTGGGAGAATTTCTTCCCAAGATTAAATACCGTACTAGTTCATTCATGAGGCTATGGATGGCTTGAACAACAAAGAAAAGTTTAAGAGGTTGGGATGTCCCAGGTCAAAGCTCTGGCATATCTGGTATCTGTCCGATCAGGGCTTACATTCCATCTTGTAAATATCTGTCTGCTTGCTATTCATGTAGTGGAAAGGAGGTCCAAATTCCAAGGGTTGTCTCTATACTAGTGTATAGAGAGTGCACTAGTCCCAGTCATGAGGACACTGCCAACAATGTCCACCTCTTAGAATCAGATGTTTCCTGGAGCTGACCAGGAGTTGCAGCTAGCTGCAGATGCCCAGGATCATGTGAAATGCTTGTTTGCCAGCCCAGGAAGCTTCTAACCTTCCATAAAACTTACCTACAAATATAATGCATATGGAGTTTTAACTACTGAATATGTAAACTCTTTAAGCTCAGAAAACTTTGACCATGCGTTATGATTGGTAGATTCAAAGGACAGCTGGTACTCAGGTGAAAAAAGCATCTAAACAAGAGAAATAAGTTCCCTAATGGTGTGGATAATCTGTGCATCTACTCTCCTCATTACATACATTATTCTATCTATTGCTTATGCTACATCACTATAATGCTTGTTTCATTCTAGTTCATGAGCTTGTGATTCTGTTGAATAGCCCCAGCCTTCAGAAGTTTAAGGATGTTTATTTTTGGTATTCTGGACACGGGCCAGATAGTATCTTTAAGGCTTATGAGATAATCTAATTCTGGATCCTGAACTTTATTAATCTAATTTCTTTAGTAAGCCATTTTCCATCTTACATCTACCTATACAACATTTTCTCTGGATATTTGTAGAATAAGGTAGTGTTTGATAATTTTAAGTTATTTATTCATTAAATAATCTGAGTTGGTATGTGCCTTGTGTGACTATCTGTTAGTTCATACTACTTAAACAGTGAGATCACAACCACTTGACAGTTCTTTGCAATGTTAATAAATAACTTTCATTTGATCAAAGATGTTTTAAATTTATTATTGCTGGCTTTTTTTATATCAACAGACAAACAAATATTTCAGGATAACCTGAGGATCCAATGTGGCTGTGTCTGTAACTTCTGCTTCCTACATAATACAGAGTTTAAAATTGAAGAATAATTAATCATAGCTAAGTTCCTGGCTTCCCTTTTGTACTGCAATACTTTGCCAAGACTATATACAAAAGTGAGTGGTTGTTCCAAGTATTTAGAACAATCTAATGTCTGGCAACTTTCCAGAAGTTAAAAGTCTGAACTAGGAGGGAGGCTCTAAGACTTTTTATATACAGATGTTCCTCAACTTGTGATGAGTTTCAGCTAAACTACTAGAAGGTGAAAGGACATCATATCTACAGAGTATCTTTGCTTAGCACCATTTGGTATCCTGTTTTCCCTGGAGCTAATGGCTGTTAGGGAGGTACTTCTAGCTGCAACCACCCAGGATCACATAAAGTGCTCTTAATGCTATCCTGGGAAAACCATCAATTTTTGAACTATGAAGTAGGTATCTACTGAATCTGCTCTGCGTTTGCACCATGATGAAATGAAAAGTCCTTAAGTCAAAGACAAAAGAAATTGGAGACTAACTGTAATAGTATCCTGACAAAACAAGGGTGTACGTGGAGAACTAATTTTTATAACTCTATTATATGGCGAGTGTATACAAATGAGAGTGAGACCTCCCTGCTGAAGATGGACCTTTCACTGGCTTCCTGCAAAGTGATTCAGTTAAGTACAACTCTTAATATTTTTTGCAACCTCTACTCTTCATTACCTTTGTTGGGCACTTTCCTGTACCTTGAATGAACTTCCCTCAAATTGTACAATTTTAGAATGTCTATGGCTTGTGACTCATTTATAATATAAGCTGCTTCCCTAATCATTAAAACTGATGTTTATAAATATGTGTGATAAAAAGTTATTTTCTCAAGGGAACGCCTGGGACAAGTAGTAGGAGTGGGTGGATAGGGGAGCGGGGGGGGTGGTATAGGGAACTTTCGGGATAGCATTTGAAATGTAAATAAAGAAAATAATAATAAAAATTTTTTAAAAATTTACTTCCTCTATATATGTCTGGGTCTTAGAATTTTCATACCTTTGAGTCTAGCTCCCAACTATAACCGTTGGTATAACATCTTTAAGTACTACAGATGTAAAAATACCTATTTTCTGTTTTACAGTTCTCTTCTGTTAGTAATAAATAATTGATTATAATTGGCTCCTCTAGTCTATCATTTTTTTTCAACTGAGCTGATGTGCTTCAATTTGCAAGTCCTTGTAGTCAAAACCCTTGACCACCCTGTTGTTCTACACTCTTAACTATACTTGAAACTTTGCCTATGAGATGTTTAAAGTGCTGGTACCTAGACTTCTCTCAGGAAGCACCTAGAAATGGTGGTTAGGAGCAGAACTTCTGCCATCAACAACCAAAGCTTAGTCTCTACTTAGGCGCCAGCCCTTCACTCTTGTTATAACAGGAAAGTAATATTCTTCATATTATAAATGTAGACATACATTACAGTGCTGGCTTTTAACAACCACAACAACACATAAATGCTAACTACATTTTCCTGCTTCTTCTCTTCTTGCAGTCATTTTATCATAATGAGAAAGAAGTTTATGCTCTGAACATGAGCTGTATCCCATTGCTCACATGGCCATTCTTTGGTATGCAGCTCATGGAACTATTGAGGTGATGGTGTAGAAAATTTAAGAGGTGAGGACAAACTAAAAATAGATCTCTGAGGAAGTGGTTTTACCAGTGTACCTGGACCCCCATTACCTTCCTGTTCTACTGGGATGTGAGCAGGCTCCTCTTTCTCCAAGGGCTCTCGATGTCCCAGCACTTGGCCTCAGTGTGAATACACAGACATTGTAAGTAAGGACTAGGAAGTGAAAACAATAAAACATGAAAGCCAAGTAACCCCCATTATGTGGTTTCTGTGAAGTATTTCAGTTAGAGCAACACAAAAGTAGCCCAGAAGTTTTGAAAGACATGCACTAGTACCATGTCCTTAATATTATTTCATCAGTTGGCCCCCACACAAGAACAGCAAACTTCTGTGTATCCCATATCTCCAGTTTTCAAGCTCTGTAGCCTCAGTAAAAGGTACTTGTGTCACTGGTTAACTATGGGTATCAGGTTCGCTTCAGCTGTCAACTTGAAACCAACCTGTCAAGTTTTGTTTCACGTGGGAGGAAGGAACCTCAATTGGGAAATTGACTACATTGGATTGGCATGGGGAAATTTTCTTTATTGAAAATTAATGTGGGAGAGCCCACCATGCTGGTTTTGGTATTACTCTAGATTGGGTGTCCCTGTTAAGTATAAGACAGGTAGATGAACATGGTCCTGCGGATAATCAGTAAACTGAGTATCTCCAAGTTCTCTGCTTCAGTTCCTGATTCCTGGTTCTCGCCATGAGTTCCTGGCTGTATTCCCCTCAGTGGTAAACTTTTAACCTGTAAGCCAAATAAACCTTATTTTCAAGCTGATGTTGGTTATAGTGTTTACTATAGCAACAAAAAGCAAGCTAGAACAATGGGCTTTAACAGAGAGATGTTTGAAGATAAAATGTGTGTGTGCCTGTGAAATAGTGGAAATTACATCTATTTTCTATGTGCTATAGCCGACGGAGAAAGTCAGAGGTCTTTTAGATAGATGCAATAAGGCAAGGTAGATAATGTGAACTGGATTAGCTCTAACAAAGCAGGGAATGCTATAAGTAGCATCAGCAAGGCCCATGTTGCAGCCACAGAGGAGTTGGAGATTACAATACTATTCCATATATGGAATTTAAAGTAACAGAGTAAACACAGAGTAGGATACACTTAAATATGGACAATGCATACCAATAGATTGCTGGAAGCAGTAATCACTCTTTAGATTTGAGGAATAGCCCTGGAAGTTGGGTTCTGATGCCCATAGACCTATTAAAATGTCAGAGAAGGAAGGGGTGTAGCTCAACATATTGGTCTTGAGTCATCACTAGGTTCTAGACATTATACATAATTATAGTGTGGCACATGCCACTGTCATGTGCGGTTGTGTTGATGTGGGACACCAGAGGAAAGGAATCTTCTTCCAGTAGAGGGGCGAAGGGGAGGCATCCTGGAAGGCCTGGGCTCAAAGCCAGGTATTACATATGACTGCAGTGACCCAGGATGATGAACCCTTCAGCACTGACAATGTGATGTCCAGGCATAGTTCTCATCGGAGAGTCTTCAAGAGAACAGACTTGGTGGTAAGCAGAGGGGGCCACTGATGTCAAGAATAAACTAGGTACCAAACTGTTTTTCTCTGTGATCCTAATAAAAGAGGAGCTTACATTTTAACATGGAAAACCTGGTAGAAACTATGCTCATCTCAGGTTTTTCCGGAAACAAGTCATCCACTGTGGTTCACAGGGTTACTGATGTGATGTATCTCCTTCTAGTGAGATGTTCAAATGCAAGTGTCTGTGGCTCCTTGACCAGGAACCAGAGCCTTCCTCTGCTATCTGCTAAGAGATGGTGTTTATGGAGCAGTTCAGCACATGGCAATGTACTTCATCAGAGCATGAGAGGGGAGATGGAGAGTAAAGAAGATGGTTGATGGTTACTCAGCTTTATATCTGACCTCAGATATAAATGTTCATCAGCAAGATGTGCTCAGATTGTACAAACATATCGATAGGTCTACTACAAACACACCCAGAGAGGGACTCCTGAGATTTGGGGACCACTTGGGGTCATTTAGAATCATCTTACCCCTAAATATGTTCCCTAAATATGCCTATTAACAGTTGGTTTATAGTGTTCACGTTTATATGATTGTAGGTAATTATTCATCGTTTTTGTCTTGGGTTATGACAGCCCAGAGAGGAGTAATAGCTCTGAGTTCTTCCTGTTCAGCCCTCATTATGACATCGTCAGTTCTACTAAGGAAGGAAAGTGAAATATTTGTCTTTTATTACCAATAAAAGAATTGAGAACATAACTTAAAAGGGCAGGTGCTTAACCACCAAATCATAACAAAGCAAGATCCAGTCAGGAGGGAGTAAACTGTTCCTGATGGGGAGTGCTTCAGTTACTGTGCTTTATTTCCCAAAACACACTCCATTCTAAACAGAAAAAAATCATTAGAGGCTGTTACCATGATGACCAGAATTTGATTTCAAAGATATGCAGAGAGATTCAAAGACTAACTACAATGTAGAATATTCTCTTGTAAAACAAACAAACAAACAAACAAAAAACTACTGGTATCATGTATAAGAATTACACCTAGAGTGCATTATTAGGTCCTCATTGCATTTATGGCAGGTTTCAAGAGAAAAACACTTGTTAGAAAATCAGTTTTCCCTTGAGTAGTTTTAGTCTTGAATTAGTCTATCATCTTGGTCAGTTTATTTAGTAGGCATGAAGTCTTGGGTAACTAAGAAATCTGGCCATGCAACATTTCTGTTTATTCTCTGGAAAGAAAGTATTGGTACACAAATTATCTAATCTATAGAAGGTGTGTTTTCTAGATGCTCTGTAGACTCATACAAATGTCCATTATTATGTTTAACCTAAACAGTTGATATGAGCAGTTCTGTTCTTCCCATTCACCTCTCATTGGGTTATACCATGTATGTAGGAATGGCTTCTTCCTGCTGTCCTGAAATCTTCTGAGAGCTGCCTGCATCAATTATACATGCTAAATCTTCCTGGGGTAAAGTCAACTTCTCACAGTGCAGACTTTCCTTTGTTTATTCTTCAGCAGGAGCTGACATTCTCTGGATGTTCCTGTCTGAAGCCTGAAGAGTTTCTGTAGGCTTTAATTTTTGAAAACTTACCTTTTCCCCCAATTTTATTAGGTATTTACTTCATTTACATTTCAAATGCTATCCCCAAAGTCCCCTATATGCTCCCCCCCTTAAAAACCTACTTTTAATAAGGGTTCTATATGTTTTAACCTCCCTTCTAGTCCTAATACCCACCAGAATGGGTATTAGGATATGGGAGAAGTGGATATGTTTAGAAGTAGTTCCTTGGGTGATTTTAATCTCTAATTGTCAGGGTATCACTGTCTATTTCAGTAGTGACAAGATAGCAAACACCAATCAGCAACTGTGGCACAACCCAGCAGAAACAGTCAGGCTTCCATCAAATTGGCAGGAGTCAGCAGGAGCAACCAGGATCAGGAGGGACATCAGGAGTTCTCTGCAGTGCTCCCTCAATGACACGAAGAGTAGTGAAGATGAAGACCTGAGCCCAATGCAGAGTTGCAAAGGCTATGCACACACATCACCACTGTCTGTTGAGTCCTATTTATACTCATTCCAAACATCATGTCTCATGAGTCTTGCCTCAGCAAAACTCCATATGAGACTGTCTTAGTAAAACTCCACATGAATCTATATCGGCTAAATGTATCCAGAAACTTCCACTTCATTCAGCCAATTCCCCTAAGTCCATGGAAGCAACAAGAAGCTGTCAGAACACCATCAGAAGTTTTTTGTTGTTGTTTTGTTTTTTGGTTTTTTTTTTTGATGTGTTTATTTCTATGAAGTAATGACAAACAATGACCAGTTAGGAATGGCAAGGTATACCAATACCATCTAGCACAGTTGGGTTATATTCATATTCCTTTTTAATATCATGTGTCCTTCCACAAGTTTACTTTAGCAAAACATCCTATCACCTGTGTCTACTTCAGGAAAACATTCTTCCATGTGTCTGTTTTAGTAAAATATCCTTTCACCCGTGTGCCCCAACAAAACATCATTTGACATAACTGATTTTCCAAAGAAACCAGAAGTTTCCACTTCCAGTTTCCCCTTGGGAAGAAGCTCTGCAGAAAGCAGATAAAACAATAATGCCAGAGGTACTGTCACTCTCCAAGCCAACAAAGAAAGGGAATTTTAAATAAGTCAGTGTATTCCCAGAAACAATTAAAGAAATGAGAATGTTATAGCACATTTCTACTCAACTGTGTGATATGAGAAAGCATTAAGAAAATTAAATACTGTACTGTAGCCTTTTTGATGTTTGGGTTCATTTAACCAGGTACCAGAGTGGACAAAGGTGCCAGTGCTCAAAGCTCAACTGCTGTTGAGATGAACCTACCTAGCTCTTAGCAAGACTTTCCAGCCTTATATCACACACCAAATTCAAAATCTCTCTCAACCCCATGTCCTTTCTTTGTCCTTTACAGTGTAGGTGAGGCCTTTCAAGAGTCACCAAGTGTTTTGGTTTTCCACTTGACAGTTACATTCTTCATTAAGGACTTTTTGTTTTTTCATTGTTTTCCCTGTTCACTCTCAGGCTGAACTAGAGAGAAGCTTGCTAATCATCTCTAACAGCCCCTAAATTTTCCAAAAGCATTACCACAAATATATCAGGTTCTAAGCAGACATTTTTCTAAGAAAGTCATGATTAAATCATAGAATATTGTATCACATGAAAGATTTTACTATGTTCTTAATACAAGAAAAATGGTTCCTCCATGATTACAGAGTCCAAATATGGCTAGGAATGCAGGGCAGAAGAGCCGTAATTCACCAAGATAGCACATTATCAGGTGTTCTCTTTGCAGTGGGATTTTTAAAGGTGGACTGAGCTGACTCTGTGATGACTCATAAAGGAGCAATAGAAGCAATTACATTCAAGGGCAAGCAGTTGAGGCTTAGGGATTGAAGAAGGAAAAGATAAACTGTATGAGAATGCAAGGGATAATTTGTCATTGCAGACCAACCCTGTCCTGAAAGATAAATGTTGGGTCTGTCAGCAACACATCCCACTCTTCCTTTGCATCCTTTCAGCTCCATTTGGGATTTAATTTTGCACCAGAACTGGTCTCTGAGAGTTCAGAGTTTCACACTGGAAAAAGTATATATGTTCTTCTCCTTTGACTCAGCTTAAAGATGTTGGAATTGAGGAGGATTCATAAAGGGAAAAGCTGGATCGTAAATGGTAGTATTGCAATAATGTAACACATGGGCTGTCAGGTATCTTGGTTTTGGCTACTGGACATTCTCTCTATATATTTAGTTGTCTTTAAAATGTTTTCCAGAATATAAGAAGAGAATGGAAGCTACTTGCCTCTGTAACTTGTAATTTTAATAACATCTGTTCAGTTAAAAGTATTGGTTATGAGAATTGTGAGTATAAATCTCCCAGGAATTTTAAGTGAAATGTCAAACAAAATGGGTTGTAGAAATCATTAGTTACATAAGGTAGTATGAAAAGAAACCTAATCATTTTGATGTTTATATACTGATAATCTTTATTATTGATCCTGTCCTATTTCTTTTTGTTTTGGGTTTAATCTCACATTCTACTATGACAGTCAACAAACAAAACAAGACAAAACAAAACAACAGAGACCAATATATTTCAACCAATATCCCATTGTGACGAATCTTCTTATTTCAACTGATTGCTTGTTTCATTTCCCATTTGATTCCCAGGATTTCTACTATTACAGTTGAACAGAGAAATTTCAATTTGTTATAATTGTTAGGAGAAGCTCCACAAGCATTTTGCTTCACATGTGATATTTACTTTCTATTTGGATCATTTAGTAAATATAATGATACTAACACAAACAAATTTCTCATTCTCCTTTTTTTCCTTTTTTTTCCGTTTTCCCCATTCTCTTTAAGAATAAAAATTTTCTCTTTAAAACTTTAACCACTCTGATGTAAACAAATAAATCTTGCTCATATCTCATTCTTAGAGATTCTTTATTTAAATTTTCTATGGGGCATTACAGCTGAGGATCTTTAAGCAAATACTTCATTTTCTGATGAAAAATTGGTTTCATTAAGACCCCTGAGTGGAATCAAAGAGTGATAGAAAGGCCCAGGGAAACACAATTGCTACTCTACACAAGGATTGACCCTTGGAAGGTGGCTTGTACATTTGAGAACATTCCAGACACTCTGCAATCAGAAAACCAACATCAGCCCAGACAGGATGTATGAGTCAAGGATATCTAAAGGAGATGGAACACGTGGCATACAGGCTCTTGCAGCATTCCAGCTGCCAGGCTCTGCTTGCGGTCCATCCCACTGGTTGGAGTATCCTGGAAAGGGAACATAAACAGTGTAAATTGGGCAGCCGACTGAACAGCTCTCATGTGATTTCTCTGAAAAGATGAATGAACTGCTCAGAGCCACCAGTGTCCTTGGTGTGTTAGGGAAGTGGAAAAAGAAAATCCTTACCACTCTGAGAAGAGAATATAGATGGACTAGAAAGCATGCAAAAATCCTATGATCTGTCTTAAAACACATGCTACTCAGACAGCTGTGTGGAATTCCACTGAAGGCCAAAAGTTATACCTTAAGCCAGTTTATCTGGTTTTGCTTTGAAGTAGCAATAAAATCCAGGAAGCCTCCTGACCTAGGTCATTTTTCAAAAGAGTTGCTTTCTTTTAGTTTACTTATTTTACAGTTATATTTAGAAGTATGCATGGGCAAGGGAGAGAAGAACCTCATTTCTTTTTTTTCTTTTTTTATAAGATATTTTCTTCATTTACATTATAAATGCTATCCCCAAAGCTCCCCTATAACCTCTGCCCAACCTACTCAATTCTGTTTCCTGACCCTGGCATTCCCCTGTACTGGGGCATATGATCTTTGCAATATCAAGGGCCTCTCTTCTTAACAGAAAATATGAAAGAGATCCTTTCCAATGTATTACTGGTGGGGGCTTTGCATTTCATAGGTGATCCACAATAGGTGGGTGTGTAGCAAGCACTAAACAGCATCAGTGTCTTCAGGGACCTTATCACATCCAAATGACATCAGTGATTGGAAGCTGAACCCACATAGAAATGAGATGAATTAGATTTCTTGCTTTGTGAAGAGAGGGCTTACATTTTAAAGGAAACCTTTCCTCTTTAGGTGACTTCTACCCTAGCTAATGCTTGTGGGGTAGTTAAGGGGCACTATTCCACTCCTTTTTGAAGAATCAAGGAATGGTATTATTTTTGAGATGGTCTGAAGTTGACCTTGAAAAGATTTACTTTCAGTATGGTATAACCACTAGTTGCTTTTGGTGGGGGTGGGGGAAATCCACAAAAGACAGTAATACACTGTTTCCTGACTTTATGCACAGATATGTTTAATGACATACGAAGGAAGGGGTGTTGGGTACTCCCTTTCCGTGTGTGTGTGTGTGTGTGTGTGTGTGTGTGTGTGTGTGTGTGTGTGTGTTGTGCCTGTGTATGCATTTCAGTGTGTTTAGAGAATCCTGGATATCATAGCAATATTATAGCTACTATACAAACAAGTGAACCAATGCTTGCATTCAACAAAAATTTTTTTTTTAGAAAGAGAAGCAAAAAGAAGCATGTAGTCAGACTTCTGTAAAGCAATTTTATCATCTAAGCTACGATTTCTTGCTCATCATTTTATTCTTCTCTCAATGTCATTAGTCGAATGGAGGGATGGAGTTTTCTTCCATGTAAGTACTGGATTTATTTTTGAAGCAAATTAGAATTCCTCACAGAAGGGAGCACTGTGGGAGTTTGGAGTATGATATCTTGGCAAAGAGTGTATGAGAAACTTTCTCCATGGGTATTTCTGTTCCCACTGGAGAGAAATAACAGGAATGTGCCTCAATCTGTTCTCAAAAGTCTTGAACTTGAAGTTCACACACCCACAGAGTTCAGATAAGAATCTACCAAGATCCCCGCTCTGTGGATGCTTCTTACTTCCCTAGGGGGGGAATTTCCACCTTTTGATGGAGCTCCCTTGCAATCTGTCTACTAATGAAGAACAGAGAAGTGTGTTGAAACAAACGTCACAATCAAATGCAACCTTCTCTGCCCATTTTCAAAACCAAGGTAAAACAAGATAATGTTGACCCTCAGACATGGAATGTCTCCCAAAGACTTCAGAGTTCCCAGCATGCAGAGTGCTGTTAGGATCTGCTGAAATCCATAATATGTGGGGTCTGGGGGGAAGGTCTTCAAGTTACTAGAACAACTCCAGGAAGATTATACGACCTTCATTAATCCTTCTTGGTCTCTAGCTTCCTGCCCATGAGATGAGTGCACATTTACTACACACTCCTGACAATGTGGCATTGCCTCCCATGCCCCAGACCACTGGGAATTCCAAAGCCATAAATTAAGACAGGCGTTTCTCCTTCTCAAGTTGGAAATCACAGGTATCTGTTGCTGTAGCCAAGCTTATTAGGAAACTCAGAGGAAAACATAGAGAATGGTTTTCAACCAATGTCAGATCTCTACTTTTCTCCTTCCCTATAATCTTGCTTTTTTGGGGGGGTGGTGCGGCGGGGGGAGCAGTTGAAGGTTATGTAGAAAATAGAGATGAATTCATCTCTATTTTCTCTTTATTGTTTTTCAGATATTATCTCTTCATTTGCTTCACTAATTATAGAAGAAGCCTCTATGACTCCTCTATAATGCTGAATGCTTTAAACAACAAAACCAGCCAACCAATCAAATAAACAAAAAAAGAACACTTGCCATACTCTCCGACTGTCTAGATTGTATTAGTAAGCTCCAAAGAACTGGAACATATTTTTCCAGAAATCTCTTCAATTTTAAAGTTTTCTCAGAAATATTGAGTTCAGACAGCTGGACAGGTTTCATAGTTAGAATTACTTCTTAAGAAAATTAATAGTGTTAGGTTGACAAATGTAGAAATGAGGGAAACACATGCATTGACCAATAGTCATACATCAGACCCAAAGCTAATTACCAACATTCATGCTATTAAATATTCATTAGCTCATGTTGTGTACTCAGTGATATTCACTACAAATTAGACAAAATATAGGTGTCATTTTTTTCATTTTACATAGGAACATGAAAACATTCTTGCCTGGTCACAAAGTGGCAAGGGTAAGATTTAAATCTAACACTCCAAGAAATGAGCTCTCTCTCTCTCTCTCTCTCTCTCTCTCTCTCTCTCTCTCTCTCTCTCTCTCTTCTTCTTCTTCTTCTTCTTCTTATAAAACTCATTTCTTTATAAAACTATTTTATTACTAGTTACAATAAACATTTCCTTTACAGTTAGATGAAAACAAATTTTTATTAAAATATCNCTCTCTCTCTCTCTCTCTCTCTCTCTCTCTCTCTCTCCTTCTGTGTGTGTGTGTTATATTCAAACCTTTATCTGAAAAAAAGATATTTATTTCTGTCACTAACTTTCACTTCCTAATAACTTTCTGTTATTAAATATATTTTCCTCCAGTGTGAATAAAAATGCATTAAATGTGACTAGTTTTTTTAAAAAGAACCTCATCTAACAGTATCTTTGAAGTGCAAGCATAGCTTCTCTGCATTTCTGCCTCAGCTTTGTGTAGTACTTAATAAAACTATGGAAGAGGTTTCTTATCTGAAGATACAATTAAGGGCTGAATGCATGATCTCGGCACATGGTCTCTGGCAGCCTGTGGATCCTGTAACATCTGTTTGGGAACCATTGGTGGTTTGTGGATGCTGCCAGAAGCCACCTCCTTCTCATCCTTTATGTGTGGACCTCCACAGAGACGTCTTAGGTCATGCCATCTGACACAGAATAAGCTTTATGATGGCCCTGCCAAAATTTGTGGAACAAGACTGAAGTGCTAAAATACATTAAAAAATTATTCTGTGGCCTTTACTGCTTTGAACAGAACTTGTGTGTTGTAAAGTTCATTCAGTCAACAACTTAGGAGGGTAACGCTAGTCAACAGTGATATATTTGCAATGACACATGTTGAGAATGTCTTTATAAGTCTTGAATCTCAACAGGACCATAACCAACCTTTGTTCACTAGCTGAACTTCTCAGTCCAATGTGAGACCCTGTATATTTAATAGAATAAGCAGATAATGCTTTACGAATAAAGCACATTTTTTTTTAAAATATGGCACATAGGGTAAAATATATAACAAAAGAAATTCTTTTTACGTTTCTTGAATATTTTATTTAACCAGGGAGTTATTATTTGTGCTTCTGTTTATTAAAAGATAATGCTGGATTTTGTTGCATCCAGTTTTATTTTATTTTCTTTAAATTTTTTGTTAGATATTTTCTTTATTTACATTTCAAAAGTTATCCCCTTTCCTAGTTTCCCTTCCAAAGCCCCTGTCCCTCCCTCTACCCCTGCTCACCAACCTACCCACTCATGCTTCCTGGCTCTGGCAGTCCCCTATACTGGGGCATAGAACCTTCACAGGACCAAGGGCCTCTACTCCCATTGATGACTGACTAGGCCATCCCCTGCTACATATGTAGTTAGAGCCAGGGGGTTGAAGAGGTTTGCAGCCCCATAGGAGGAACGACAATATGAACTAATCAGTTTTTCCAGAGCTCCCTGGAACTAAACCACTAACCAAACAAAAGAAATTCTTAAAGTTATGTCTGACTTCCTAGAACATACTTTAACACTCTGGAAGGTTTAAACTCTGTGAGCGGGAGCCTCTTTCTTTTTAATGAATGGAAGGGTAGATCTCATTAATCAGAGCAGTAATTTATAATGTTATTTTTCAGGGAACATGTACCAAGTATGACATGAAGAGCGAGTAAATGTATCCTAGGAAAATGTTATACTTTTCATATATCAAGAATTCTCCTGGATTGGGATTTTGACCCATTTCAACGGGATATCCAGAAATGAATTCTGTCTCTGAATTCACAGAGAAACCTAAGACTTTGGAACAATGAAACATGGTGTCATGTACTTTCATTTCTTTGGAGCTCATTTATCTCGTCTATACACTAATTTGAATGTTTATTCAATGGATAATAGAAGACAAATACTGTATAACATATGTAATTTTAATAAATGTTCAGAGCTGGGGATTGAGCTAGACAAGAGTGATATTCCACTGTGTGATTTCTTGACCATGACTTTGACAAATACATTCATTAACCTTTCATCCCCACATCCTGCTGTACTTTGCTGCCATTCACTTAATGGAGGAGAGAAAGTTTGATAAGTGAGGGAAAAGGCAGAGAATGTTAAAATACAGTTTTAGAAAAGGACATACTCAATTTGGAATTAGTAAAGGTAACAAATTCAACATATTAGAACTTGCTTCACCCCTGTAGACTCTTGAAAAACACAGAAAATATTTGCATGAATATAAAATTAAGTCTAAATTAAGGGAGATAATTGAGAAAATTTAATCTTTTAAAATTAATTTTATGTTTTTAAAAATATAATTTCCATACCATAAAGAGCCTTTGTATCATTGATTATTCTGGTTCTGCTTCCTATAATGGGATAAAAAAATTTAGTCTCCTAAACAATGAAGAAGAACTGTGTGCGTTTACTAGTAAAATGATAAAAATTATCAGGAAATACACAAAACAGCAAAGTCATAATATTGCATTTAATAAAACTATTGCTTTGAGAGAAAGTATTTCTAAACTATATGTATGATAAAATGCTCATATCAGAAACTATGTAAGAAACCCAAACAACTCAATAAGAAGAAAAACACTCAATTAAAGATAGGCAAAGGGCCTTAAACACATCTCACAAGAGGACGAACAGAAAACCACATTTTCATGAACAAGACCTATAAATGCTAATAATTGCAGATAAAATGCCAATGAAATATTTTCCTAAGCTGCTAAAATGACTGAGTGAAAATGGGTGAAAGGCAAATAATGATATGCGTCCAGAGCAAAGAAGCCTTTGCTCACTGTTGTTGGTCATGGAACATGTACAGTGGAAACCAGTGAATTAGCCATATGATCAATAATCCCAGTTTTGTGTATATAATCTGTATGAATTGAAACAAGTATCTTCCAGAAACAAATGTATACTCACATTCTTATATTATTGTTTACAATATCCAAGACATGGAAACAGTCTAAGTATTTATGGGAAGAAATGAGGAAAGTGAGATGTGTATACACACATACATGTGTATTCATATGTGAAATACTCTGACCTGAAGATCTGGGAGGCTAATCATACTATCTGAGGCAATATGAGAGCACTGTGCTAAGTAAGATGAACCAAGCACATAAAGGCAAATATTACATTTTTTTTTTTTTTTTTTTTTTAGGAAAAGAGTTGTCCAATAGTTGAAATTATGAAAGTGGTGTAGATGCTTACTAGATTCTGAGTGAGGATGGAGGCAAGGAAGGATGTTGTGAGAAATCCTAGGCTATAATTAACCAAAGGGTAGAAGAAAAATAAACTTTCTTGATCTTTTCAGATAATGGTTACCGCAATTAGGAACAATGCACTGTGTTTTAAATACACTTACCTTTGAAACATAAATCACAATATAAATATAAAACACTGTTCTATGTAATACCATAATGAATATAAGCAGAAAAGAAAGTTTTTGGAATCTATTTTGAATTTCCCTACCTAGTCCAGGCTGAACTCAAATGTTAAGTTCATCAAAAGCACTATTTAAGACTCCCACCTTTGGGAGTAAAGGCATGTGCCACCATGCTTAACTTTATATAAATTATTTGAATGTTAGCTTCAATTCATGCCCAAGAATAAATACCAGAAATTTCAAAGTCCATTTGGGAAGCTGTGGGTCTAGTTACAGGATGGGAGACCCAAAAGTCAACCTTTGAAGTTATTGTGGATGATTTCCTACTTTAGATCCTTTGCTGTTTCTATCATGTTTTGAAACTGAAACTAGCTGTCTCTAAGCTGATTGTCATAGTAATGCATTGTGGAATTTACAAAGTGGTACTTCTGGTTTATGAGTTCTCCCTATAAATTGATGGAGACATGGCAAGTAGGCTCTGTTTTGATGCTGAAACATTGTCAATAATAAGCTGCAACTTAAAATTTAGGATCATTTATGTTAGAGATCTGATACTCTTAAAAGAGATTTCTGCATATAAGTGATGATGGTAGTAATAACAAAAATCTTCATTTTAACACATTCTGTATATTCTAGGCACTTTTTTCAATAGCTTCAGATGTGATTTATAACTGAAATGTACCCTTAAGAACTAGCTAATATTGTCTTTACTTACTTTATATACGAGAAAGATAAGCCACTGTGAGTTTTAGCATTTGTCTTTACACTATAGTTTTGATGGTCAGCATTTTTGACTGCCTTGTTCTGCAATTAGAACATTTGATCTTCAAGAAATTCATGATGCATGCCTGCCCTCTCTAGTTAGGGTTCAAGATATTAGGTTATATGAACAACAGATCTTTCTTAGTTAGGGTTTTACTGCTGTGAACAGACACCATGGCCAAGGCAATTCTTATGAGGACAACATTTAATTGGGGTTAGATTACAGGTTTAGAGGTTCAGTCTGTTATCATCAAGGTAGGAACATGACAGTGTTCAGGCAGGCATGGTGCAGGAGAAGCTGAGTAACACTACTACTTCATCTGAGTAAGACTTGTGTTAAGCCTGATGAACTAACGTCAGACCACAGCATCCAAATAGCAACAAAAACAACAGCAAATTTGGGCATGGCTATATAAACCTATAACTCAGGAACTGTGGACACTGGACACAGAAAATCTCTTTCAGACATTCTGGCGGCCATCCCTATGTTTAATTCTAGAAAGATATTTGGTTTCCAAGAAATAACACATAGAGTGTACATATATACCGTACCAGAATACCACATAGACATATATTACATTCACAAGAACACACATAGAGAGAAATAAATAAAAGCAAGCTATTAGAATTGTACATTTATATCCATCAAGTAAAGTAGTTCAAAGGGAAAAAGAAAACCATTATTGAAAAGAATATGATGGTGTGTAGAAAATCCAAAAAGTCTACATGAACTATTAGAATAAATAAGTGATCTCAGAATAGATCAATAGATGTATTGCCAATTTAAAAGAATTAATTGTGCATGTGTACATATCAAATAAATAGAAATTTTAAAATGACACCATCGAAGTCTAACAATCATTGAGAAGATGCACATAACTTCATAAAAAACATCTGAAATATACTGAAAGTCTAAAACAGACCCATAAAATGGAGCTGTATAAACTGTTTATGGGTGAAAAACAAAATGCTTAAATCTATAAATTCTTCCAAAATTATTTTTTGGCCTCAACGCTGTCCTGATTACATGAACATTGTTGTGTTTGTGTTTGTCTGTCTGTCTGTCTGTCTGTCTGTCTGTCTGTCTTCCTGTCTGCCAGCCTGCCTCCTTGTGTGCTTGCCTGTTTGTCTGCTTGTTTCTCTCTCCCCCTCCTCCCTTCTTCCCACCCTCATTCTCTACCCATTGTATGTATTTGCATGAGTGTAAAGATTAACAACTGATTTTAATTATTATATAAAAATGATGACCTTCAAGATCAAACCTACAGAGCTATGCCAACACACTTTGAGGTAATTTCCTCTGCTTTAATAAAGTATAAATGACATAAAATTGTGTTTATTAATATTAAAATGTATTTGAATACTTTTATATTGTAGAAATTATTACCACCACAAAGTCTATGAGAACATTCATTACCCACACAGTCAGCCTTCTTTGCAGACTTAGTGAGAACACTTAAAATCTATTCTCAGCAAACTTGTTGTATATGAGTGAATATTAATTTGAAGTAGTATTGTATCGTGACTTACTCATCCTATGGCTGAGAGCTTGAACCTGTGTCCAATATCTTCCTCTTCAAGCATCCACCAGCTTCTAATGCTTAGCAGTCACCATCCTATTCCATCCCGCTAAGTTCATATTCATTCTCTCTCTCTCTCTCTCTCTCTCTCTCTCTCTCTCTCTCTCTCTCTNTCTCTCTCTCTCTCTCTCTCTCTCTCTCTCTCTCTCTCTCTCTCTCTCTCCCCCCTCTTTTTTCCTTTTTTCCTTCTTTCTTTCTTTCTTGCATTCAATTCTATAGTTCAGTGGAATCTTACAGTATATTTGTATAAATCAAGATTATCAAAATTGGAAAACTCCCATTTTCAGGCATAAGTACAGGAAAAATAATTTGGAGGTCTTTTGACCAGTGGGAGCCCATAGGATGCTAGGTGTCTTTGGAAAGAAGATATTGCTAAAAATTCTTGGCTTTCTAGTAGTAGGAAGGAGTTGCAAACTAGAATGATAGACTCAGCCAAGGCTCCTTCATCTACAACAATAGACAAGAGTATTTTAATAACACAATGTGTTCTTTTTTTTTTTTTTTTTTTTGCCTTGGTTCATGGCTTTTTGTCTGCCTAAAGGAAGAAAATCGAACAAACGTGAAGAGAGTTGAATTATTCTTCAGAGATTTTAAAACAAAAGTGCAATTTACAGATGAACCTGATCACACTAAGAGGCTTTAAATATCCTGTTTATCCCAAGCTTTCGTACAATGGTGCTTTCATAGCTGCCCGCGAGGTATGTGGAAACCGTCAGGAGTTATGCCGGCCGTTCACCCAGGAATGTTTTTTCTTAGATAGATAAAGATCAGGTTAGTATTCACGGTGCCAGAAATGAGATAAAATTTCACTTCAAAACTTGAGCTGTGTTGATCTTCCTCCCCTCGTTTCATGTAGCCATTTATAGCAGTCAGGGTCAGCAAAACGATCTGCTCCAATTACCTCGCCGCTGTCCTGAGCACATGACTGTCCTGCGGCACCTTCAGGTGAACTGGTCATGCCGACCAGGCACTGCACAAATGTACTGCTGTGGCATACTGCATATTTCTAAAAGAAAATAAAGTCTTTATGTGAGTTCTCTCAAATAGTCATGCATTTTCAATAAGTGCCATCTGACCTAAGGTGAGATTCCTGATTTGGAATATGGAAACCGTTGTGGGTTTTTATTTTGTTCCTTTTGACCCACTTCTATTTATTATTATTATTATTATTATTATTTTGTAGAGTTCATGGCAAAATGTTGCATTTTAAACAGCGAAATCACATTCCCCTTTTGACCTCCTTCTTTCCTCCCTGTTACTATAATAACAACAAATTTGAGTTTTGAAAAGTACCATGTTTAGTCCTTGGCCTGCACTGACATTTGAAAAATTAAAATAAAAGCACCTCAGTGCATGCATATGCATAAACTTTAACCCCATTTTGTCAAAACTTGTGCCAAGAAGACAGTTTTCTGAAGAAGAAGAAAAAAATATCATACCAGGATCCCTCACATCACAAATTCATTTTTTCCAAATTAAAGATGGAACTGAGTTTTCAAAAAAGGCTCTGCTAACAAGTCCTTTCTGTGTCCACGTGATAAGAGAGTTCTTGGATTGCCCGCTATTTTACAGTCTCAAAAAATAGCCTTGAAACCCGAAGCCTGGGGCAGGTATGAACTCCTGGAAGACTTTGGCATTGATATACCACACCTGTTCTAGCTTCTAGAAAAATAAACCACTTGAAGACAGAACTGACCATTAACAGAAAGAAAATATTTTTCGTCTGGGCACTTTATATCACTCCAACTAGGAATCAAGACAGTTAACTTCTTGGAATCTTCACTCAAACACAAGCTTGTTTTGCTTTGCCTTTTTCCCTGTTTTCCTGCAAGTTATTTTAAAAAATTTGACTCAAAATTAAATTCACCTTACATCTCCTACTGTCTTAGAAGTATAAACTGCAAGTATTAAAATGTATCTATAATATTCAGAGTGTTGATGTACTGAGACAAAAGTGCCGCACATACCATCTTGTGGGGCCCATGCCTGTGTCAATTCAAATCTCTCCTTCTCTTTTCAGAATTCATCATGGCAAGTTAAAGAATTGACAGAGTAATACATAAATGAGCAATTTTTTTAAAAAGATTTATTTATTTATATATTATATGTAAGTACACTGTAGCTGTCTTTAGACACTCCAGAAGAGGGCGTCAGATCTTGTTACGGATGGTTATGAGCCACCATGTGGTTGCTGGGATTTGAACTCCGGACCTTCGGAAGAGCAGTCGGATGCTCTTACCCACTGAGCCATCTCACCAGCCTGAGCAATTTTTACTTAAGTGCTGCCACCTACTTCTTTCCACAGTGATCACTCTGACATTGTGAGTGATACTAGTGGAAGACTGAAGTAAGTAGAAAAAACACAGAAGATTTAATTTCACAAGAACTTTTCCTGGGCTATTATGTCAAATGCAATTATTCTCACAATAAATATTTGTTTTTCATCTCAAGAGGGAAATCTTAGGGAGGAAAGAAAGGCTGGGTGTGTAATGTCCCAACACTCAGCCTCAGGAGGAGAATCACTGTAAGACAGAAGCAGCCTGCTTTGCACAGTGAGTTCTGTTAAAGTTCAGGGAACAGCCACACAAACCACTCAGACACCAGTCTCAACCAGATATTGATGGTTTATTGAATGCATCCTCCAAGACCGATTAATCTAAGATGCAGCCAGGAGTTGGGATCAGAACTGAGATCCCTGGTAGTCTTCAGAACCAGTTTGTATATGGAGAAAACAAGCAGGTGCCTTTGCAACATTTACAACATTCTCAACATAAAGACTATCTAGACAAAAGCGGCTGAGTCTGACCTTTAAGCTCAGAGACTGGGTCTAGAGGTAAGGAGACTGCCAGGTTCTCCCAAGTCTGCAAGACGTCTTGGCGAAGTACAAGTTGTTTTTGTACAGGACAAGAAAGAATACTTCAAGTTAAGGTTATGAGCTACAAAGTGAAGATTGAAGGGATATGACAGAGCAATTGTCAAGTTTTAATATTTAACAAGTTCCAGCTCAATCAGGGAAACAGAGCTGGACCCAGATCCTGCAATAGAGAAGGGGACAGAGTGGGGAGTAGGGATAGGGGAGAGAAAGGGAAAATAAAAGGAGGAAGGAAAGGGAAAAGGAGGCACTTGGAGGTGAGGGATTAGCAAGGGAAAAGGAAGGGGATGAGAGATGGGGAAGGGAAAGGTAGGGAGGGCATATTGTTGGTCTAAACCAATTTGACTCAGCTATCAGTCAGGAGTTCTGCCTGAAACACATCAAAAAAGAACATTACAAAAAAAAACACATTACAAAAAAGAAGAGGAGGAGGAGGAGGAGGAGGAGGAGGAGAGGAGGAGAAGGAGGAAAAAAGAAACATTAAAAAGTTCATAGACCCTTTAATACATCCATGATTGACAATTTATGTGATTATTATAAAAGCCATTCTTCTTAACTTTTATCTAATATATAAAGTCATATGATTTGGATGCACCCAATATGGAAGTGTGGATGCCAACTGCTATGACTTTGAATAGCAAAAAAATATAAAAATGCAAGTGGTATATTTAAAGAGTCATTGTGAGTCATGGCCTCTACTACACTATTAGGTATACATACAAGGTATACATACATATAAAGAAGTGGCAGACATTTGAAGGTCTCTCCATCACACAATTGATTTTTCCCTTCTCTATTTCTCACTGTATAATGCCCTATGCCACTCAGCAGGAGTGACAATGGCCAATGATACTCTTTCTGTTCCTTGTCTCTATAGTGAGCCATTTCATATTACCACAACATTCCACTGGAGTTATTCAGCAGTAAGACAATGCTCTTGCCTCATCAGAGTATTTTTCGTACTTGCTCCCGAGCTGCTTAGTCGAGGGAACTTGGATGTTGGCATAACCTTTCTTCAACCATCTGGCTCAGTCCGAAGACTTCCTATGTGGCATTTGTGAAAGGCCAAATCCAAGCCAGGGGGTTAACATACCACTTGGCAGCATACCAGCACTCTATAGTGTTTTCAGTTGTACTTTAGTTTGTCTTATATGAAATTTAGTGTGGATTCTGCTTGCTTAATTTTTGTTTTATAGGATTTAAAGACAAAATTACCTCAGTAAACTATAAATCCTCAAAGCAACAACATGAAGAAAGTTACTGACAGAACCCAAGATTTACCCTACACATTAACCTGGCTCTGGCATCATAGAAGTTGAAATCTCTAACTCTTTTTGGTTATCTAGTGTTTATAATAGAGAAGGAATCTGAAAGGAGGGAGAAAAGTCCTGCCAGTCTTGAGGATGAAAAAGTCCAGTGCTTCTTTTGAACACTAGGAGATACTACTGATTTCTAAGTGTTATAGGAAGAAGACAGTGAAGGCGCATGGGACACTTTTAAGAGTGTAGGGGAGAGGCAGCTAATGACACTGATTCATAATCAAAGCAACAGAATGACCAAATCACCTTTGTCAGGAAAATAGTTCCAGCACTTATAACCAATTCAGTCTATTATATAGATTTATGAATTATGAACTTATATTTTATTGGTCAGTTTCTCAAGAAACCATGTATGTTTATGATAAAGTTCACTATTAATAATGAAATTACTGGAATGCTGGTTTCTTACTAAATTTAACTAGATTATCACTATTTTGACCTAGTAATACAGGTTAAAAATAGATGAATAAAAATAAAAACTAGGTTTGAGATTTTAGTCTAGGTATTTTTTCATTGTTTTCATATAGTAGAATATAACATCACTTCAAATGCACAATTTAGAAATATTTTACATCTTAATTTATTTAATGATAGAAATTGTGACTTTACTTAAACAGCTACAGCATAATGAAAGACAGTGAACAAGAATTTCCATCATGTCTCAGAATTTTCTTCGCTTCTTATGTAACAAATAATGTGGAAGATTTTGACTAAAATTGCCTATACTCATTCCAGGTATTATAACATAATACTAACATTATTTTTCTAGATAAAAATATAGTTATAATATTGGGATGGTCTTATAATATAATAATATTTTCTCTTCAAAGATATGGGAAGACTGTGTGCAGGACAATGTTTGAGGCGTACTATGATGTCTAAGCTGATCTTTCTGCAGTGAGGAGTCACAGTGAGTACTAGAACAGTGACAAAAGTTTGGAGAGAGGAGGAGAGGAATTCATAAGGCAACAACAACAAAACCTCAAGAAGCAAAGAAACCAGAAAAAGCAATGCTGCTTCAAGAAAGTAACCCATAGAAAAGATTTTCTTACTTCTCTGATCTAACTTCTGCTGAGCACACACTCCAAAACATACCTTGTGAAGTGCTAAGTCTGAACCACTGGAACTAGTCAACGGGAAATCATTTCAAAGCTAATATCTATGTTTGTTGGTATTAAAAAGACATCTCATCTATAAGCCCTTCAGTCTACAGTGGTGGCCTGTCTGCATGATATGTGGGTGCAATAGTAGCGTAAAAAGTTGTGAGGGTAACTTACCACTCTCTGATTGGATGTAAGGCTCATTCCATGAGATGGAACCCATGCCTAGTATGGCTCAGGTAGTCCACAGTCTGAGACTACACAGGACATGGATCCAGGGGAAAACCAAGTACTGTTCTTCTATGACAGGAACATTCTGCTAAACCCATGCGTCAATATCTCATTCAGTCTGCATCAGAGAGTTTTCCCCCTGCAGGAGATGAGAAGTAATACAATAATCCACAATTGAACACTGCACAGAATGAGAGACCTTGGGACACAAGTCTCTAAATAAGATGTTATCATCAAAACACCCCCTCCTTAGGAAACTCCTGAGGAGGCAGGAATAATTTCACATAACAGTGGGGATGGAAGGCATCAAGAACACAGTGACTTCCAGATGTAAGAGATAATATACCTATCTTCTCACAGAGATTGTGCGAGGTCCAAACCAAACAGGGTCTTATCACTGAAGGAAGTGAGTATGACCCGCCATCTCTGAGAAGCTAACTTCAATTGACAATTCCTTGCAACAGAAAAATTTAATTGTCTACAGTGCTACTGTAGCTGGTATATAAACCATGCTCCAGGGGGTCCTGTGCCCAGCAGCAGATGGCTAACACAAATGAACTTGATAGTACTTTTGACGATGTTTTGTCTCATAATATTTTGTTTGGGTATTTTTTTTTTACCTTAATTGTCTTTAGCTTTTCTAATATGATTTCCAGTGTTGTGGGTTTTTTTTTAAATGAGTTTTTGTGTGTGTGTATCCCTTTGTGTAAAGTGTGTGTGTTGTTTGTGTGTATATATGTGTTTCTCTTGTTCTTCCCACACATACCAAACCCTGGTCTGTGATCTCTGTTTTATTATGTCTTGCTTGTTTTTGTACTGGCACACTTGTTTCTAAACACAGAGAGAAAGGCGGCTTGGTGTTGAGTGGGGTGGTATGGAAGAACAGGGAGGACATGAGGGAGGGGAAAACATGATCAGACTATTCTGTATAGGGAAAAACCTTATTTTCAGTAGAATTAAAAATAAAACCCTGTGGGAATTGTACAAAATACTGAAATTTAAACAAGCATCCAAGGTGAACTCATTGAACATAGAACTTAAAGGCTATTGATCAAGACAGAATTTGGAAAGCACATCTATATACAGCTATCATGGACTGAAGTATGGTGGAAAGCCACTAGCTAACATAGGTCTTCCAAGCGATTGTTTATTTTGTTCAAGGTTCATAAGGGTTATCTCTCCTGCAAGCTTTTACCTTCCTTCAAAATTTAGAGAAGTTGAAAAGAGTTCTCTCATATAATCTTTTGTTTTGTCTGTTTGAGACCTATGCCTTAAGAGATGAGACATAGGCATGAGTTAGCTACCTAAAGGGCTCTTTAAATAAGCAAATATCATATAGCATAAGACATAAATTATATGTAGTCTGTGATAGTTGTTATTATTTAGGAATATAAGTTCTGATACTGAATTTCCTGTGAGGCAATAATATCATTTGAGTAAATACCCACAAAGACCTGTGCTTTAAATAGCCTGTCATTGGTTCTGGCACTACGGAGAGATTTTGGAGCCTTTTGATAATCAGAACCTTGTGTCATATAACAATTTATTCCAAGGTTGAAACATTTCCATCCTGCAGGAAGCTCCTTAGGCAAGAAGACAAAATAACTCAGAATAGCTTCAGAAAAATCCCTGAAACTGACCAGAGTTACCACTTCCCCTCCCTGCCAGAATAAATAATAAAAGCTGAGGGTATCTCTCAGATGGAAGGGAGCTGAGCTACAAAGAAGACTCTGACAAGCAAAGATGCAGGGAAGATTCTGAGGCTAGACCAAAGATTCTGAGGCTAGACCAGCTGTTTGGAAGCAGAAAGCAGATGAGTTGCCTAGAAGAACATCCGAAGTGCCTGCAAAGGACACTCTCTCACCTGCTGATCTGCCTGAAACCTATACAGTGTGTTCCAGCTGTCCTCTATGCTGCCTGGAACCTATAGAGTGTGCCCCAGCTGTCATCTATGCTGGGTGGGCTTTAATAATGTAACTGTCTTTGAGTCATTTCTGCTCATGGATGTACCCTATCACCCATATTACTGTAAGAATTCTTGATGAAACTCATTGGTTCACCAAGCTGGACTTTGATTGTATCCATACTTAAGTCTGTTAAGAATTCCCTATCTGTAATGAGTCGCTGTGTATGTTGCAGCTCCCCAGGAAAAGTTGTTCCTCAACACCTTGAGGAAAGAATGATGATCATTAGAATGAGCCCAAGAAGAAACCATTGGGACTCTAGACCTCATTATTCCTCAGTTACATCTTGCCACCCTGAGTTGACTTGTTTTGTCTTTCATGTGTCCCCTCCATCCTGTGCTGCCTTGACACAAACCCCAAAGCCAGCGTTTGACTAGCTGCATACTGAAACCTTTGAAAATGTGATCCAATGTAAAATGAACATTTTAGGTTCATTTACAAAGCTTAGTTATTTTGAAAAGCTAACATACACAGGAAGAATTATTCTCCTAACCATCTACATATAACAATCATTAAATCTAATGAGATTTAATGTCAAATACTGCTAAAACTCTGTGTCACAACCTGAAAGAACATGATTGTTCAGATATGTCCAACATCCTTTCTCCTGATAGAGTACTTGAATTTTTTTGTATTAATCATTCCATACATTTACATCTCAAATGATATCTCACTTCCTGATTACCCCCTCCACCAACCTCCCTTCCCACATCTGCCCTGCTCTCTCACCTTTGCCTAGCCTTCTTTTGGCTTGAACATTTTAGATAATCTTAACTACAAAATATACGTAAGTTTAAAATCATAGTAAGTTGTGAACTGGAATAAATATAGACTCTCTTTGCCACGTATGGACCTTGAACCAGACTCAGTAATGAACTCCATTTGCCTATATTTGTATTGCCCTCTTGCCTGCCACTCCATGCTGAATCAGCAAACCCTCCATATACACAGACCTGGATTTCTCAAGAAGACTTAATGAGCTTAGTCACACTTGAAAATGCTCAGTACAGCTCACCTTCCCATGATTTTCTTTGGAGAATAACTTGATTGTTTTGGAATTAGTCATGAGGTATTTAGTTGCAAATTCTCAAAACACATGCTCTTGGTGAATCTTTTGAAATTCAAGACTGTCTGGGAAGAATTCATTTCAACTCTACACTCAGAGGGTTATAGCTGAACACCTTAAGACAATTTTCTCCAGCTAGCCTCCTGCTCCCATCTTTTTAGGATTAAAGAGGTCACAGTGAAAGTGGGGACTTTCAATTTTACACTTATTGTTAAAATGAATTCAAATAATTCCATTATCACTCATTCCATGAAGATGTCCAAGTTACTATATTTACATTCTTTGTTCCTTGGTGTTATAGATTCTTTTATTTTATTTTTTATTAGATACTTTCTTTATTTACATTTCAAATGTTATCCCCTTTCCTGGACCCATTTACACTAAAGAAATAGAAGCATTCATCAATAGTCTCCCAACCAAAAAAATCCCAGGATCAGATGGGTTAAGTCCAGAGTTCTATCAGACCTTCAAAGAAGACCTAATTCCAACTCTCCTCAAAGTATTCCACAAAAAAGAAACAGAAGGAACTCTACCCAATTCATTCTATGAAGCCACAATTACTCTGATACCTAAACCACACAAAGATCCAACAAAGAAAGAGAACTTCAGACCAATTTCCCTTATG
>NC_034593.1:72225985-72236787 GCF_900095145.1 Mus pahari
AGTTTCTTTCTAAGAATCATACTGTCTGGGCTGGATTTGCTCCATCACGCCATCTGCTGTCTCCTCTCTCTCTCTCTTTCTCTTTCTCTCTCTCTTTCTCTCTCTCTCTCTCTCTCTCTCTCTCTCTCTCTCTCTCTCTCCCACCCTGGGAACTGAAGCTCCACCTACCTGTATTCTCCCCAGTAATTGGCTGTCAGTCTCTTCTACTTAACCAGTCAGAGAACATTGGCAAGAAAGTTTACACAACATTGTTGGTGTAACTGAGAATGTGCTTGCATGGACTATAACCAGATTTGGGCGGGGGCGGGGTGGGGGAACAGTATTTAGCATTTGAATACATAGAAGCACCAGATCAACTCACAGCAGATGTCTTCTGCAATCCTTTTCCTTGCTATTTTGAGTTAGTAGAATGTGTCAATCATTTGTTCCTTATCTACTTTTTAATTTTTTCATATTTGAACAAGTATTTTAAATATATGGTTTATCTTTTTATGCTATATTAAAATTTATTTTTACTCATACACAAAATAAGGATTGTAGAAATTTTAGGATAACATACAATAATACAGTATATGTATATTAATATTTAAGTCATTAAATTATGTCCTGAAAAATATGTCATTTCCTTATACTAATAGTGTTTAAAATCCTTTCCTGTATCTTTTGAGACATATTTCAATAATTGTTATCTACAATTAACCTCCTGTTCCATAGCACACCAAACTTCTTATCTAATTGTAAGCTGAGGCTTATTGATCAACTACATACCTACCTCTACTCACTGCCCTAGTCTCCAGGAACCAACTCTTAACTTCTAAGGGATCAATGATTTGAATTCCTTAGAAGAGTGAGATCCTGGGGTATTCATTTGTCTGGACATAGCTCATTTAATTTAATGTGACAACATCCATTCATGTCACAAAGGACAAGGTTACAGCTTTCTGGGGTCGAGTTAATTCCACTGTGTGTACATATCATATCTTCATCTTCCATTCATCAGATTAAGACATCAAATTTATTTCTTTTATAGGCTGTTGTTTATGGTGCCATAATAATCATGGAAGTGTAGGTGATTCCTTAACTACATGGCTTGATTTTTCTTTTAATATGTAACAGTAAAAGAAGTAATGGATCATATTGTATTTTTACTTCTAATTTTTTGAGAGTAGTGTTTTGTCTTCCTGTCTCTTTCCATAGTTTTCACAGCATTATGATCCTATAGTGAAAACTACAGGATCACTTCCTGTGTTAAAGAATTATGTTGTGCTGAAGAAATGAGCCTCATCTACTTCAAAACTTTGCAATATATCCCTAGCCTGAGATTCTCAGACAAGTTCCCCTTTCTCCTCATTCTTTCCACTCTGGGTGCTTAGGCCAGGGAGTGGCCCTCTTAGATCTAGCCTTGTTGGAGGAAGTGTGCCCTTGTAGGGGTGGGATTTGAGAACCTTCTTCCAGCTACCTGAGAGTCAGTCTTCTCCTGACTGACTATGGACCAAGGTGTAGTACTCTTGGCTCCTTAACCAGCCCAATGCCTTCCTGGACACTGCCATTCTTCCTGCCTTAAGGATTATGAACTGAACTTTAGAATCTGTAGCCAGCCACAATTAAATATTATTCTTTATAAGAGATGGTCCATGGTACCTCTTCACAACAATGGAAACCCTAACTAAGACAATGGGCTAAGTTACACTGACTTAGAATCACTTAGCATCCTCAACAGTTCTATGACAAGGTTTTTCTTCACCCTCCCGTCCTTTTCTTACATTTTTTTTTCCATCCTACAGTTAAAATTCTGACCCATGATTGTTCCTGTCTGAAAGAACTGCAGGGATGTAAATGGAGAGAAAACTGAGGAAAAGAAGGTCCAGTGACAGGCCCAAATTGGGATACAGCTCAAGGGGAGGCCCAAAGACATGACACTATTACAGAGGCTATGGAGTGCTCACAAAAAAGGCTATCACAACTGCCCTCTGAAAGACCCAACAAGCAGCTGAAAGGGTCAGATGCAGATATTTGTCCCCAACCAATGAACAGGAGCTGCTGAGCCCTGTGGTTGAATTAGGGCAAAACTGGTAGAAGCTGAGGAGGAGGGCAACCCTGTAGGAGGACCAGCATCTCAATTAATCTGGATCCCTGAGATCTTTCAAACACTGTACCACCAAACAGATAGCATACACCAGCCGATATGAGGCCACAAACACATATACAGCAGAAGACTGCTGGATCTAGTTTTAGTCAGAGAAGATGCACATAACCCTCAAGAAACTGGAGACCCCAGGAAGTTTAGAGGTCTGGTGGGGTGGGGACATATTCGTAGAGACAGGGCATAGGGAAGGATGAGATGTAGAACAGTCAGAGGGTTGACCGGGAGGGAAATAAAATCTGGAGTTTAAAAATCAATCAATCAATACATCAATCAATATCATAAAATAAAATAAAGAGTTCTTCCTTTTCTTTCCTGGTGAACTCATACATTTAGGGAAACTTCTCTGTTCTTTCTTTGCTGTTAAATCACGTAGCATCTTTGTTTTCTCAGATTTTATATCCTCTCACTACTATTATGAAAGTTCATGTTTTATGATAATTTTAACACTATATCTTCCTGAGTTAAAGCTTAGTTCTATGTTGGTGAAGACTATATTTCAATAAACTTTCCATATCTAGACACTAGAATATTACTTCATATCTCACCACAAAGTCACTCAATCATCTTATATCATAAAAGAACATGAGTATAATATCATTCCATACCCGTAGTCATATAATGATGTATACGTATACTGTTAGAATTTTTCATTAGCAACATCATTTAATCCTTATTACATCTAATTTATAATTTAAACATCATCATAGATATGGAAATATGGAGGTCAAAGAATATACATAGAGTTCAGAATTACTAAATGTACAGCACCTGTGAAAGGTCCTTATAATATATACCCTGGAGCTAAGGTTTTATATATATATATATATATATATATATATATATATATATATAAAATTTTAAAATCATTAAAGAACTGATTTTAGTAAATATTAGATTTAGTTCATTAGTCTTATAATCTTACATTTTATTATATGTATCTTGATATGATCAAAATTAAATTTATTTAAAATTATAATCCAATAAACAACATTTTCTATGTCAAAATTCATTATGTGTATATGTATGTATGTACCACCTTTCAGTTGTCTAAAATTCTAGACTTTTACACCACTAACTCATTCTTTTTATGACATTTGTATTGTCACTACTGTAACTTCTGAAATGCTTTCTTTAGTTAAGTAACCACATGCACAAAAATATATCAATTACATGCATGGCTTAAAACAAACCCCCTACATTTCTGCACTTGGGCTAAGATCTGGAACATTACTGACACCATAGATGCTGCTTCCTCAGCCCTTCCTAACCACTAACATTTTTCTGTTTTCCAAAGATAACCACCATCATGACATCTTGTACCATAAGTTGTTTTTGAAATTTATGTGATTTCAACTTTATGGACTGGAAATCATGAAGATGTACTGCTTAAATACCCTTTCCAGAAAGGTGCCTGCTGACCAGCTGACCACAGGAATGTAGCTAGGTGCCAGTCAGCTGTGAGCTCTTCATGGCCAATCTTAGCCTCTGGGTCAAAGCCACCCTATTTTGGGAAATCCCTAGTCAGTGACTAAGTCAAGCGGCAGCGCATTGAGGTCATGCTCTTCCTGGTGTGTTTTCTAAGCAGTTTGTAGACAATTGGCGTTAGAGGGTTGAGGCATTTCTGCTCTAAGCCATATCACACGGTCACCATTATTTGCTACAGAGTTCCCACTAGGCTGGCAGGAGCTCATGCATCATATTTACACCACACTGTGATGACTTCCCTTGCTCATTCCTGACTCTGATTTTGTTTGTTGTTGTTGTTGTTGTTTGTTTGTTTGTTTGGTCCTTTTCTAGGTGTTACCTTCCCCCCAAAACAACTGCTATATAGAGCCTAATTTTTGTTATATTTATTATGTTCAATATAATTTTTGTGATATTTGTGTATCTGGTAATGGACATCTGGTTACTTCCACTTTGACTGTTATGAGTAAAGAGGCTATGAACATATGTATATATTTTTTGAGACTCTTGTCTTTATTATTAGAAACTAAATAACCCTATGTTCCTCGGATGGGCCTTAAGCTACTGCTTTCAAGCAGTCCTATTGTCTCAGCTTCATAAGTAGGTATGTCCCATTGTTTCTGGATGTATAAGACTTTTGTAGCATCTTCTGGGTATATGCCCAGGAGTGGTACTGCTGGATCTTGCGGTAGTAATATGTCCAATTTTCTGAGGAACTGCAAAACTGATTTCCAGAGTGGTTGGGCCAGCTTGCAATCCCACCAGCAATGTAGGAGTGTTCCTCTCCTTCCACATCCTCACCAGGATCTGCTGTCACCTGAGTTTTTGAGCTTAGCCACCTGACTGGTTTGAGGTAGAATCTCAGAGTTGTTTTGATTTGCATTTCCCTGATGACTAAGGATGCTGAACATTGTTTAGGTGCTTCTCAGCCATTCAGTATTCCTCAGTTGAGAATTCTTTGTTTAGCTCTGTACCACATTTTTTGATAGGGTTATTTCGTTTTCTGGAATCTAACTTTTTGAGTTTTTTTGTAAATATTGGATATTAGCCCTCTCTTTTCCCAATTTGTTGGTTGCCTTTTTGTCTTATTGACAGTGTCCTTTGCAATTTAAAGAGGTCCCATTTGTTGATTCTTGATCTTATAGTACAAGCCATTGGTGTTCTGTTCAGGAATTTTTCTCTGTGCCTATATGTTTGAGGCTCATCCCCACTTTCTCCTTTATAAGTTTTAGTGTCTCCAGTTTTATGTGGAGGTCCTTGATTCACGTAGACTTGAGCTTTGTACAAGGAGATGAGAATGGATCAATTCACATTCTTCTACATGATAGNTGCCAGTTGAGCCAGCACCATTTGTTGAAAATGCTGTCTTTTTCCACTGGATGGTTTTAGCACCTTTATCAAAGATCAAGTGACCATAGATGTGTGGGTTCATTTCTGGGTCTTCAATTCTATTCCATTGATATACCTGTCTATCTCTGTACCAGTACCATGCAGTTTTTATCACAATTGCTCTGTAGTACAACTGGAAAGAACCCAGATGTCCCTCAACAGAGGAATGGATACAGAAAATGTGGTATATTTATACAATGGAGTACTATGCAACTATTAAAAACAACGAATTTATGAAATTCTTAGACAAATGGATGGATTTGGAGGATATCATCCTGAGTGAGGTGACCCAATCACAAAAGAACACACATGATATACACTCACTGATAAGTGGATATTAGCCTAGAAGCTTGGAATATGCAAGATATACTTAACTAAACACATGAAACTAAAGAAGAAGAAAGACCAAAGTGTGGGTACTTCAGTTCCTTCTTAGAAGGGGAAACAAAATACCCATGGAAGGAGTTACAGAGAAAAAGTATGAAGCAGAGACTGAAGGAATGACCATCCAGGGACTGCTCCACCTAGGGATCCATCCCATAGATAACCAACCAAACCAGATACTAGTGTGAATGCCAACAAGAGCTTGCTGACAGGAGCCTGATATAGCTGTTTTCTATGATGCTTTGCCAGTGCCTGACAAATACAGAAATGGATGCTCACAGTCTCCATTGGACGAAGCACAGGGTCCCCAATGAAGAAGCTAGAGAATGTACCTCAGGAGCTGAACGGGTTTGCAGCCCCATAGGAGGAAACAGTATCTCCAAAGCTCCCTGGGACCAAACCACTAACCAAAGAAAACACATAGTGGGACTCAGGGCTACATGTAGCATGTCTATGTAGCATAGGATAGTCTAGTCGGTCATCAATGGGAGCAGAGGCCCTTGGTCCTCTGAAGGTTATATGCCCCAGTATAGGGGACTGCCAGCACCAGAAAGCAGGAGTGGGTTGGTGAGCACGGAAGGGGGGAAGTATAGGGGATTTTCAGAGAGGAAACTAGGAAAGGGGATGACATTTGTAGTGTAAATAAAGAAAATATCTATCAACAACAACAACAAAAAGTACTTTTCAAGACAAATACTTTCAAGTCCTTGCACAAAGTTTTTTTGGGGGAGAAAAAGAATTGCAAAAAGGAATGTCGAAGAGTTCTACTTGTTTCTTAGTCTCATTAACATTTTACATTTTTTAATCTGAATTTTAGGGATTTAAAATAATATACCATGATGTATGTAATTTTAGTTTGTTTTTGTTGTTGTTTTTGGTTTTGTTTTGTTTTACTGGTTGGCAAAGTAAATATGCTAAATATGTTTTGTGTTACTTTTCTATCTTGTCATATTTCTCTCACTTACATGAACAGGCACACTTACTGTTTTCTAGTTTTAGGCAGAAAGCTAAATTTCTACTGGAATATTGAATAGCTTCAACGGGAAATATTGTTAAATACAAATTTCTTTTAATGCCATTTATCAAATGAAGGAATTCTTTTTATTCCCACAGTGGCAAATAAATCATGAATTATGTTTTATCAAATGCCTCCTTTTAATGTGTTTTTGTTTATTTCATTTTGATTTTTAAGTCTTAAATACTCTTTACTGGTATCATATATAGTCCACCCTAAATGCCTTTCAGTAGTTGAAGGAGCATTCCATGCCATAAGGAATTCTAATTAAGTTGGCAACCTGAGGAATAGACAGTTTCCTCCTGATAGCTAACTATGCTGTACAGACCAGTGACAGTAACTGAAACACAGAATTGGTTCTGGGTCATCAGTGATAGAATTTGCCTAGTATTTAAACATATTAATATGTCCAGCTATATAAATCCAAGAATAAAACCTTTCAACAGGTTCTGAGGTATCAGCACCATCTTGGTGGAAAGTGGACCATTTCATCACCATCATCATCATCATAATCATCACCATCATCATCACTACTAAAAGATTTAAAAGGATTAGGTTTGTGGTTAGAAATTTCTAAATTTTCATGGAAAATTGTTCATCTGTTTTTAGATTAGAGCTTTAAGGCAAATCTTAAGATCACTCCTCTCACCTTTCCATTCAAGAATTCCTTTTCTGGAGATCAAAGAAGAATAATGAAAACACTTCTTGCCTTGGTTGCAAAGCTCTGCTTTCTTATCACATAGACAAAGAACATTTGGTCAAGCTGATCTGGACTAAATCCCTCAAGACAGCTACCATTGCAAACCTGAGAACTTCGGCTTTGATGACGAAGGTGGGAAGAGAAGGGGCAGACCAAGCGAGAGAGCTAAGTTTATCAAGACTGGTGTGGTTTGTCACCACGGAAGTATTTTCATGTATTTGAAGCTTCTGTATAAATAGACTAATGCAAAAGTAACTAGCATTTGCAAGCTTAATTTTGCTATTTTGCAGATATTAAATGAAGATATTAAATCTGCTAAAGGAATCATATACTCCACTCTCCACTCAAAGTGGAAAAACACACACACACACACACCAATAGCGTGCTCTGCAACATACAAATCCACCTTGTCTTTGTTCTCCTCTCATCTATGGTCACTATATAAGTGAATTTGTGATGGCAGGAAAGTAAAGGCTGTTGAGGAAGTTGTCCATGAAAACGTTTAAGGGATATTTTCTGTCATTTCATTTTTAATATTTTTATACAGAGAACATTTAACAGTGTAGTTCTGATTAATGTTTATATGTCTGAGCTTCAGAGACCAAGAAGAAAGTATAGATTATAACATTTAAGATAGAATAAGACTTTTGTCTGTTAAAACATTTTTTTCAGATGATAGAATAAGACTTTTGTCTGTTAAAACATTTTTTTTTTCAGATGATAAAGCAATGTCCATTGTAATTTTCCGCATGTGGAGAACCACCCTCCCTTTTGATCACTTTGTACTGCTCTTTTATGCAGAGATAACACACTTGGAAATAACTCATTCTTATAATTTAAGAATATTGAATCATAGTCCAAGAAGAAAAAGACTCCGTGTGCAGATGTGGGGGTAGGGACACAAGGAATTAGCAGGACCAGCAGACAAAGTGTAATAATTAGAGTAAGCTGCTAATTCAAGGCTTCTGAGGACTGGGGGGAAGAGAGGTGCAGGCTGGTGATGGGTGGGGAGGCTCTCTGCAGTCACCTGGTAAAGCAAAGAAAGGAAGGCTTGAAATTAGAGCTGACAGAGAAGTGCGGTTCCTAAGGCACCAGACAAGCAAACACTGTGGGGTCCTGACCCTCAGTACACTGTGCTTGCAAAAGTAAAGTGTCTGATAAAATAAAACTTGCATTACACACCACAGCAAAGTTTTGGATACCACAGGTTAATACTGGAAATCTATTTTTTAAAAACATATTCTCTTACTAGTTTGATGGTTTATACCTGTAATCCCAGCTCTCAAAAACCATAGCAAGAGGATTTGAGTTTGAGACCAGCTGAAGCTACATACTATGACACAGGGAAAACATTAATTAAAAAACAAACTCTCAGCCGGGTGTGGTGGCACACACCTTTAATCCCAGCACTTGGGAGACAGAGGCAGGCAGATTTCTGAGTTCGAGGCTAGCCTGGTCTACAAAGTGAGTTCCAGGACAGCCAGGGCAATACAAAAGAACCCTATCAAAGTGAAACCAAAATAGATAGATAGATAGATAGATAGATAGATAGATAGATAGATAGATAGATAGATAGATAGATAGATAAACGCTCTACATTTTACCTTTTAAAGTTGTTTTAGCAATGATGGTGCAATCCAGGCTTCTAAGTGCTTCACACATATTCTACAACTAAGTGGCACCCTGGTTCCCATTCATCTATACCACACTCAATACTATAATGCATGATTTCCAAGTGCTTTTCTCTTTCAGAAAACATTCAGCATACAGAGGAATCTATGCTCTACATTTATATAGACATTAAAACCAACTTACCCTCAGAGTGTCCCAAGCATTGTGCTTTCTCTCTGTTTCAAGTCACTCAAGTTAAATAGAACAAGGCCTTGGAAATATGTTGGAAGACTAAGAGCTACTGTTGACTTATTTGGACAAATTCACAAAGAAAACTATGTATAGTATGAGAAATATTTAGGGTATACCATCATTTTTTAAATATATTCATCAAGTATGTACCAACTGCATTTAATGTGAAGAGAATATTCATTGTGTATAGATTCAGCAGTAAAGTAAAACCCCTGTCGTTAGGGAGGCTCTCCCTGTAACCTTTAGGGATAATTCTAAACTTTAGAGAAGATACCAATAAAAGAAAATTAATTAGGGGTTAGGTGAAGTACTAGAAGGAAAGGAGGAAGCACTAAGCGTGAAACCCAGAAGGAACAGAAGTAGCAGAAGTTTAAAATGTGTGAGTAATGAAGTCCAGTAGCATGCAAAACAGGGATTGGGGTGTATGCCTTAATGACAGAACAGTTGCTTAGCATCTTTGTGTTCTATTCTTGGCACCTAAAATGAAAATAGCATGAATGAAATAGCAGATGTGTCTAAGAGATTAAATAGCAGATGTGTCTAAGAGATTAATATAATTAATTTTAAGGAATTGGCACAAAAGATCATAAAAAAACACAAAATTTGGCTGTCAACAAAGGTGGTGATCTTACAGATCTGATAGTTATACAAATGATAATTTTGCAATAGATGTGCTTAAGAGATAGCTGGATTGATTGCATATAGGAGACTCTGAGGAGTCAGAAGGTTGATCTGTAGTTAGTGCTCCACAATCATAACATTGCTTAAGTGCAGAAAACCTCACAGGTAAAGGATTGCCTTGTATAGATTTTGGTGGTACTATTTAGTTTTTGTGTGGTAGTTAGAATTAGAGTCCAAGAAAGCATGGAAGTCTTGCTGTGTAGGAGTGCCGTTGCTGTCCAGTGAGTCCTGTTTATGCTTTCTGCAAACATCATGTGTCCTCCCATGGGTCTAACCTCAGCAAAACACCAGGTGAGTCTGCATCATATAGCGCAACTTCCACTTCAGAAGACAAAGAAATCCATTAGTGCTTTGAACTATACACATGAGCCTGGCTGGAGTATGCTCAGTGCCGGGATAACAAGGTAGAAGTTTCAGAGACAGGTCAGGCAAAAAGTCATCAAAGCACTCTCAGTACCATAACATGAACCACTTTGTGTTGTGCTACAAGGGGACAGTGTCAGCTCTTGCAAGGAGGTTAGATACAGGAAGAGTACTGTATCACAGTGATGGTAAACTACATCTCAATAGAAACTTCTAATGAACGTGCAGGTCATCATTTATAAGTTAAAACTGCATTATGTCTAAGATAGCCCACTTACAAACAGTAATTTTTGTGGGCCCTAAAATATAAAAAAGCATAGCTATCTACCCAATTTTGGAAATTTTAGATAGTGTCTTAGTTCAAAAAAATTCATAAAAAGTAAGACCATTGTTATACAACATAGCAAATGTTTCCTACAGACTTCTCATGTTTAAATTAAATATCTAAGCACTGATCTGCAGTGGGTAAAATTACTGACTATCACAGGAGAGAATTCACTCGTGTATTTGATACTTTGATGCTGGAACAATAGGTCACAGTTCAAGGCTTGTCTCTGTGATTGTGGGTTCTCTTATCATCTAGCTTTGCTAGAGTCTCTGCTTTACCCTGAAAATCACAGGACACCTGGAGAAGCTTGTATTTGTCAAGGGACATGGGGAGACATGTGAGCAGAGCCCAAAATGATGTCAACTCTCTTATGATTTGGGTGTTATACTTGACAATATTATGTCAAGTATACAATGCAAAATAAGGCTTCTAGAAGCTCTCTCTCTCTCTCTCTCTCTCTCTCTCTCTC
>NC_034593.1:72236803-72244971 GCF_900095145.1 Mus pahari
CTCTCTCTCTCTCTCTCTCTCTCTCTCTCTCTCTCTCTCTCTCTCTCTCTCTTACCTTGGGCACCACTTAGTAGAAATTTTAAATTATGGCCTTCCTTGCACACTTGTAAGTTGAACTTTCATCACTTTGAAAATATGATATCAGATGTGTTACTAAGGTCAAGATTTAACATGAAACTCTTTGAAAGTTCTCTTACAAATATGTCCAGTGGATTCTAGGAAGCTAAGCACTATAATCATTTACCATTTATCAATTTATATAAAAAAGTTTTTTTATTTGAAGTAGAACGATATCACTTTCTTCCCCCCCCCCCCGTCCTCTTTCAAGCCTTTTCCAGGTAACCTTCTTTAAGTCCTGCCCCCATTTTTCTCCATACTCTCAACTTGACAGCCTCCTTTTCCTTGATTTTTATTGCTACATATAAATGTATTTATGTGCATACATATATATTAAAACCTACTGCATCTGTTTTTGTTGTTTATGTGTACAGGGTTTAAAGTTTGACCACTTTGTATTGCACAACCAATAAGGGACCCCATTTTTGGGAGATGCTAATTTTTCCCTCCATTATCCTTAGTTACCTTTCCAGTACTTTAAAGTTTAAAATATCTAATGTTTTTCCTACATGTAGTACTAGAAATCTGTGTTTTAGTAATCTGAAAATTCATTAATTGCCTATGTTTGTACATGCAGAATTATTTTTCTATTTTCTATATTTGCCATTCAAAGTTTTGAGCCAGAGCCTCAAAATGAAAGTGAGGGAGATTGCTCAGTGAGAAAAGTTGCTTGTCTCATATGCCTGGACACCTGAGTTTGGCCTCCCGAATGCACACAATGCTGAAAGGAGACAGTCAACACCACAGAGTTGTCCTCTGACTTCCAAATTCGTGTCTGGCATAGGCTCTTTTGCTTGGTTCCTATACACACAAACCCTTTGCATATAAACATGTAAAACATTAAATTTTAAGGAGACATTTTAGATAACCCTAAAGGGTGAAGCAGCTATGGTTATTATTATTGTTTCTTCAATATTTTATTCATAGCATATTGTACTGGCCTGCATCTCCTCTTAATTCCTTACTACTGCAAGAAAGTAAAAATGGCTGCTTGACTTTTAGAAACCCTACCAAGTGCCAGTGATTCTACAAATTCTTAAAACAACTTCAGTGGAAAGAAATGTTTTTAAAAATAGTTCTTTATTTTACCTTATTTTTTGAAAGTTGGTATGATCGCTACTGTTCTTAAATCTTCACAGAATCCTAGTATGTTTGCTAAAATGCTTTTAAAAATTGCATATTGACTGTTGTTCCTAGGGGCAAATACAGAGGAAGCTCCACGGCTTTTAAATGCATGCAGGCCTAGAAAGAGTTGCAGGCATTTAAATTTAAACTTAAATATTTTAGTGAATAGTTAATTTAATTTAAGATGTTTATTAACTTGTGATGATTTTTTGCATTATCCTAAATGAAAAGTCTATTAATAAATAGACAGAAAAGTAGATAAAATTGTCTTTATTCATTTGGAAACCAGTCTTAATTTTTCTCACGAGTCCCTTCCAGTCAGCGCCAGCGCCGGGTCACCTAGGGCATGGAGTCGGGGGACACCCCCCATGGTCCCCAGAGGACTCTCCACACAATCTTAGGATCACTGGTGAGTGGAACACAGCATCTGCTCCAATCCAATTGTGACGGGCCTGTGACAGCAGGAACAAGGACACCAGAGCCCTTCCTGACCTTTAGATCAGTTCTGGTTTACCTTGGTTTCAAACAGACCAGGCAACTCCATGGTCCTCAAAAGAGACACCATTCCCAGGCACTGTAACACGCCCAGTATCTTAGGATAACAGGATCTCAGGATAACAGGAGCTGGGTCACACCAGTATTTCAGGGTCTCAGAGGAGCTTGACTGCCAAGAACTGTGACCCACCCAGAATCTCAGGTTCACAGGAGCCCACAATCAAAGGATCACAGAGAAAGCTGGACTCTGAGGAGTCCTGAATCAACTGGGATCATAGGAAGGACGGGCTCCAATCAGATATATTGAGGACCACAAGCACTTGAGATAATCAGATGGCAGGAGGCAAGTGTAAGAACAGAAGCAACAGAAACCAAGGTTACTTGGCATCATCAGAACCAAACTCTCCCACCATAGCAAGTCTTGGATACACCATCAAACTAGAAAAGTAAGACATGGATCTAAAGTCACTTCTCATGATGATGATGGAGGACTTTAAGAAGAAAATACAGGAAAACACAGCTGGAAGCCTTTAAAGAGGAAACACAGGAAAACGCTTATTTTAGGAGATATGCTTTAGGAGGCTGTAGATTTATACACAGAAAATAAATACTCTGGATGCTGGGAACAGAGGAACAGGAATCCAACTATAATGAGACAAGTGAAGTGCTAAGTCTTATATATGAGAACACGTCACAAGCGCCACTTAAGTGGAATTCAGTATGTGCAGTGATAATAATGGTAATACTCATTATTCTTTAATAGCCTCTTCCCAATAAAGGGGAAGAAGAGTTAAATTAGAATGTTAAACTCAAAAAAGGATAAAAGAATTTAAATAGCTCGGGAATAAACACCTATTAAGATAATAAAGAAATCCTCTCTACTGAAATATTTCTCTTTATTGTAATGAAAATCCAGAGGAAAATACACATTTGCTAAGAGTTGGGTAAAGATTAAGGGCGGATTATAGGTTCTATACTTTGTAAATTAGTCAACAAAGGCTGTTATTCACATTATTTTCTGTTTGTAATAAGCATGTTGTATTTCTGTCTCCAGTGATGAGAGTATTTAATAATGAGAGGAATTCCTTTTTACATTCTCTGTATTTTTAGCTTAATTTGTTAATATTTTCATTTAAATAAAATCCTGATGTAATCTGATATTTTTATGATTGGAATCATAAGGGCTCCTCAAAAGCACATTTGGCAAGATCTGTCTCTAGCTAATGACGCAAGTGGGAGATAATAGAAACACTTTAAACAGTAAGGTTTCTTCTTTTTAAGCACGTTCTCAATGTAGATGCTACTGGCACAGAAATGTCAATTAGTGACATTTAAACAAAACATTATTCCATCATAGATACCATAGTCATATTAATAAATGACTGTTGGATCACTGGAAGCATTACTTCTAAGAGGATATTGAGATTCCCACTTCTTCCTCACTCACTGTCCTTCTCGGTTGCAATGAGGTGAGCAGTTTTGCTATAACTCTAAAATCCAGAGTTATGATTTATCATGAATACAGACATCTAAAACTATGATCCAAGGAAATCATCTTTTAAAAAAACATTTTATGATAAATACATATGCCTATGGATATGTGGCTTTATAAAGCAGCCAGAAATGTACACCATAAAGAAGACAGACTCTTTATCATACGTTAGTAGGCAAACTGGATGAATGCATATAGAAGAATGCAAATACATCCATACTTATCCCCCTGCAAAAAATCTCAAATCCAAATGGATCAAAGATTGCACCATAAAAACAGATGAAAACACTGAACCTGATAAAAAAGAAAGTGGGTTATAGCTTTGAATCCATTGGCCAAAAGAAAAAGAAAAAGAAAGAAGAGGAGGAAGAAGAACAAGAGGGAGAGGGGGGGGAGCAAGAGGAGGAAGAGGAGACAACTACAATGGTCTGCTCTTCACAAAGACAGCTGAGGCATCACTGCTGAAAACAACACACATACGACTCATGGAACATGGGGAGGTTGAGGCAGCACCTGCATAGAACCTTGACCCTTTTGGTCTATGTCCTTGGTATGAGAAGGTACTCTGTAGGCTATGAGAAGAGACGTGTAAACACCAATCCAGCTACAAACACTTTGATCTGTACTACTGTCCTGCTTACAAATTATACTAGCGTAACTGTGGAACAAAGCTCATGGGAGTAACCAAAAATCTGATTTGACTTAAGGTCCACCCCCTGAGATGCCAGCACTGCTTGGTTTACCAAGAACTAGAGAGTATATATTCTGGTATTAGGGTGTCAAAAGCTTTCAAACGTTCCTATTAGAACCTCTTATTTTCCCTCTGAAAAAAAGTGTGTAGCCTTTATCTCAGACAATACTGTGGCTCCTTTGAAGTCTTTAAGATAGGGATGTTTGGTTGGTAAATATGAGCTATCTGTAATAACCCTGGTTTTGCCAGTTGTTCAGACACAGTCACTAATAGCTCCTCTCTTATGGATGGTAATTTGTAATATCAGATATGCAATCATCTTAATTATTGTACTATATGTTCTCATATCTGGCTCAATAAAATCATATATTTAGAAATAACCTTTTCATAGATTGAAATTATATGTATTGTTTGTGTAATAAAATATATGCTATTTTAAGTTAGTTGTTCAATCAAAATAATCTGAATATTCAGTTTATACAAATACATAAATTCTCATCCACCGCAGATCATGAAAAAAACTATTTTTAGTGAAGAATCAATATTACTTCATAAAGAACAACTACACTTAATAGTATATGTAACACCTATGAATGATGTATAAATTTATACATGCCTTTTAAGAAGTTCCAAACTCAAAAATAATGACTGTTAAAAGAGATCTTTAAAATTTAGATCTTTGGCCCACAGCTATGGCTAATATTTCTCTGAGATTACTGTATATTTTATTGTATAATACAGACAGTTGTGTCTATGTCTATTCTTATATAACATATTTTCAGTGTAGAGAAGTAATGGCACAGAGATATTACTTAGTGACATTTAAATTAAACTTTATTGCATTATAGATATCATATTTGTATTGACCCTTGGAAGGAGAATGGAAGGATGGATGGAATCATACAGACATGGATAGAGATACTGATGGATAGGTGGAAGGGTAGACAAATAGGTAGATAGATAGATAGATAGATAGATCATTAGATAGATAGATAAATGGTAAATAGATAAATGGTAATAGATGATAAATGGTAAATAGATGGGTATAGATAAAATAAGAGGGAGGGGGGAGAAAGTCAGATAGATGGATGTCTGGACAAACAGTAGGTTGATTGTAGTTTTCAGTGGCACTGAACTTTTATACATCAAAGACAGTACTTAGAGAAAACCCATAGGCTCTGGGAAGTATCAGCCTTGTTTAGAGAGTTGGCTTTCTTGCTTCCTTTAAATGTGACTTTAGCAAGTTATTTTTACTAAGCCTCAAGTCTTCCTTCTGTCTTAAAGATGAAATGGTTGGAAGGATTATGTACTAATTTTTGCTTAAATGTTAGATGCTGTGTGTGGCACAACTGCACATTTTCAGTGGTTTCTTTCTTGTTATGTCTTTATTGTTATTAATATCTTGTGCTGTAATATTGTGAGAGCATCTCATATCCTAACCAAAAAAAGGGCTGAGTCATTTTTAATACTTATGCTTAATTCCCACAGGAGCTAACTAACAGTAGCTTTGTACTGTTAAAACACTGTATAATGAAAGCAGATGAAATAACACTAAGATATTTTAAATTTCAGATGAATAGCAAAAAATATTTTAGTGTAACGTGCTCTTTGATTTAAACTGGATGCTCTGTTCTAACACCAGCCCCAACATGTCACAGAATTGTGTAGTAACCTTCTTTGTGAGAACCTGGAGTTAAATTGAGATCAGGAGTGATTTCAAAACATAAAATCATGGCATATATAAATAAATGATAATTTTGTTTAGGATGCAAACAATAAAATCATAAATTGATTGAAAATACCATGCATATTATGAAATCCAACTATGCTTTTGTTTAGGAAAACACAAAAAGCCATACAATTTTAAAAATATATTAGAGGCTAATAATTCAAAGTTTTCTTAGAAACTATTAAAGAAAGTGTCCCATGTATATATAATCAAAATTTAAAGATATTTTTGAAGAATTAAAAGATAAAGATGCTCTAGGATATAGAGGAAGACACTGTGACTTCTATCTAGGATGAGTTTAGAGGGATTCCAATAAGAGGCTTTCAGGTTGAAGCAAAAAGGATGTTTAACAGAAAACAACATGAGAGTCTATGAAAGAAGAGATCTTTTGTTAAGGTAAATACGCAGACAAATCCAGGATGCTCTGATACTAGATCTGGCTCATAATTACTTTTTGTATCAGTAAATGATGAAGGTACAAAATAAATATAATAGTACAAAGAGTTTGTCTGTTATGGTTTATACTGAATGTTAATGGAGATACAATACAAAAGCATATTTTGTAAGTCACCGTGAGAGCATGGGATAGAAGCATAAACAGGTAAGGAGTGATTTTGGTAGACAACTGAAAGTTGTCAGCTTAAAGTACATCATCACAGCAATAAGTTGTTTCCTCTGCCTACAGCACAAGGAGAACATCCTAGAATGGGTGCAAAGGAAAAGAGAAACAGAAGTAGTAAGAAAGAGAGAAATGATACGACTGTGCAAAAACCAGTGAACACAGAAGACAGAGGAAAGAAAAGAGAAACAAATTATCTATAGAACAAATAGAAAACCTTAACAAAGCAGAAATAGCAAGCATAACTTCCAAGTAATAGCATTAAACACAAATAAATACATCAATAAAGTAAAAAACATAGAGTACCTTAAAAAGTTATGAAACACAAAATCCAATGTGTGGGTACCCAATATATCAAGATACACATTTGATTTAAAAATGTCCATAGAATCAAGAATGGACAAAGATAGTCCACGTGCTCTTAGTCATTGAGCCATCTTTCTACCTCTGATCCTCTTTTTTCTAAGGAAATGCTTCAATTAAGAGAAATAGCTACAAAATGATGCTTTAATGCCACCAACGAATAGAACTTCCAAGCAGCAAAGGAACCTAAGATTTTTATAATAATATAGACTAAATGAACCTAGCAGATACATAGAGCACTGCACCAGACAGTGGCAAAATATACATTATTCTCAATAAACATGGATCATTCCTAGAAGAGATCACTTCTTGGGAACAGAATTACTCCTGAAAAACTTTGACAAGATTGAAAGCATATATTATATATCATTGACCAAAATATAATGAGTAGAAATTAACACCAAAAGTAAAATGAAAATTTAAAAACAGATTCTTGAGCAATGTGTGAATAAAAGATGAAATACAGAATGAATTAGATAATGTCTTAGTAGAAATGGAAATGAAATCTGACAGTGCAATAGCGAAAGTGATAATATGTGGGGACATTAACAAGAGTAAATTTTTACAATAAAAAGAAAAACTCTAAAAACATTCAAAAACATGTAAATTGTAGGAAAGAAGACAAATAATCAAAATTGAAAAAGAGGCATTAGAACTCTTGTAAAATTAAATGATATTATGAGACTCTTAGAAAAAAATTATAAGACAAAGATTTTAATGACCTAGAGAAATGGATAATCTTAGATGTATACACATTACCAACTCTGATTCATAAAGAAATAGAAAAGGTGAATAGACTAAGAGACTGGATCCATTACAATATAACCTCTAAGCCAAAAGAAGGCCCAAGACAAGATTTGCTTATGAAAGAGTAATATTAATAGTTTTCAAAATTTTATCAAAAGTTAAAAAATGTATTCATCCAAAACTCATTTTAGCAGGCCACATAGCCTTGATAATAAAACCAATTACAAGAAAAAATAAATTGTAGGCCAACACCCATAATGAAGATATGTAAAAATCCTCCATTACATACTCCCAAATTGATTTTTCCATCATGCTAAAATGATCAGATACAGTGGCAAGTAGGATTGCTTTTTTTCCTGGGCCCATTCTTTCCAATCCTATTCAACATGGATTTAGAACTGCTTGACCTTGGTGAAAAAAAATATATCCAAATTTGGATAATAATAAATTCACAGTTGTCATGTTAATATGACCTTTAAAAGTGAAGCAGAAAAAACAGAGACTAAAGCAAATCATGAAACTGGACAGAGAAGGAAACAATAAGCAGAGTTAAAAATAAAAAAAAGGATAGTAGGAGAATGAGGAAGAGAAGGAGGAGAAAGAAGAAAAGAAGAAGTAGAAAAAGAGGAAGAGGAAAAGGGAGAAGAGGAGGAAAAAGGAGGAGGAGGGGGAAGAAGAGGAAGAGGAAGAAGGAGGTAGAGGAGGAGGAGAAGAAGGAGGAGAAGGACATGGAGAAGGAGAAGGAAGGAGAAAGAAGAAGAAGAAGAAGAAGAAGGAGGAGGAGGAGGAG